>NW_006286677.1:46336-75576 GCF_000327345.1 Myotis davidii | reverse complement strand
CAGGCAGAGCTGCCTCAAACATATTGTCAAACTGCTGCGGGAAGGCCGGGGAGGGTTGGGGGGCAGGAGGTAGTGGGGTAAGAGATCAACCAAAGGACTTGTATGCATGCATATAAGCATAACCAATGGACATAAGACACTGGGGGATAGGGGAGGCTAGGGGACTGTCTAGGGCGGGGCGAAAAATGGACACATATGTAATACCCTTTGTAATACTTTAAGCAATAAAAAAAAATACTTATGAAAAAAAATTAAAAAAAATAAGATGGGTGTTCTGTGCACCCCAAGATGGGGCACCAGAACCTGGGATGCCAGGATGGGGGTGGGGAAGGATGCTCCATAGCCTGCATTGGCAGCTGTTTTCCTGGCTCTCCCACGGACACTGGCTTTCCTGCCTCTGGCCTGGAACCACATGTAACCAAAGCCATATGTACAAGTTGAATTAATTAAATGGTGGCCTCAGCAAATTTCTGGGGCTGCTTCTGATGCTTTTGTGTTATAATATCTTTAATATTAGTTACTGTGTGTTGTTTGTTATGTTTAACCCTGCGGCTTAGATTTTATTAGTCTGTAAAGTCTAAATGGTGTAAGGCTTCTGGTCTTGATTTTTTAAAATGAGGAGAGTTTTGCTTTATTCCATGAGAATGTATCTCTGTCCTCCAAGTTGGTCCTGAGGGGATCCACAGTCCGGATTTTCAATGACTGTCATCTTGTGGAAGATGGGAGATGACTGTGATTTTAGGAAATGGTATAAGAAAAGGTTGTGCTGTGAACTCAAAATCCTGATCCTCAGTTCTTAGCACTAAGCTGCAGAAAAGAATTAAATTCCCAATACAGTTTCTAACTGCAGGTGTCTAAGCACCCACGAATCCAGGAAGAAGGAAAAGGGGGTGCCCTTTTTAGCCATGGGCATCTCGGACTTGGCCCAGTCCTGAGCTGGCAGGTGAGGCGGGCAGCGTTCCCCCAGAGGGCACGTGTACATGTAAACCCCTCGGTGCCCCCTAGACCACAGCGCTTGGCAGAAGCGGTGGGCTGCTCTGGCCTGTCTCCCACTTTCCCACACAGACCGACACCAGTGCTGGTGACATATGGCAGGTTTGGTCACTTTTATTTGGGAAGGGGCATTGTCATTGGTGATGAAGAATCTCTGTCCCTTAAGCTGCAGGTGTAGGTCTCAGCTTCCCCCTCTGCAGTAGAGCGCCTGCTTCGTTAGGTGACAGTGACAGGGTGAATGTGTGAGTGCTTGTGTGTGCATGTAGAGGGCCTGGTGTGTCTCCTGGCTGTGAGGCCCGGCCTCTTCCTTGAGGTGGGGCATCTAGGCATTTCCCTGAGGCCTCCAATCCCTAGGCAGGGTCGGGGTTGCGGGTGGGGTGCTGACAGCTGTCCTCCCCCCAGCTTTATAGAGTAGTTCCACCAGCACATCTTGTTGAGCTGGTTTTGCAGGGAGCTGGGGTTCCCTAATTTCCCTGCCTAACTGCTCTTGACATCCAGCCCTTGTGTGCAGGGAAATTTGACCATGACTTCAAATAAGCAATTATGATTCAGAAGACATGCTTATTCATAGTTCCAAGGCCCCTGCCCCACCATACAGCAAGTGACCACACGCTCAGCGCCTCCCTGGTCTCATCTGGGCGGTTCTAGCTTCGACTTGGAAACAAATGAATTCCATCCTCCCCTCCCGCTTCTAGTTTCCCTTTCTGTGTCCCTCCCATGTGTGTGTCTCTAATGAAGAGCACAGAAATTAGCAAACCAGCTTTGCCTCCTGGGCAGGATTTATGGACTCCAGGTGCTCCTGGATCTAACAGTTTTAAAACTTTCTTTTGGCTGCTCAGTGTTGTGCTGATTTTCCTTGGAGCAGTGCCCTTCCCTTACTCACTGGTGAGGCTGACTCTACCCAGGCTCAGCACAGACACCCCCCCTGCCAATCAGCAGTGCGCTCAGGAACAGGCCCAGGCCTCTGTCAGCCAAAGAGTTAGTTCCGGGATTTTTGCTGAACCTGCTGGGAGAGAGGGTCTGCCTTTCCCCTGGGCTTCATAAACGGGGTCAATGTGACTCTAGGGCTTCTGGTGACCATCTTGCCACCACGTGGGGAGGGAGAGGCATATAGAAGAAAGCAAAGATGAGAGGTAGTGTATATATATATATATATACCTCAGAGAGGAACGGAGAGGGAGAAAGAGATAGAAACATCAATAATAAGAGCGAATCATCGATTGGCTGCTTCCTGCATGCCCCCTACTGGAGATCGAGCCCGCAACACGTGGATGTGCCCTGACCGGGAATCAAGCCATAACCTTCTGGTTCATGGGTTGACACTCAACCTTAGAGCTACCCCGGCCGGGCTTATTATTTTTTGCTTAAGCCCATTTGAATTGGAATTATATCACTTTCAATTTAAAGAAAGCTGACTGCTAGCTGGATGAAATGTAAACTGATTTCTGAATCAAAGACAATGTGTTTCTTTAGTTAAAGGAGAAAAAAAGGAGGCAGAGGAAAATAGTAACAGAGAAACCGGGGTAGAGAAGCTGGCGTCTGTAAAATACTGCCTTACTTTTCCTCTCTGCTTATTAAAACTATTTCCCTCCCTCCCTCCAAACCATGTCATCTGTCTCTACTGTGTTTTTAGCAACACAGCTTGAAAAGGAGACCCTGAGAGACTGGTCATGCAGAATGTTTAGACCATGGTAGGTTTTCTCCCCGAGGAGCCCTTCCTTGAGAATCCCTCCAGAGACTGTTTTGAACCCCAACCCTCGCTCCAAGCTGATAGGCAGCGGCCCTGGGGAACCGTGATCTGGATCCCCACTCACGGCTTGGAAAACAGTTCTGGAGTAAGCGTTCCGCTTCCAGGAGTCTTCAAACCGTCAGTGGACAAGCAGCCTCATGCCCTACCCAGGTGCCAGAGAGGATTAGATTTGGCTTTTAGTGGCCTCAGCCTCCCACCCCGAAAAGAGTTTAAACAAGATAGAAATCTATTTTCTTCTTATGTAAATGAAGTCTGGATTTAGGCTTCCTGAAGTTGTCAAGAACCCAGTATCTTTTTATCTTGCCTTCCCACCATCCTCAGCATTTGGCACATCCATTCCCTCCTCCCTCCCTACCCCTCTCTCCTCTCACCCACACACCACTTTCACTTACATCACTGGACAAACAGACGCAACAAGCAAGGGAGGCCGGAAGGGTGTCAGCTAAATATTGGGGAGGGGGGTCTATTACTAAGGAAGAAAGGGAAAACGGATAGTGGGGGACAGCAGGAGTCTCTGCCATAGCTTTCCCGTGATGTGCAGAGCAAAGCACTTCCCAGGAACAGCTCAGGGGCTGGTGATGTTGCTGACGGGGCCTCTGGGGAAAAGAATAGCTCCAGACCCTTCAGTCCAGACACCTGCTGTGCCAAATGGCCTGGGACCACCCGGGGAAGCCTACCCCTTCATTATCTGTCCAGACCGTGCAGGGGTCACTGCCCCCAGGGAGTAAGGCCTCAATTCTCGCCTCAATTGCTCAAAGACAGCTGGACTTACAATGGCATTAGATCCGCAGAAACATCTTAGGAAACTCGCTGGGAGCCAGAGAGCAGGCAAAGGAGCCTTGTCCCCACTTGACCCCGTCTCAGCTGAGACCGGACAATAGCGGCTTTCTTAGTGAAAAAATAAAGTGGGGTGTGTTTCTTGATATATTTCACTGCCATTTGACATTCAGGGTTCGTTTGTGAATAAGTGAACTGTGGAATTCCACACCAGGCTGTTTGATCTCGGACCTCTTTCTGCCGCTCAGAAGGACTGGAGCCGCCTGGGAAGGTCGTGCAGGCACAGCTGTGCGACAAACAGCCTTCAGGGAAGACCCCACCTCCCCACTCTCCGCCTGACATTTGCAAAGTGCTTGACATGCTGGCTGGCACTGGTTAGGGACTCAGTCAATATTAGTTTAATATGGGCCTGAGTGTTCTGGGTGAGAAAGGACTTATCATTTTATGAAATATTTATTACACATCAACTATGTATAAGGGACTCTCTAAGCACCGGGGTGGGTCACAGAGATGAAAAAGACACCATCCTTTGCCCTCAAGTTTACAATTCTAATAAAAATTATTTCAAAAAGCTGTTTAATTCATGTGAATTATCAAAACAAAACAAAAAATAAGAAGTGCCCAGCCCGCATGGCTCAGTGGTTGAGCGTCCACCTATGAACCAGGAGGTCATGGTTCGATTCCCAGTCAGGTCATATGCCCTGGTTGCGGGCTTGATTCCCAGTGTGGAGCGTGCAGGAGGCAGCTGATCAAAGATTCCCTCTCACTATTGATGTTTCTATCTCTCGCTCTCCTTCTACCTTCTTCTCTCTGAAATCAATAAAAAAAAAACATATTTAAAAAATAATAATCAAGAGCAGAAGCTGGGGGTCCTGCTTTCTGCGTTTGTAATTCTAAGTGTCCTTGAAGGGGCTGCTTTCTCAAGCCTTATTCTGTCTCCTGGAAGAAATGGTGAGGATTCAGTT
The DNA here is from genome assembly GCF_000327345.1 of Myotis davidii. Taxonomy (NCBI): domain Eukaryota; kingdom Metazoa; phylum Chordata; class Mammalia; order Chiroptera; family Vespertilionidae; genus Myotis; species Myotis davidii. The sequence goes on along the minus strand of NW_006286677.1, from coordinate 71,091 downwards.
CCCATGAGCCAGGTTTTGGGGAGTCTCAGGCAGAACGCTGTCCTTGGAAACGCCAGTGGGGGGCCTTCTGTTTGCTGCAGTCACTTCCTGTCTCAGGCTGAGCCTCTGCCTCAGTTCACCTCTCTCTGAAGTGAGAGCAACTATATTTGTTTCTTCCCAGCTCTTCTGCCCTCCCCCCCTTGGAGTCTGTGCTGATGGAAGCAATGATATCTGGGAATTATGGGAAACTTCCTGAGAACTGATTTCACATCAGATCTTTCTTGGGAATGTAGGAGTGAAATAGCTGGCTTTTCAAAATAGCAGTTTTGTTTTGAATTAATCTTCACACCAGCTCTTCCCAGGAAAAAAATGATGGAGGAGGGAACAGAGGGCAGGATAAAATACCAAGAGAGTAAAACAAGGTACCCAAAGACCTGGGCAAAGATCAGAAATTTCTAGAGCCCAGTGCTCTGCTACCAGGCAGCTGGGGGCAGCTCTTTGATTTCTGGGCACACAAGTCCTCTATGCCTGTGCCTTGGGCAGCCACTATCTCTCCCCCAGGGCCACTGTCCTCCCCATGCACAGCTAGTGTGCTTTGTCCAGCACTCTATGGTCTTCAAAGTCATCCTCATTTTTGTTTCATTTATTCTATAGTCACTCCATGTTTATTGAGCACCAAGAGGTGCCGTCTGGAAATCTTGCCTCCATTTGCTACCAGGAGGGGCATGCATTTGCATCAATCTTTCTGTATAATTAGTTTCATTTCTTAAGAGTGGTTTTGGACTTGAAAGTAGGATGTTACTCCAACCTTTTCTGAAAGCTATGCCTGCAGGTCTTAGGGAGGGGCCCACTTCTTCAAAATAGTCTTACATGTCCTTGGCCTAGATGAACCCCATCTCCCTGCTCATCCCCATGGGTATTCAAAACCAGAAGCATCTTTGCACAGTCTGGGTTGTCCTCAGGGAAGTCAGAGGTGACTGGCTGTAACTAACAAAGACTCTTTGTGTGGATGGGGCTGAGTCACCTGACAGGTCTGAAATGTAACTTCCTCCTCTGGGGCTAGGGGAACTGAATCTGAAAGACTAGAAAGGAGGGTCAAAATGAAGATAAAAGTAGAGTTTTGTACTTAGTGATTTAAAAAAAAAAAGGTGAAAGGAGAAGGAATCCCATCTTGATGGTGTTGTATGTGAAACTGACTTGGAGATTTTGGTTTACTGCAGCTCAGTGTGAACCAGGGGCTGATGTGGCAGCTAGAAACCAAACAACCTTTGACTGTGTTGGCTGAGCCACAGTGTGTAGAGAAGGAGATGGGAGCCCCTTGGGCTTGCTGCAGGGCGGGCCATATCTGAAATGTTTAGGCTCAGTTATGGAGATATATATATATATATATATATATTCCCTTTCAGAGAGGAAGGGAGAGGGAGAGAGAGATAGAAACATCAATGATGAGAGAGAATCACTGATTGGCTGCCTCCTGCATACCCCCTACTGGAGATTGAGTCCGCAACCTGGGCATGTGCCCTTGACCGGAACCTAACCCAGCAGGCCAACACTCTATCCACTGAGCCAACCAGCTAGGGCTGGATCCACATTTTAAGAGACATATTAATATATTGGAAGGATTCCTTAAGAGGATGGTGTTAGTATAGAAACACCACCATATGAGAAATCATTGATATTCAGTCTATGAACACAATGTATGGACATGACAACTTTCTTCAGATATTCGATTGGTCATACGGAAAAGGGAGCCTGGAGAACTGAAGGTTGAGACAGGCTACATCGTTTTCAGATCTTCCAATGTGGACCTTCCCCTGTGGACTTCCAGAACTTCCAGCCCCTTCACCTCAAAATGTGGTCTGCATTTTCCTCTATCCTTCCACTTCCTCCTGTTTCAGAAGAAGAATCATTCTTCCTTCTTTTGGAGGCTGCCTTATCTTCCCGTCTCCTCTAGGACACACCTCACCAATTACCATCTCCTCCAGAATCTTTGCTTTTTCCTTCTCCACTGGTTCTTTCCATGAGCCTATGAATATGAGGAAGATAATGATTTTGGTTCTTGTTTTGTGCTAGGTGCATCGTGATTTATCTGCCTCAATCCCCAGACCAGCCTAATGGTATCCTTCCTATTTATAGATGCGGAAACTGAGGCTCTAGGGAGTTCAGTGATATTCCCAAGTTCACACAGTTGCCAAGTGGTGAAATTAGAAGTCAATTCTAGGTCTACCTGCCTCTAATACTCTGAACTTCACTTGTATTCGGGCTGTTAAACACTCCCTTCCCTTTCCCAACCAAATTCCTTTAAAGATGTCTCTTTTCACGTATCTACTTCCTCACCGCTAATTCACTCCTCAGCCTGTGCAGTCTGCTTTCTGCATTCACCCACCGCAGAAACAGCTTCCCCCAAGGTCATCAGTGACCGGATGTTAATTCCAACAGTCTCTCCTCAGTTCTCATTCTACCTGGCCCTTCTGCAGCATTCACATTGCTGACTATAAACCCCTTTCTCCCTCCCTTTTGTGTCTGGCTGAGTTTACCTTACCTCTCATCCTTCTAATCCTCATCTTAGATCCCTTAGGAATCTGTGTGTGCGGTTTCCCTGGCAGATGTGAGGGTAAGCTATGGAGTGAAAAGAATGGAGTGTGCTCGAGAGCACAGTTCCAGCGATTCCCCTGTCCTCACCCATGTCATGTGGAGTCATGTGGGCAGGGAATAAGGCAGAAATGAAGGACCAGGAATAGGGACTGGTATAGTTTCGAAAAAACAGAGAGAGCTGGCAGGCAGAAGGCAGTACTTAGGGAATGAGATGGTGAAGTTCAAGGAGAAAGCAGGCTGAGACCCTGGGAAAGGATGATCATGATGCAGAGCAGATGAATATTGGTGAAATTATGGATGTCGAGGAATTAAAAGTCTAGATTGTTGGCTGGCTCATCTACCTAGGCTCTTAAACCCTCTACAATCATGAAAGGAGGTGGGTTTAAATTCCCTAACTTGTGCCTGCAGCCCATATGAAGCTGCGTCCTCGGCAGCAACAAGATTTTGCATCCCTGGGGCCCATCTTCAATTTTCCAGTTTCCCCAGAGCTCAGCATTCCTACTCCAGGTAAGCAGGGCCATCAATCTAGTACAGTACTGAGTGGAGCACATAACTCCAGGAGTGCCCCACCTTGAGCCACTCTGATGGCACAGTGTCTAGCACACATAGCACTTACTGAATAAACAGATGAATGAATTCATTTCCTGTGAGTCTCACTCCAATGTAGTTCAGCAACATTATTTGAGCACTTACTGATATCAGGCTTTTTGTGAAGGATTGAGACAGATCAAGATGAGAGAAGGAAGCAGAAAACAGCCTGATGCCCAGGCAGAAAACAGCCCTGGCTGATTCTAAATTAGGGCAACACCTTAGAACAGAGGTTCTCAACCTGTGGGTCACTACTCCTTTGGGGGTTGAACGACCCTTTCACAGGGGTCGCCTAAGACCATTGGAAAACACATATATAATTACATATTGTTTTTGTGATTAATCACTATGCTTTAATTATGTTCAATTTGTAACTGAAAATACATCCTGCATATCAGATATTTACATTATGACTCATAACAGTAGCAAAATTACAGTTATGAAGTAGCAACGAAAATAATTTTATGGTTGAGGGTCACCACAACAGGAGGAACTGTATGAGAGGGTCACGGCATTAGGAAGGTTGAGAACCACTGCCTTAAAGGGTTCCAGATGCAGCCTAAGGCTCTCCTGGGCTCAGCATGCAAATCTCCTTTAGAATCCCAGAAACCCTTTAGCTCGATATATGACAGGAAGGCAGTCTTGATGTGACCACTCAAGAAAATTTAAATTTTCTCAGTTACTGAGCCTCTCCCCAAGTCACCAGGTGAATGAAGTCAAAATGTCATAGTATGGCCCTGGCAGGTTTGGCTCAGTGGATAGAATGTCAGCCTTTCGGTCAAGGGCCCATGCCCGGGTTGTGGGCTTGATTCCCAGTAGGGGGCGTGCAGGAGGCAACCAATCAATGATTCTCTCTCATCACTGATGTTTTTATCTCTCCCTCTCCCTTCCTATCTGATATATATCTCATAGTATGTCTTGGACCAGTGATGGTGAACCTTTTGAGCTCGGTGTGTCAGCATTTTGAAAAACCCTAACTTAACTCTGGTGCTGTGTCACATATAGACACTTTTTGATATTTGCAACATAGTAAAACAAAGACTTATATTTTTGATATTTATTTTATATATTTAAATGCCATTTAACAAAGAAAAACCAACCAAAAAAATTGAGTTCGCGTGTCACCTCTGGCACGCGTGTCATAGGTTCGCCGTCACTGTCTTGGGCAGAGCTGCTGCTGAGTCCTCAGCGGAAGGCCCTGGAGGCCGCGTTCAAGAGAGTCCCTCTGTATTCTCTCTTCAAGTTTTCCAAATTTAGCAGGAGAGGGGACTTACTCCTCATCCCCTTTGCTTCATCTCTCATCTCATTTTATTCTGACGGGAGCCTGAAGATCTCTTTTTATTTACACAGAAACAACACCTACCTCTAAATTCCTTGCAGATATTTTGGAGGATGCCCTCGGGGCTGTTGCTATCGACACCAAGTGCTAGAGCATCACAAGAGGCTTCTCCTAAATTCCAGAAGAAGATGCAAGAGAAGAGCCTTGCCAGAGAGCCCACATTCCTCCCTGCTGTGCCCGCGTTAAAGCGGCGAACCTTTTGAGCTCGGTGTGTCAGCATTTTGAAAAACCCTAACTTAACTCTGGTGCTATGTCACATATAGACACTTTTTGATATTTGCAACATAGTAAAACAAAGACTTATATTTTTGATATTTATTTTATATATTTAAATGCCATTTAACAAAGAAAAACCAACCAAAAAAAATGAGTTCGCGTGTCACCTCTGGTACACGTGTCATAGGTTCGCCGTCACTGTCTTGGACAGAGCTGCTGCTGAGTCCTCAGCGGAAGACCCCGGAGGCCGTGTTCAAGAGAGTCCCTCTGGATTCTCTCTTCAAGTTTTCCAAATTTAGGGGAAGAGGGAACTTACTGCTCATCCCCCTTGCTTCATCTCTCATCTCATTTTATTCTGACAGGAGCCTGAAGATCTCTTTTTATTTACACAGAAACAACACCTACCTCCAAATTCCTTGCAGATATTTTGGAGGATGCCCTCGGGGCTGTTTCTATCTACACCAAGTGCTAGAGCATCACAAGAGGCTTCTCCTAAATTCCAGAAGAAGATGCAAGAGAAGAGCCTTGCCAGAGAGCCCACATTCCTCCCTGCTGTGCCCGCGTTAAAGCGGCTGTGCCCTTACTCTCCTGTTCTAGGCAGCGAGGCCCGAGGAGAGCAGGCTGAAGACTCAGCGGGACAGAAGCATGGGCCTTGGAAGGCTGCCACCACAGGGCCTCCCTCAGGGGCTTCCAGGAGAGCTTCCCTCTTTGTTAATTGCCTCGGTCCCTGCTACAGGAGCTATAAAAACCCAAGTAAAACTGGAGCATCCAACACTGTGGGGTCACTTTTGGCTGGCAGGCCTCCTCTGCATGCACTTCATTTCTCTCCCCCTCAAATAGAGGGGAAAAGACAACCCAGGGGAAAGAGGCCAAAGAGACGAGCTCAGAACACTGGTGAGGAGCGGACTGGACCAAGAGACAACAGGGAATCCCTTTACACAGAGGCCAGCTTTGATGAGGGAGTGGAGCAGGGGCATCCAGGAACCCTCTGGCAGAGGCTGAACCCCAGACCTGGAGTCCCAGAGCTCTGACTCTGTTTGGACTCCTGGGCAAGTCCCCATACGGGAACTGGATTGGCTATGGTGATAACTGGCCACCCTGGGGCAGGTTCATCTGCTGATGTGCTGTACAGCACTGTGAGAAATTGTGATCCACTGTTCATAGATTGGGAGAGTCACAGATTTATGGCTCCTTTTGGAAGAAAAAGAAAACCAGAAGATATTGCTAAACTGCACTGTCATGGCAAACTGCTCTGTACCGGTTGCACAGAGAGCATGCCTGACTATTCTCCACATGCTCCACCACAATCTGGGACCGCCCCCAGATGGTGGCCAGGTGCCATTGACCTTGCACTTGCCCTTATAGTAGAGGAATATTTCTCTACATACCCTTTGCCATAAAAAATGATTTAAAAAAAAAGATTTTTCAGCCTGCCCAGGGTGGCTCAGTGGTTGAGCGTTGACCTATGAACCAGGAGGTCATGGCTCAATTCCTGGTCAGGGTACATGCCTGGATTGTAGGCTCAGTCCCCAGTGGGGGACGTGCAGGTAGCAGTCAATCAATGATTCCCTCTCATCACTGATGTTTCTATCTCTCCCTCCCTCTCTGAAATCAATTAAAAAAAATTTTAATGATTTTTCAACACTAGATCCCCCAGCTCCTATTGGCAGTTGAGTTTGCAAACCTTGATCTAAGGTGCCTCTATTAGCCAAGATTGTTTCCATTGCTAGAGACAGAAAATAAGCCCACCCAGTTTAAGCAGAAATAAGAAGAGGGGTGGCTGGCTCGTGCAGCTAGGAAGGGTACGCGGTAGCTACCGAAGTGAAGGAAAGACTGCAAAAGGAATCAAAGAAAATGGCCACACCACTCGGCCAGGACTCTCTCCAGCTCGCTGCTCTGCTTGTCTCTGCGTCTCTCTGCATGTTGCCCTCATTCTCCTTCAGCAGAGATGCCTTTGCCACAGGAGTGGATCGTGGCCACCTGAAGCCCTAATTTAGAAATCTCAGCAGAAAAAAGAGCTTCCGTTCTCCACTTCTGAAAGTTAATCCCCGGAGAGGATGCCGGTGACAGTTGGGTCATATCTCTTAGAGGTGCACGATGTTTTCTTTCAAATCCCACACTTAGGTGGCTGGTCACTATTCTAAGCAGGTCACAAATATTAATTTATTTAATCACTTTTTTAAAAAGCCCATGAGTTAGGTCCCATTGCAAATGAAGAAACTGAGGCCCAGATAAGTTAAGAGGATTTCTCAAGGCCACTTAGCTATTTAGTTGGTGGAACTGGAGTTTAGACCCAGGCAGTGTGGCTCCGGAGTCCAAGCTTATACCCTCATGCTATGGCTGCAGTCCTATGCTGTGGATGCACCCCCTGCTATTATTTTGCAGGTTTGCTGCATAATTCTAGAGGAAGAAATCTTGAACCCAGGAGAACTGGACTTAGGAGCATGACCTACACAGGCACGTAGGGCCAACATGGAGGGCCAGCACGTACCCACCCCTTGGGCAATCACTGTTGTCAGGGTGAATGGGAGACTGATGGTGGTTCATATCTGGAGTGTGTGGGGTAGGCACTGTAACTGACAGCCCCTGTACCACATCTCCTAGGGGATAAGTGGTTCCCCAGAGAGAGAAACCCAGGCCGATGATAATGCATGACCATCTCAGGAACATCTAGGGTCAGTCATGGCTACAGCATCTGCTTGCCTTCCAGCCCCCTAAAGATATCTGAGATATCAGGTAGCCTCCGAGAACATATTCTGGTTGAGGGTCTTTTTTTCAAAAATTATGGGTTTAATCAATTAGATAATAAGAGGTAATCAGATACACACAGTCCTTGGGTTATGTCGTTTCATGGTTACGTCACCATCTCCCATTTATTTATAAAAAAATGAAAGTTCCGTCATTTTGACGTATGTACGTATGTGCTGTATGTTTATTATTATTTATTTACCACAAGTAAAGGTCAGGAATTGTTATCTTTCTTTTAAATTTTTTTTACTGTTTCACTTCATTACTGCTGTGTTTGTGCTCCATGTGAGTGACGTGGGTGCTTATGTTCTTACGTCGCGCCGTAGGAACGGATCTCCTGAGGACCTACTGTATAGCTCAATGTCAATAACACAAAAGTGGCTTAAAAAAAAAACCTCTCCCAATCACTGTCCATGCTCTGAGCTTCTCATAACTTCACCTTTTAGTTGAGACACCCCATACAAGTTACCTACCCTTCCTGAATCTCAGTTTCTTCATCTGTAAAGTGGGAGTAAAAGGCCTATCTTCTGGGGTTGTTAGCATGTGGTGAGATAAGCAACCATCTAGCATGGCCTTTGGCACGTGGAAAGCTAATTTTCACTTTTGCTTTCATGGGCAAGTGTCATTCAGAACACTCTTCTCTCACTTCTACCATTCACAGACCTTATAAAGTTACATGGATTCTTCTGCAGAACCTTACTGCAAAATACATAAAGGCAAGCCACCCTGGATGAAGTGAAGGAAGGGCTGGGGGAGAGGTTAGTTTGGGCTCTCTGTTGTCCTCCACATAAAGCTCCTAGGAACAAAGTTTGAAAACCAGATCTGAGTCAATCCAGGTATCCAACAACACCTCAAATATCCACTCTGTTTGCACTCCACAGATAAATTACCTACTTCATTATCCACCCCCAAACTTAATGTCTTAAGACAACCACCATTTTATTTGCTCATGATTCTATGAGTCAGCCTTTTGGGCTGAGCTCAGCAAGGAGGCTCTCCTGGACTACTTATATAGCTGCTATCCTACAGAGGCTCCCATGGGCTGGATAGTCTAAGATGGCCCCATCCACATGTCTGGCAGTCCATAGCCACCTCAATAGTCCATGCTGGCTACTGGCTAGACTTTTATCTCTATACTAGAGGCCCCATGCATGAAATTCATGAAGGGCGGGTGGGGGATGGTTCCTTCAGCCCGGCCTGCACCCCCTCGCAATCCGGGACCCCTCAGGGGATGTCCAACTGTCGGTTTAGGCCTGATCTAGCCTAAACCTGCAGTCAGAATCCCTCTCTCAATCCGGGATTGCTGGCTCCTAACCGCTTGCCTGCCTGCCTGCCTGCTTGATCGCCCCTAACCACTCTGCCTCGGCCCTCTGCCCGCCACTGCTGAGGCTTCATCTGGAAGGTCATCCAGAAGGTTGTTTGGCTGTCTGGTCTGTTTAGCATATTATGCTTTTATTATTATAGATCAGTGATAGTGAACCTATGACACGCGTGTCAGAGGTGACACGCGAACTCATTTTTTTGGTTGATTTTTCTTTGTTAAATGGCATTTAAATATATAAAATAAATATCAAAAATGTAAGTCTTTGTTTTACTATGGTTGCAAATATCAAAAAATTTCTATATGTGACACAGCACCAGAGTTAAGTTAGGGTTTTTCAAAATGCTGACACACCAAGCTCAAAAGGTTCGCCATCACTGTTATAGATGGTCACTCATCCTAGGAGAGCTGCTCTGAGACTCTTCATATGTAGCATTGAGTTCTAAGAGAGCAAGAATAAAAGCTGAAAGGCCTCTTGAGGTATGAACTAGGCAGTCGCATATTATCACTTTTGCCACATTCTACTGGTCAAAACAAGCCCTAAGACTGTAACTGGAACCCAAGTTCTGCTGCCTGCCACCGTGAAAACCAAACTCGTGAAACAGATGCTGATGAAAAAGGAAAGAGGTTTATTCAAGTGTCAGCATCTTGAGAATATGGGGAAACCTTGCCATGAAGCCCATCTCAACATCTCAATGCAGGCAGAAGTTTTTATAAGAAGGGAGAGGAGGTTCAAAAGTTCTCTACGTGCAGGCCAGCAGAGTCCATTCTGATAAGGACCTGGAAACTGGTCAAGTGATGGTCTGGTGTGTGTCATCCTGGTCTTTGTCTATATCATCCTGGGTCTATGGTTGAAGGTCAGCAAATCTCCTGGAACTGGGATGACTAAAGGTCAGAGTCTGTATCTTCTGAAGTTAGTTCTTAGGATTCTTATACAAACATGCTGTTTATCTACCAGCTACATAGTCGCCAGAGTCAGCATTTACAGAAACAATATCAAAAGAATGGCGGTGGGGCGGGGGATGTACAACTATCCACTGTCACAAGAACAGCTCATATATAAATTCAAGAGGTAGTGAAATAGACTGTTGATAGGAGGAATGTCAAAGACACATTGAAAGGAGTTATTTATACAGAAATGGGAGGTATTTTTGACTATATTTTTTGTAACCTACCACTTCTTATTTTCTATAACCTTTTAAAAATAAACTTGGCATGTGTCTGGAATACAAGGATGACAACTTACAGTAATTGTGGGAGAATGTGGAAAACCCTGCCAGTTCTCTACTCATTGTTCTTGCTCCATCTCTTTCTTATTTACAGAATCTTAATTCTTTTTTCAGGGTGGTGATGTGCCCAGTTACAAAAATCCACCTTCCTAATAGTGGCGGTGACCATGTGGTCCAGTTCTGGCCAATGAATGTAACCAGAAGTCTCCTGGGCAGGGCCTCTGGGAGAGCTGTTGTTCTCTTGATAAAAAGGAATAGGCTCTGTGCTGCTTGCCTTTTGTCTTTCTCCCTTCTTTCCTCCTGTCTGATTGCTGCCTGGATTTCATATGCAACACTTAGGGGTGGAGTAGCCTTCTTGAAATCATGAGGATGTGGCGAAGGATGCCAGAATGGAAGCACAGAAGAAGCCTGATAGCTGATGGCATGATGGGGCATCAATTCTAGTCCTGGCCTCTACCTCTGAGTTTCTTGGTGCCGGAGAAAAACAAACCTTACTTGGTTAGCTCACAGTTGGAGCGATGCTTTCTGATACTCAAACAGGGAGTGACAAGATGAGGAGACTGGAAGGAGGGCAGAGGGCTGACGGTGAAGGGCCATAACTATTAGGAAGACACCACAGTTGTTATGAAAACTGAAATGAGTTTCTGCCTTTTGTTATACACATGTGTGTTTGGATGTGTTTGGATGTGCAGGAGTCTGGATATATATGTGTTTGAGTGTGGGGTGAATGTGTGCATATCAATATACTATGGCTGTTGCAAAATTTAAAATCAAATTGGAGTCCAGATTTGGAAAGGCTAAAATTATAGGTTGAAAGTGAAAAAATAAGTTTAATGGTGATGACTTAAACCCTTTAGTTAGATTTTTTTTAAAATATGTCAAGACAGGAGAGCTTAGTTTCACAGATAAGGGTGGGGCGATGGGGGGACGGATTTAAGTTGACTGCAAAGCCTTAGAATGACCTCATAGAATGAACCATGAGTTCTAAAAGTTCACCCTTCTGACTGCGGTGATTATCTACATCCAGAGCACAGGGAACCGACCTCCCTCAGGCTCTGTATGTCTGAGCCCTGCAAACCAGCACTCTGTCCATCCCAGGGCTGGTGAATGGAGCCCAGCCAGAGGAAGACCAGGATGCCATCCAAAGATCTGGGAAAGTTTAACTTGGATGAGAAGACATGGAGGGGGCTGATATAGTAATAACAGCAATAAGTCATCTATCACTGCCTATAAACCACACCTAAAACGTAGTGATTTAAACCAACAATAACCATTCATTTGCTCATGATTCTGCGGTCTGGGCTGGAGAGATTTTCTCTGCCCATGTGGTGTAGTGCTGAGGGCTGGCCTCTCCGATATATTTGCAGCCAGCTGGCAGGTTGATAGAGGCTGGACGAGCCATCATTTGTTTTCCTCGCGTGTCTGTCACCTCATATGGGCTGGTTGGAATGGCTGCACCTCTCTGCTCATGCTCCTTCAGCCTCCTTCTCCACATGGCCTCCCACCCTCAAGGCAGCCAGCCCAGGCTCCGTGGCTTCTGAGGACAGCAAGACAGTGAAAGCAGATGCTACACGGCTCCTAATGCCCAGGCCTAGAAATTCTGTCACCTTCTCCTGGACCAAGCAAGTCATGAGACCAGTCCAGCTATAATGTGGGAAAAGACCACAAAGTATGAATATAGGAATGTGATTCATTTGGTAGCAATCTTTCAAAAAAAACAACATTCACTTTTTCTATAGTCTTTATCGTTCACAAAGGACATTTACTTGTGCTATCTTATTTGATCCTTACAACTAAAGTAAGATATGACCAATGGTGTGCTGGTAAAACAAAATAAAGCAAGAAAAAGCCCCAATTCATCACATTTGCCACTTGTCATGGTGTAAATACTCCCACCATGGCTCATTTTAAGAGACTAATGTGAGATCACTGAATGCAGAGCTGAGAGAACACACGCTCAATAGCTGGTTCCAACACACCAGTGGGTATTATCTCTACTTGCAGATGTGGTTATGGGATACTCTCAAAATCACACACAACTGATAATGACAGAACTGGGACTCAACCCAGATCTAAATTGTATGGTTTGGATAAATGTTCTTTTTAAAAATATATATTTTTTTATTGACTTCAGAGAGAGGAAGGGAGAGGGAGAGATAGACATATCAATGATGGGAGAGAATCACTGATTGGCTGCCCCCTGCATGCCTCCTACTGGGGATCGAGGCCACAACACAGGCATGTGTCCTGACCAGGAATCAAACCATGACCTCCTGGTTCATAAGCCGACACTCAACCACTGAGCCACACTAGCTAGGCTGGATCACTTTTCTTCAAGCAGTTTTCTTTTAACAGCTAATGGGCTGCTCTAGAGAAGGAGTAGCTGAAGTCTAGGCTGACCAGAAGGCAAAATAAGAGTCAATGTGAATAAGTTTCAGAGAGACAGATTTCAATATAAGCAAGGCAATATGCAAATGGATTCTCCAGTAATAGAGCCATCCAAAAAGAATGAATTCCTTTTTGCCATAGTGTTGTCCCTATCATAAAGTGCGAGTCCAGACTGTTGAAGATTTCTGAATTAGGGAATAGGTTGAACTAGATAACCACAAAGACCCATTTATCTCAGATTCTGGATGTAAGAATGTTCTGAACTCCCAAATCTGGAATCATTTAATGTCCTTTTGAGACCAAAGAAGGGAAGGGAAGGGGGAAAGGTGAGTGAAGAAAAGAGAAGATAAGGGAAGGAAAAAAGGGGGTGAGTGTTAAATCCTGGGAGAAGGTTGGCCAGGTGAGAAGTCCCAGCCCTGGAGAGCTGGGTCTCCTGAATAAATGCAGGGTTGAGAAATGGTCTTCACTAGGGTAGCCCTGGTCTAAGTGACAGCCATATGACGCATAATATGGACCCACAACTTTTATTCTATCCCAAACTCAATTAAATGACCGCAGACAGGTCCAGACTTCGTGTCTGAAACATTGGGATGTTCTCAGTGTAGTAAAGCGCAACCACCGATATAGCCTGGCTGTTAGATAATGCTCTCTTTCCAAATGAGCTTCTTTAACTTTTCTCAGAAGGAACACTTGCTGGGGATTTAGCCTTTAGTCTCTTTGGCTCAACCAGAACCCAACTGCTCCTCCTCCTGGCTGCTCGCTGACAGCCCTGTAAAGTACCGATGATTTATTTGCTTGATGGTCTGGCCATCTCGGGCACTTTCCCCTCAACTCTGGGGCCTTCATAAAGCAGTTAAAGGTGTTGGTTTTACAATGAGAAGCACAAAACTGGAAGCTTTCCATAAAGAACAGCTCAAAACATGAGGAATAAATCTTGGCACTTGGGAATAAACACCTGGGATATTCTCTGGGGTGACTCAGGCGTCACCAACAATGCCAAGACATTACACGGGTAATCACAAAGCCTGAGAGCTTCCCGAGGATGCCCAAGGCAGTAACTGACGTAGATAATTAATCTCTGAGAACATGTCTTCCAGCTCAAAAATTGCAAAAGTTCATGCATCTCTGGTCCTGAGGAGGTGCTCCTTCCCTGTGCTGAACCCAAAGAAAGAAGGAAAGTTGACCAAGGGAAGCCTGGCCCTGCTCTTTCTGCCGGCAGCTCCCCAAGCAGGACCAGCCCCTGGGCCCATCCAAGGCTTTCAAGGACACGTTCACATCAAGGTTCCTAGGTGCCCACTGAGTGGCAAGCCCCCCCGCCTCCTCCCGCAAGTCCAATAGACCCATCACCCATGGGTTGAAGGGTCTGGAATAGCTGGGCAGGATGTAAAATAAGCAATGATGGTTTCAAAAGCTGCTCCCCTGAAGACAGGTGCTGGGGTGGCTGTACTCCCCTCTGAAATACTTAGACAATAAGAAGCCACCGCCCTAACCGGTTTGGCTCAGTGGGTAGAGTGTCAGCCTGCGGACTCAAGGGTCCCAGGTTCGATTCCGGTCAAGGGCATGTACCTTGGTTGCAGGCACATCCCTAGCAGGGAGTGTGCAGGAGGCAGCTGATGGATGTTTCTCGCTGATGGATGTTTCTCTCTCATCGATGTTTCTAACTCTCTATCCTTTTCCCTTCCTCTCTGTAAAAAATCAATAAAATATATTTTTTAAAAAAATAAGGAGTCATCACTGATTTATACACAACCTGGCACCAGCTCTAGAAACCAGAGGAGCCCTCTCCCCAGGCCCAGAGTTCCCTCAGTTATCTCTGTTTTGCTCTTGCACAGAAATAGGTGTAAAAACCGCAGGGAAACAGGGCATGCGCTATTAAATTAGAGCTTCCTGTTTCCATTCCTCACTCAGCAAATGGTAGCACTTGGGCACCCAGTCGGAGACTGGAGCTGTGGGGCACTGAGCCTGGCCTGGAGCTAACTCAGGGCTCAGGGCTCAGGGCTCAGGTTTGGGGACTGCTTCCTGAGATCCATGTTCCTTTCTCTCCTTACTCCTTTCCTCTTTCACTCCTCTCTTCACCAACTTCAAATGACTAGAATCACAGACCTTAAGGAACTTAAAGACCATGCTATTTAAACTCCTGCTTTTATAAGAAAGGCCCAGAGATGAGGCGCAGAGATGTTGACTCTTGAAGGACATTCAACTAGTTAATGATCAAGTCTCTCAGAAGCCAGTCCATACCATTAACCTTTTCAGTGAATGATCCTCTTCCCCATTTCTCTCTTTCCCAAACAGGGTGTGGTAGCCAGCCTGTAAGATCCCTGCCTCCTGGTACTCACACCCTTGTATAGCCCCCTCTCCCACTATACCAAGGTTGTTCTATAGCAGTGGTTCTCAACCTGTGGGTCGCGACCCCTTTGGGGGTCGAACGACCCTTTCACAGGAGTCGCCTAAGACCATCGGAAAAACACATATATGATTACATATTGTTTTTGTGATTAATCACTATGCTTTAATTATGTTCAATTTGTAACAGTGAAACTGGGGGTCACCACAACATGAGGAACTGTATTAAAGGGTCGCGGCATTAGGAAGGTTGAGAACCACTGCTCTATAAAATATAGCAGACATGATGGTATGTCACTCCTGAGATTAGATTACAAAAGACTGTGGCTTCTGCTTGGACTTTCTCTTTTTCTTGAGTCACTCACTATGGGGAAGGTCAGCTGCCACATCATAAGAACATTCAAGTAGGTTATGAGAGATTCACATTGTGAGGAACTGAAGTCTCTGGCCAACAACCAATGAGCAACTAAGACCTATTCACAAGCACATGATTGAGCTGGCAAGAAAATCCTTCCCCAATTGAACCTTCAGATGACTGCTGCCCTGCCAACAGCTTAACTGCAAGCTCATGAGAGACCATGAGTCAGAACCATCATCTGAGCCACTCCTGGATTCCTAACTCCCAGAAACTGTGAGATAATAAAATGCTTATTGTTTTAAGCTGCTAAATTTAATAATCATTTGTTACATAAGAGTAGATTTAAAACACTGGAGTTTCTTCTTAAAAAGAGAGAGAGAGAGAAAGTAAAATTGCAGTGTACTAGTCAACAAGTCCTTGTCCCACACTTCCAGGAAAAATCTAGGGCAGTGATGACGAACCTTTTGAGCTCGGCATGTCAGCATTTTGAAAAACCCTAACTTAACTCTGGTGCCGTGTCACTTATAGAAATTTTTTGATATTTGCAACCATAGTAAAACAAAAACATATTTTTTAAAAAATATTTTATTGACTTTTTACAGAGAGGAAGGGAGAGGAATAGAGAGTTAGAAACATCAATGAGAGAGAAACATCGATCAGCTGCCTCCTGCAGCCCCCCTACTGGGGATATGCCCACAACCAAGGTACATGCCCTTGACCGGAATCGAACCTGGGACCCTTGAGTCCGCAGGCCGACGCTCTATCCACTGAGCCAAACCGGTTAGGGCAAGACTTATATTTTTGATCTTTATTTTGTATATTTAAATGCCATTTAACAAAGAAAAATCAACCAAAAAAAATGAGTTCACGTGTCACCTCTGACACACGTGTCATAGGTTCGCCATCACTGGTCTAGGGCAAGTATCTCATTGTCACAGGACTGAGTGCCTTTCCAGGCCTAAGTGAAAGAATTCCAGTTAGTGGGCTGCTAGAATGACAGCAGTTTCCTTTATAGAAGTTGTGAGCATGTGGCCCATGCAAATGCGGACCACATAATGTGCTTAATGTATAAACCTTACAAAGCTTCAGAAATAGCGTTCCTCATTGGTAGCTGTTCTGTAACTTAAGGATACTTCCTTAAGTTCAAGGTAATTTCCTATGATTCTAGGGTCCCAGTTAAGACTGCGTTTCCGTGTGATGTTTTCAGAGGCTGCAGCAAAGGTAGAGCCTGCATTTAATATGTCCTCCCCACCCCCATTCACTCTCACGGTGGACCAGCCCAACCTCATCTGTCACATACACACCTTCAAGAGAAGAAACTCTCTGTAAGGTGTCTGAGCAAAAAGCATCTTACAAACACATTCAACCGGATATGATCACAAATGCTCTTCCTGACAGACTTCCTCACTGGAGGGTCCATAAGTAACAGGTTCTGTCCTATGCGCCCTGCCCTGTGCTCAGAGGTAAGCTCTGTCTTGTTTTCTTTCCAGAAAACCTATCGCTGGAAGCCTAATGTGCTTCCTGGTGCTAGGCATTTGTTTCCTAAAATGTAACTAATCTAGGTTAATGCTTTTCTTTTCTTTCTTTCTTTTTCCTTTATAAAATTTTTTTTTCTGCCCTTCAAGTGTAGGTTCAAAGGAAACCTCCTCTGGGAAACTTGCTAACTTCTTATTTTAAAAATCCATCATGAATATGAGCTATTACCTTCCTTTTGGGAGGGATTTCCATTGAATATCCTGGAAACAGACAAGCCAGAGAGGTGAACCTGATGGGCTCTCCCAGGTCAGTTAGAGAAAGTGAGAGCTGGCTGGTGCTCACTCTGCAACGTCATGGTGTCTTACTGTACAAAATAAAGCCAAGTTCATTTGGCTGGGAGAGGGCTAGAGGCGCTTTCAGGACCCATTGTATGTGAGCCAACAACCTCATCCCTCCAGCTGTTCCTCGGTAGCCTAAAGGAGACCAGGAAGTAGAAGAAAATAAAGGAGCTGGATTCAGAAGTCAGTTTCCACCAACAGAAACAATGGGTGCAGTTGTGCTTCTCACATAGCAGCAACTGCTCTCAAGAAGCATTAAATGGAATTATGCACATGCTGTCACTACCATGAGAACCTCGCCATGGGAATTTCCGGATGCAGTCTTTTGGAATCTGAGGCACCTGGGAAGACCATTCCAGTAACAGAGAGATTCCATAGAAAACTCAAGTAGTGGCCAGTTCTTGGGTTACCTCTCCAAGTGAGAAAAAATGCAAATATGTGCTTTAGGAGCTTCCTCAAAATAAATGAAAATCTTTGTTAATGCAAAAGATATGCTTTTCCCTTATTATTAAGATAGTGCTGATAAGGGGCAGAAATAGAATGTTGGGGAGGAAGCCAGAATTGTAAGAAATATTAATCATGCTCTGTTAACCGTGATTGTTTTATTCTGATTAAAGAAGGCACATTCCAACCTGCCTGGCAGTTACACACAGGACCTGGGAGCTCACCTGGAAATGCAGCCCCTCCGTCTTCCCCATTTGGAGCAGCCCATTATCATGGAAAGATGAACAACTTTGCTGCAGAAACCAGAATGCCAGCCTTTGAAGACCCCAGCCCTTTTGCATGCCTGCAGGCCTTTGCAAATCTCCTGCCAGCTTATCTGTGAACTGCCCATTTGGCATACCCTTTGGCTACTTCCCCATGTGATCTTTATCCTTTTACCCAATATAAGCAGCTGGCTTGTGGTGGGGTGCAGAGCAGACTTTTGTGGATGACTTGCTGCTCTCCCATATTGCTGGCAGTATTGGAATAAACGCTCATATATGACTCAACCCTTTCTCTGCTTAATTGGCTCGAGTAGTGACAGGCAGCATGGACCCATTGTTTATCTGGTTACAGTGCTGGACTTGCTTCTGGAAAACTTCCCAGGACAGAGGCTGAACTGTTAACAAATTCAGAGGCAAGAAAGAGACCCTCAGAACTGGGAAATTATCACTTCACATGGTTTCTTGCCCTTGCCTTGGTCTGTGCTCATGCCAAATTCTGCAATGTCTCCAAATGGGGTGGGTGGTCCTGTGTATATGGTGTGATCTGAGACTTCTCAGAGGTAAGGCTGCGGTGGACTCTCAGAGGCAATGTGGTGTGCTAGTAGGAGCCAGCCCTGCCTCAGGCACTTGCTAGCTGCTAACCTCAAAAGCTTCCTTAGCTTCTCCCAACCTGTTTCATCTGCTTTACAATGGAGATTATAACCTACTTTCTGGAGGTTTTTGTTGTTGTTTTTTTGGTGAGACATTAATGAGACAATGTATTTGAATGAGGTTTAAAAACTAAAAAGTAATCTCTGGATTCCAATGAATTGTGACCGATCTACCCCATGAATAGTTCAATGACTCAGGGTCAGTAGAAGAAGCCTTGCCATGTACCACATACCATGTGAGACCTCATCTGAGCGTACCCAGAGCTCTGTTCCACCAGATGAAGAGAAATCTCAAGTGGGCACACTTACCTTCCTGGGCCTTCCCAAGGCAGTGGAGTGATGCTGCTGGAACATCTTCGTTCCTCCTCTTCCTTCTGTCCACCTAGTATGGCTTTTTCTCTCCTAATGTGGTGTCTGTGTTCCATTTCTCACAACCTTTTTCATTTACAGATCAGAAGACCAATTTCAAAAAACTCATTGACCCAACTCTCTTCTGAGGACTCTCACATCTCTGTCTCTAGCCCTGACCCCAATCCCAAATGCCTGCTGGGCAACACTATTTAGATGTCCATTCTACCTTTAATTCAATGTTTTTAAAAGGATGTTTTCTTAAAATGGTTCCAACTCCCAACTATGATAAGCTAGTAAAATAAGGGATCTAGCTTTCATTTATTTATGTTTCCCTTTACTCTCTTTTATTCCCTATTCCAACCTGTTACCAAAATCTGGTACATCTTCCTCCAAAATGGCTCTTGAAATCCCTTCATTCTTTCCAGGTCTTTCTTGCTATTCTGCTTCAAGTCTTCCTTCTCTGAAATCTGAATTCATGTCCCTACTTCTCCTCCAACTCTCTCCCATTTATTTGAACACAACTTGATCTTTGTATTGATGAGGAAAATAAGACATTTTGGGGCGGGGAGACCAGCAGCCTGACTCTGTACCTAGTTAATCAGTATCCCTAATGCACATTCCTATTAGCCTATAGTCACTGCCTCTTCCTTAATTATCTGGTCTTGCAAGACCTATTTACCTAAATACTCACGTTTTACAGAGGCCATAAACCATGAACAAATACACAACCCCCAGAGGGGGTTATCTGCATTGGTGCCAGGCCAGGCCTTTAGGTGTGGTCTCATGTCCCCCATCCCAACACACGGGGCTTTTTGCAAAGCCCATGAAAGGTCCGGAAGTCTGATCCATATTTGGGGGACAAAGAAACCAAAGGGTATAAAGAGAAAGCTTCCTCCATATTGGCTTGCTCAGGATATGGAAACAGGCTCCCCTGAGTCACAGCACTAGTACATCTGGAAATAAGTGGGTTTTTCCTGTATCACTGGGTACTCCTGTGCATTTTTCAGTCACCTGGTAAATTCTGCAACAGTATTAGTTAGGTTAGGCTGGGCTATGCTGCAATAACAAATGACTCTAAAATCTAAGCGGCTCTGCCCTAACCGATTTCGCTTGGTGGATAGAGTGTCAGCCTGCTGACTCAGGGATCCCAGGTTCGATTCCGGTCAAGGGCATGTACCTTGGTTGTGGGCACATCCCCAGTAGGAACTGTGCAGGAGGCAGCTGATTGATGTTTCTCTCTCATTGATGTTTCTAAGTCTCTATCCCTCTCTCTTCCTCTCTGTAAAAAATCAATACAAAAATATATTTAAAATCTAAGCGGCTCAATACAACAAGGTTTACTTCTTATTTACATTACATATCTATTATGGACTTGCTCTGGCTCTGCTCCAAGTTGTTTTCATTCTGGGAACCAACCTGATGGAACATTCCTCATTTGGGACAGTGTGGTTCTCAATGCAAAGGGAAAAGAGAACATGGTGATCCATGAGATAGCTATTAAAACTTTTGCTTAGGAATGGCATACATCCCTTTTATTCATATTTTATTGGCCACATGTCCAAGTCTGATGTCATCTGGGTAGGGATGTATAATCCTTCCATAGGGAGGAGAAACAAATAATTGTGAATACTACTTCATGCCACAGTACTCATTCCTACATTTCAGTTTTCCTCTTATCTCCCGTGACTCAATGCCAGATGTCAAAACCCCAGCCATCTCCTATGAGGCGTACTCTCTCTAGCTCAGGTGCTTTCTCTTTGTAATGACCTCCAGTTGACTTTATAACCAATAGTCCCCATATTGGATTTATTTTGAGTGTCTATATGCCCATAGCCCTTAGGTGATCTTGTGATCCACTACTCCTGGCCACAGCTGACTGGACCTTCAGGGATAGCAAATGACGTAAGGATAGCCAAAATATAAACTCCCAGAGGGCTACAAGCTAAACCAAATATAAAAACAAAAAACAAACTACCAAACAGCTACCAGGTAGAGACTATACCACTTGGAGTGGTACTTAAAGTTAAAGGGGCGCCTTGAGGCAGAGGCAGAGCAGGTGGAAGTCATCTGTAAGTTGAGGTTCAAGAAGAAGGAGAGAAGGCTTGCCAGTCCTCAGAGTTGTTTTAAGTCCAGAGCTAACCACATGGATTCTTACAATGAATCCTTATTTTCTTGAGACAGTTTGAGGGGACTTTGTCCTTATTATCAACAAATCCCAAATAAAGCCATTTTGGGTTTAGAGAAACATCAGTTGTCAACTTGTTTCCCATGAGTTTAGTTTGATCGTCCCATTTAGACTTTAGACTCCCCAAAAAGGAACAAGTTTGTGTTCTCCCTGAGCTGGGCACAGTGTAGATCTCCATAAATATTCTGCAAATGGCGTGCATCACTTTCTATATACCTTTGCCTCATTATCATCATTCTCTTCTTTGAAGCTAACTCTTGAAAATCAACCCAAAGCATTATTTGGGGGCAAATGAAAAAAGAAATACAAATGTCCGTGCCCAGGAAACAGTTTCTATGCCCACTTAGCACACACTTCTTTCTGGGACCTTTGTCATTGATGGCTGTGGATTATGGGCACAGGGTGTGCTTTTCAGAGTTGCAGTAGCCCGGTCTCCAAGCCTCTCATTTAGGTCCCCTAAACGGCTGGGTTTCAGACTCAGCCTCTTAAAAATAGGATTGACACCTGATTATGGTGAGGGGTAAATAGTGAAAATGAAGAACCATCAATCGAACAAAAAGCAACACAGATGCTTACTAGCAGCAAGTGCTCAGTTTGCTTAAAAAATGCCCCATGTGCTCAAAGCAGCCTCGACTGTCATGATATGAGATGGATAAAGTGAGCAGATGAGAGGAGCAGCAGGTGGCCGCTTGGCTACTGACCAGTTTCTGCAGAGGCCTTGGATGTCCTTTGTTCCCCTTTCCCCATTCCTTCTGCCTTCCAATCCCCCACGTCAAATACAAGTTGGGGAGATAAGGGCAGGAGAGACCACGTACAGTTGTTTTTTTTCATGTGTGTGTCTGTGTATAAAATTACTCAACAGAGAAAGGTTTAGTTGGCTCTGAAAAGGCTACATACCACATTTCCCATCCCAGCTAGACATTAATTTTCTGCCAAGAAAAGGAAAAAATAGACAGATGGTAGATAGATAGATACCTAGTTACATAGATACAGACAGAGACAGACAGATATTCACAGACAGACCGTGCCAGTTACCATCAGCCCTTCATCCTTGGGAAGCATCCTTAGCATGACTCTCAGGAGGGGAGCAGAAAAGGCTCTGCTGAAGGATTTGACTCCCTGGGTGTACCACTGATTGTCTGCCTGCAGGTGGAGAGAGGATTCCCTGAGGTTCTCTATTAAGAGGAATAACCAAGGGAGGCTCCAGCCGCTCTCAACGTCCTCGTATCCCGACATGAGGAATCAGGGAAAGCGCCTGAGAACAGTGGCTGTCCCCAAACTTCTCTTTTTGTTTGGACTGTCCTAATGAAAGTCCAGAAACGTGTGTTAAACAACAGGCATTCATTGTCTCAAAGTTCTGGAAGCCAGAGGCCTGAGATAAAGGGGTCCTCAGAGTGGGTTCCTTCTGAGAGCTGTAAGGGAGACTCTGTCCCGGGCTTTTCTCCTAGTTTCTGGTGGTTTGCTGGTAATCTTTGGAATTCCATGGCATGTAGAAACATCACCCATTTTCGCCTTCATGTTAACGTGGCATTCTCCCTTGGTGCTTGTCTGTCTCCAATTTTCCCCTTTTTATAAGGACACAGACATATTGGAATAGGGCCTACCCCAATGACCTCATTTCAACTTGATTGCTTCTATAAAAGACCTTATCTCCAAATAAGGTTACATTCTGAGATAGTGGGGTTTAGGACTTCAACATATTTTTTGTGTGTGGGTGGGACGACACAATTTAACTCTCATCAGGCCTCATCTCATCTGACCCAGCATGCTGAAGTCTGCACTCACCCCAGCCGGCCCTGAGTTTTATAACCAGCCAGACACATTGACCTTCTCCCTTTGAATCTTGACCTCTTGGGTCAGTTAGCCAGAGGCCAGGGAAACAGAGGGATTAAGGCCTGCACAGCTTGAAAAGCGCAATGGAGGGAAGTGTCTTTAAAGCATCTCTAACCATTTTTGTGGTTTCTCCAAATTGGCGCATGTTCTCAGTTTTGCTTGATTATTCTAACTAACTCCACCCCCCTTTTTTAGGTAGTATTTTTTAAAATTAAATTTATTGAGGTGACATCCTATATAATAAAAGCCTACTCCGGTTGTCCCGTTGTCCAGTCATCTGTTCAACCAATCAAAGTGTAATATGCTAATGATATGCTAAGGCCACTCAATTGCTCACTATGATGTGCACTGACCACCACAGGGCAAATAGTCAACCGGTTAGATAGATATAAATTACTATGTCGCAAACTTGTTATTATATTTTGATAATTATCCTATATAATAAAAGCCTAATATGCTAAGTGTCCAGTCATCCAGTCATCCATTCAACTATTCAAAGCATAATATGCTAAAAACCACCCGCTATGACATGCACTGACCACCACAGGGCAGATAGTCAACCGGTTAACCAGTTGCTATGATGTGCACTGACCACTAGGGGGCAGATAGTCAACCAGTCACTATGACATGCACTGACCACCACAGGGCAGATGCTCAACGCAGGAGCTGTTCCCCAGTGGTCAGTACATTCTCACAGGGGGAACACCACTCAGCCAGAAGCAGGCAGTGGCAGGAGCCTCTCCAGCCTCCACAACAGCACTAAGGATGTCCAACTGCTGGTTTAGGCCTGCTCCTGGTGGGAAACAGGCCTAAGCCATCAGTCAGACATCCCCCAAGGGCTCCCAGACTGCAAGAGGGCACAGGCCAGGCTGAGGGACAACCCCCCTGAGTGCACGAATTTAATGCACTGAGCCTCTAGTTGGTTAATAAAAGTATATAGGTTTCAAATGTATAATTCTATGATACATCATCTGTATAATGCATTGTTTGCCCACAACCTAAAGTCAAATCTTTCATCACCATAGATTTGACCCCCTTTACCTTTTTCTTCCCCCTACCCCTCTTCCTTCTGGTAACCACCATAGTTGTCTGTGTCTACGAGTTTTATTTTTCGTGTTTGTTCATTTGTTGCTTTCAGTTTTATATCCCATTTATGAGTGAAATCATATGGTTCTGGACTTTTTCTGTCTGACTTATTTCTCTTAGCATGATATTTTTAAGATCCATCCATGTTGTCACAAAAGGCAATATTTCATTTTTTATGGCTGAGTAATATTCCATTGTATATATGTAGCACATCTTTATCCAATCATTTATCTAAGGACTAGAGGCCCAGCACATGAAATCATGTGGGTAGGGTTCCTAGGCCTAGCCTCCTGTGATCAGGGTCATCTTCTGCCCATCACCAGTCCCCAGGTCAAACGCCGCCTCCGCCACCAGGTTGTCAGGCCATTGGGATCACCAGCTCGACTGCTCAGGGGCTCAGGCCTGCAGGAAAGCAAGTGCCAGCAACTTCACCTCCATGTGCATGTGCCAGGCCATTCCCCGTTCACCATCGCTGATCCATCGGAGCCTGCGGGCCGCGGCAGGGACCAAGAGGTCAGCCGTTCAGTCCCCAGTCCTGCCCTGCCCCGCCCCGCTTGTGGGCCAGGGGGAAGGATCATGAGGTGCTCAATGCACCTCATGGTGACCGGTCATTTGGTTGTCATGGTCGTCATGGACACTGGCTTTTTATATATATAGATACTTCAGCTGTTTTCCATATCTTGGCCACTGTGAATAATGCTGCAATGAATGTAGGGGTGCATATATATTTGCAAATAAATGTTTTCACATTTTTTAGGTAGAATCCCAGAAGAGGGGTTGCTGGGTCATATGATAACTTTATTCTTATTTTTTGAGGAGCCTCCATACTGTTTTCTATAGTGGCTGAACCAGTTTACATTCCCACCAGCAGTGAATGAGGGTTCCTTTTTCTCCACAACCTCTCCAACAATGTTATTACTTGCCTTGTTGATAACAACCATTTTAACAAGTGCGAGGTGGTATCGCATTATAGTTTTGATTTACATTTCCCTAATAGCTAGTGAAGTTGAGCATCTTTTCTTATG
>NW_006286677.1:35781-45236 GCF_000327345.1 Myotis davidii | reverse complement strand
TTCCCTAAAACTCCCTCCCCAGCAACCATCAGTCTGTTCTCTGTATCTATGAGTCTGTTTCTGTTTGGTTTGTTCATTCATTTATTCTTTAGATTCCACATGCAAATAAAATAATATGGCATTTGTCTTTTTATGACTGACTTGTTTAATTCAGCAAAATAACCTCCAAGTTCATCGATGTTGTTGTAAATAGTAACACTTTCTCTTTTTTTATGGCTGAGTAATATTCCATTGTATATATGTAGCACATCTTTATCCAATCATTTATCTAAGGACTAGAGGCCCAGCACATGAAATCATGTGGGTAGGGTTCCTAGGCCTAGCCTCCTGTGATCAGTCATCTTCTGTGCCCATCACCAGTCCCCAGGTCAAACGCCGCCTCCGCCACCAGGTTGTCAGGCCATTGGGATCACCAGCTCGACTGCTCAGGGGCTCAGGACTGCAGGAAAGCAAGTGCCAGCAACTTCACCTCCATGTGCATGTGCCAGGCCAGCCGCTGATGGAACGCGCTGCCTGCTTGGGGCCACTCATGGGGATGCCGCCGCCGCTGCTACTGCACAGCTGCTGGGGCTTGAGGCACTGACAGAAGCTGTGGGGTGCGCTCGTATCTACCCATCCTGGCATGAATGGCCCCAAATAGGCAGCGTGTTCCATCAGTGGCCGGCCCAGTGCACATGCGTGGAGGTGAAGTCACTGGTGCCTGCCTTTCCACAGACCTGAGCCCCCTGAGCAGCCAGGGATGACCTGGTGATCCCAATGGCCTGAGAGCCAGCCTGGTCCTCCTGCCACCCACCCCGATTTCCCCGTTCACCATCGCTGATCCATCGAAGCCTGCGGGCCGGGGCAGGGACCAAGAGGTCAGCCGTTCAGCCGGCTCGCCAGTCCCCAGTCCTGCCCTGTCTCTGGAAAACCAGAGAATGAAAAAGGCAAATGACCTCTTAATATTCCCAGAAGAGGGGTTGCTGGGTCATATGATAACTTTATTCTTATTTTTTGAGGAGCCTCCATACTGTTTTCTATAGTGGCTGAACCAGTTTACATTCCCACCAGCAGTGAATGAGGGTTCCTTTTTCTCCACAACCTCTCCAACAATGTTATTACTTGCCTTGTTGATAACAACCATTTTAACAAGTGCGAGGTGGTATCGCATTATAGTTTTGATTTACATTTCCCTAATAGCTAGTGAAGTTGAGCATCTTTTCATATGTCTGTTGGTCACTTGTACGTCTTCTTGGGAGAGATGTTTGTTCAGGTCCTCTGCCCATTTTTAATTGGATTGTTTGTTTGCTGTCCAGTTGTATAGTTCTTATATGTTTTGAATATTAATCCTTTGTTGGAGCTGTTGTTTGCAAATACCTTCTCCTGATTGGTTGCCTTCTTGTTTTCCTGGCGGTTTCTTTTGCTGTGCAGACGCTTTTTAGTTTGACATAATCTTATGCATTTATTTTTGCCTTTACTTCCCTTGCCTTTGGGGTCAAATTCTTAAAATCCTGTTTAAGGCCAAGGTCCATAAGTTTAATATTTACGTTTTCTTCTGTGTAATTTGTTTCAGATCTTATATTTAGCTCTTTGATCCATTCTATTTCTTCACACCTCCTTGGGAAGAGCGAGAAGGAACACCGAGGCTGGCTGCCTCCCTGGCTCCCGGTGACTGACTCTCTGCAGCAGGACTCTTGCCAGGCAGCCACTAAGGGAAGTAGCAGAAGCCCCCAGAAACTTTGGGCTGTGAACACGTAGTTCATGGAGGCGGAAACACGGGGGTCAGTCCTGGCTCTCATGTGGGAGAAAAAAAAGGGAGGAGGTACAGGGGATGTGGGGAGAATAAGGGGACCAGGGAGGGGACAAAGGGGTTTGGAAAAAGAGATATTATTATTACAGACCTCTCTACAAAATAGGTAATTTGTGGGTAGTGCAGATAAATAAGCTTTTCATTAGGCTGAAAGGAAATTGTGTGTAATAGTTGGGATTATATTTGGTTTTGTGTAACAGAAAATCCCCAAATAATAGAGGCTTTATAAAGATTGGCCTCTATTTCTCCCTTACATAAAAGAAGCCTGGAGATGGGCGATCCAGGGCTGGGATGGCAGTCCCGCGGTCATCAGGAAATCAGGCTCAGCTAATTATTCTGCTCCCCGAACCCTGGCATGTCTCCTCATGGTCCCTGAAGGCTGCTCAGCCTCCAGCTATCACATCCAGATACCAGGTAGCAGAAAAAAGACTTCTCAGAGACCCCATACATTAGGTGTGCCTACTCACTGTCCAGTAAGGTAACCAGGTGATCTTGTCTCAGGATAGCTGTTTAAGTAGCACAAACTGGGGATTTGATATTAAGAAAAGAAGGAATGCTGGAGGGCAAACAGTGGTCTCCACCACCGTACTTTTTATGAAGGGAGGAAGTCACTATCTGCATTCCGAGCTTATCCTTGAGGAGAGAATGTTTCTGAAGCAAAAATTCTTTGTGTCTGGGAGGATCTCCCCTTCCAACCTCATATTCCATCACGTTTGAATGGTCCTTCGGGTGTCAGCTTCAACCTCAGCTGCTCAAGGAGTCCTCCCAGCCCCTTAGGCTGCATTAGCCTCCCTGTCCTATGCGCCCAGTGCCCCTTGTGCTCCTCCTTTAAGCACTTTGCGCTCCAGTCATTATTGAATTACCTGGCGATTTTGTGTAAGGGCTGCCTTCCCTGTAAACTAGCCTGTGAGCCCTATGGCAGCAGGGGCTCTGCCTTGCTCACCATTATCTCTGTAGTTGGTGTAGCAGAGGGCAAACTTCCTTCTACCCCTTTAGGTTCTGTGGCTGGACCTAAGAATTAAACGGACATAAAACATGTTAACAAGACTGAGAAAAGCATACACATTTTATGTAATATTTTTACATGTACATAGGAGTTTTTTAAAAATTTTTAAATTTATTTGAGAGAGAGAAAGGAAGGGGTGGGGAAAGAGAGAGAGAGAGAGAGAGAGAGAGATTTGTTGTTCCATTTATCTATGTATTTGATGGTTGATTACCGTATGTGCCCTGACCGGGGATTGAACTGGCAACCTTGGTGTATCAGGTTGGTGCTCCAACCAACTGAGTTACTTGGCCAGGGCTACCATAGGAATCTTCAAAAGGAAAATGAAGACCTAAAGAAGGCATTAGGCCAAAAATCTTATATACTTTTTAAAACAAAGAACCATATATCATGGGGATGTGACAAGACAAAGGGGCTTAGGCTAGGGGCAGTAAATTTTGGGCCAGTGACTAGGAAACGCCTGGGGGAAACTAATGGAAGATAAGAGTTATTTTAGTGGGTTTGTTGGCACATTTTAGTAGGTTTGTTGGTCCATTTGGGCGTCCATCTCTGGAGATAAGAATGGTCTTCTCTTCCTGGTGCAGGGAGGGCACCTTCCTCAGGGGAAATGTAATGAGCTGCTTTCAGGTAGAAAGGGGAGGTCAGAGAGGCCTTCCTGCATCTGCTGTTTCTCAAGTGACTTCCGCGGAAAAGAATCAATATGGTGAAAGTGACATAATTTGGGGTGGCACATTCTGAGCCCCTTCATACACCCTCAATAAATACCTGTTAACTGACTGACTCTGAGTGATCAGAATACTAGCGAGGCCCCAGATTCAAGGCCATTTCCAATGAGACTTCTCTTGGACTGACTTCCCTGGCGGAGACTGGAGGGCAAACCCGGAGTCTCCAGGGCTGTGTGCCTGCCAGGATTTGAGCAGCCCGAGCACCCCTGTGGATGGTCTGGGAGGGAGGAGGCTGGGGCTGTCAGAACAGCCTCTCGGGGGCAGACTCCCACGGCAAACTCCACTTTACCACTTTACAAAGCCAGCACGGCCAGGAGCACACCCAGGAGGCGGGGAACAAACACGGCGGCAGTGTGGGTGAGCTTCGGATCTGAAAATGCAACCAAAATGCAACCGGCTGCCCGATGTGTGGGGAGGAAAAGTAGGTCACCGTCTTCCCTCAGTCCGGTGACGTCCCCAGGCCCTAAAGGGGAAGGGAGAGCTGTGTGATCTCTGGCGCCACAGCCTGTGGGCAGATTTGGTCACGCTCAGCTTTGTGAGAACTACCTGCCCCACATCCCCTCGCTTCCAGGGCTCCCTAAAAAGTCAGAAAAACATCCGTCCAGGCTCTTCAGCTTTTAGGCCAGTGATGGCGAACCTTTTGAGCTCGGCGTGTCAGCATTTTGAAAAACCCTAACTTAACTCTGGTGCCGTGTCACATATAGACATTTTTTGATATTTGCAACCATAGTAAAACAAAAACTTATATTTTTGATATTTATTTTATATGTTTAAATCCATTTAACAAAGAAAAATCAACCAAAACAATGAGTTCGCCTGTCACCTCTGACAGCCATCACTGCTTTAGGACTTAGAAAGGAATCTTCCTGAAGCCAGCTTTTTTTTTTCTTTCTTTCTTTTTTAAAATATATTTTATTGACTTCTTCACAGAGAGGAAGGGAGAGAGATAGTTAGAAACATCGATGAGAGAAACATCAATCAGTCGCCTCCTGCACATCTCCCACTGGGGATGTGCCCGCAACCCAGGTACACGCCCTCGACCGAAATCGAACCTGGGACCCCCCAGTCCGCAGGCCAATGCTCTATCCACCGAGCCAAACCGTTTTCGGCCTGAAGCCAGCTTTTTATTTATTTATTTATTTTATTGATTTCAGAGAGGAAGGGAGAGGGAGAGAGAGAGAAACATCAATGATGAGAGAAAAATCATTGATCGGCTGCCTCCTGCACGCCCCACACTGGGGATTGAGCTGGAAACCCCAGGCAAGTGTGAGCCCTGACCTCCTGGTTCATAGGTGGATGCTCAACCACTGAGCCATGCTGGCCGGGCCTGAAGCCAGCTTTTTAAGCAGGAGCCCATTTGAGCACCACCCAAGGGAAAAGACAGAACCCAGAATCCAGCATGGCCCCCAAGCCCCTTCATTTTACACTTCAGGAGGGAGCATCCCTTTCCCTAGCATGGGACCACGGGGTTTTAAAGGAGGGGGCAAGAAAGAGGGAGAGCTTGCAGGAGGCCTCCGGCAAAGCGCCGCCTTGAAGCTCATCAGAAGATCTGTGAACAGGGTTCCCTCGACTTCCCCCGCCCTGGGAGAAATGAGAACGAGATTGAGAAATGAAAATGCAGCTCTGATTTGGCAGACAAAATAAACCCCCGTTGCAGCCTGTCCCTCCACACCCACCGTCATATTTATTCATAACCATGAGGTACACTTCCACCACTTCTCCTTCTGATTGAGAAGCAGAAAGTGATCTTGGCCCTGGGTATGATGTGGGGATTTTTCTGGGGCCGGTCTGAGATGATTCAGCGCTGCAGTTGTTGCCTCCTAGTTTGCAAGAGTTGATTATTAAATATTCAAGAATTTTGTGAGCCATTGCGAAACCATTGGTGACTTGAAGTCTGCCATGGTGGGAGTATTTACACTATGGAATTAGGCCAATCTTACAAATTGTGTGTGTGTGTGTGTGTGTGTGTGTGTGTGTGTGTGTGTGTATGTGTGTGTGTGTGTGTGTGTGGAGAGAGAGAGAGAGAGAGAGAGAGAGAGAGAGAGCTGCTTGTGTTTGCAGAAACACAATGCATTACTCACACAGGAGCTCTGAGTGGACTGCAGGAGATGGCAGGAGAAAGAGGGTGTTTAGTACTTTTGCCAACATCTTTGTCATGTCTGCCTTCTCTGCACTGCATACATTTCCTGGGGGTCAGTGTTTTCTCTGTAGAAACACCTATGGATCCCACTTCTGCTTCACCAGAGAAATCTACTTGCATCACCCCTGGGCTAAGGGGCTCCAAGAGCCCAACCTCCAAGAGCAGCAGGCCCATTTTCTTGCAGAAACGAAGAGAGAAGAAAAAGCTGAGGCGCCTTTAATGGCAACTAGTCAATGGGAAAGTAGACATGGGCAGCCTGAAACTCAAGGCTTGGCTTCCTTCAAATCCCCTGATAAAACCGCAATCCACGCGTGCCTATTAAGGCCACGGGTGATGTTTCTTATGTAAGTGGATCCCTCTGCTTCACAGTCATTTTCAGAGGTCACTGAAGGTTGAAAGGAAACAAATTATTTTCATGAAAAGGATAGTACATGAGACCAGGATTGGTATGGAGAAGGGTTCTTCAACTTTACTGGGCTGGCCAGCTTGGGGGACGGGTGTTTGCAGAAACACAGACTTGCAGGATTTTCTCTGAGAAATTGAGACCCTGGAGATCAGCAAAGGGAGCCAAGAGCCAGCCTGGTGAAGAGCTCCCTCTCCCAACCCATCATTCCGCTGCTGCACTTGGAGAAACTGGTCTGAAGAGGCTCCGCAGGAGGCATTTTGTAGATGGTGGACTGACCCCTGCGTAGCACCCTGCTCAGGGCCCAGGCCCTGCCCTGCCCCAGCAGCTGGTCTTCAGGATTGATCCCTGGGACACGTGGGTCCAGCGTTGTGCCGAGAGGTATGGGAATGCCATAAAAACACAGAGGAGCATTCCATTCCTCATCGCTGCCAGTAAGAAATGGGGCGGAGCCTGGGGAAGGTAGTCCCACGGCTCTCAGAAGAACAGCTGGGGTGTTGTTGTGGACCAGAGACCTCTAAGAGAAATGGGAACAGCCCCAGGTCTCAGCTCCACCAAGCCCTGCCCTCCAGCCCTGGGTGAGCCAAAACGGGGAGCATGGGGAAGCCCTGGGTGGAGGCCTCCATCTGTGGGAGGCCAGCCTTCCAATCTCCTCTCCACCTAGATCAGCCACCCACCTGCAGTCAGACTGCCCCAGGGGCAGCCTCTCCATCCAGGCTCCTCCTCTACGCATCTAGGGGTGACCGTGAACTTTTGTTTCTCGACACAAGTGCAAGGATGCTCTTTCACTGTGGGCTCAGAGAACCCTTCAGAAACTACCAAAAGCTACCAAAAGTCGTTTTTTCTTGTTGGAAGCACCTTAAGAATTTAGATTTAGAAGGCCTGGCAAAATTCATCTCAAGAACTCAAATCTGCTTGCAACGACGAGGTGGAAGGGACTGTGGCATCCCACAGATGTGCTCACTCCGGAGGGAGGATCCTGACCCACAATTGTCCCTCCTCCGCCATCCTGTACACCGCCTCCAGGAAGACACCCCCTCCCCACTAAGAGGGCCCAGCCCTGCCAGAGCGTGTCATGGTGACAGAGAGAAAGATGCCAAGCTCTGCCTCTGCACAGTGTATACTGTGACACCAGAGGAGAACTCTCCTGCAGCCCTTCCTGGGCCGTGCTCTTTACATTTCTAAGCCACTTCCTGTTTCCATTTCTAGGTCCTGAAGCCAAGCTTACCGTGCTGTGATTCACTCACTCAGGAGGCTCTGCTATTAACTCCCCGCAGAGACCATTGCTGCCCCTCAGGGAGGGATCGGAGAGTGCCACTCGCAAGGACAAGGTCTTGGTTTGCTCTTAGGAAAACACACAGACTATCCCAGGCTTTTCAGAATGCCGCATGCCTCGGCCCGGAAGCTTGGCAGGCCTGGAAAATCTGTGACTTGCTTGGTTTGCATTTTCTGCTGTACTGACAACCAGGGACTGAACAAGTATGCTTTTTTTATTTTATTTTAAATCCTCACCCGAGGATATTTTTCCATTGGTTGTTAGAGAGAGTGGAAGAGAGAGGGAAAGACAGAGAGAAACATTGATGTGAGAGAAACACATCAATTGGTTGCCTCCTGCATACACCCTGACCAGGGCCCAGGCCGGGGAGGAGCTGCAACAAGGTACATGCCCTTGACTGGAATAAAACCTGGGACCCTTCAGTCTGAAGGCCAACGCTCTATCCACTGAGCCAAACCAGCTAGGGTTGAATAAGTACACCTTTAAAGGACTTTTTGTCAAAGACATTACTGGAAAACTTGCTTTGCCAAGGGGCCAGGCCTACCAGGCACCATTAGGCAACAGCTAGTAGTCCCAGAGGAAGATGTGAACAAGAAGCCATTTGAAAGCATTATCTTCTAGAAACTAAATTTCAAAACAAGGAGCTCAGACATAAGCCAGTGTTCAGCAACCTGGGTTCACCTGAAGGCAGACAAGAATAGGCTCTGCACAATTCTCCTGCCTTCCCTTTATGATTTCGAAGCAGTTTACTCATTGGGAAGGATTATTCCAGTGGAACAGAGAGTACTAAGGACAAGGCACTGGCTGATTTGGTCAAGGTCAATGTGCCAAGTCAGCATCAGGGTGCTATTTTTGTCTCCTAATTTCATTTTCTGACTTTTCTTTCTGTGAACACGTACTGTAAGCTGGAGGACACCTGAGGTGGCACAGAAAATGCAGAGCTGCAATCTTTTCCCTTGTCCCTGAATGAGCCATGTATTCAGGATGACACTGGGGCCCGGGCTTGGGGGAGGGTCCCTGCAAGGGTCACCCAGGCTGCAGATACATGCACACCACATCTCATTCTACAGAGGGAAGGGAAAGGGAGAGGGAATAACAGGCAGAAATTCAGGCCAGCCTAGGAAATAGGACTGGAATGCAGAGCCCTTTCCAGAGGCCCTCTAGGTCCTGATTGAGTGAGATTATCTCCAAAGAGAAAAGCAGGTACTCCGAGTCTAGTTGTGCAGAGAAGCAACAATGCAACATGCAGATCTACAGAAAACAGAACACGGAAAATGTCATCTTCTTAATTATGGAGGGTGTAGGGCAGTAGGAATTCTCAAACCCTGATGGTGGGAATGGAAACTGGAAAAACTTGGTTGGTTGGCAACTTGGTAATGTATGTTCAAGGCAGAAATAATGCTCTGTGTTCATCAAACTCTGTTTTTTCTCCTGGACACACAAGAAGACTACATTTCCTATCCTCCCGTGCAGTTAGGAGTGGTCATGTGACTAAGTTTTGGACAACTAAAAGGTGGACAGAGGAAGTGATGTGAGTCACTTGCAAGTCTGGCCTTAAAACCATCTGTGCAATTCTCCATTCTTCCTTCTCCTTCTCCTTCTCCTCCTCCTCCTCTCCCTTCTTCTTTTCTCTCTCTCTCTCTCTCTCTCTCTTTCTCTCTCTCCCTTTGCCTGTCAGCTGAAATCAGAGAATCAGTGGAAAACTCCAAGGCCCTGGCAAATGGGGAACTCCTGGTTCCAGACAACTGCACAAAGTGCCCTTCACCCCCAAGATGACCTACACTGAGCTGTAATATAAGAGAGAGTAAATCTTTATTGTGTTAAGCCACCGAGAGTTGGGGGTATTTGTTATAACATTTAGCTTATCCTGACTGGTGTAGCATCAAAATCCTTATTAATTAATGCCCATAAGTTTTGAGCTAAAAATTATATTCTTTGCAACATATCCTAGGGAATAATTAAGAATAGTCACTATAACTGGCTATCATCAACAAAGCAACAAACGACAACTGCTGGAGAGGATGTGGAGAAAAAGGAACACTCGTGCACTGCTGGTGGGAATGCAGGTTGGTGCAGCCACTATGGAAGACAGTATGGAGTTTCCTCAAAAAACTGAAAA
>NW_006286677.1:34274-35657 GCF_000327345.1 Myotis davidii | reverse complement strand
AAGGCTGGGGAGGGTTGGGGGGCAGGAGGTAGTGGGGAAAGAGATCAACCAAAGGACTTGTATGCATGCATATAAGCATAACCAATGGACATAAGACACTGGGGGATAGGGGAGGCTAGGGGACTGTCTAGGGCGGGGGGAAAAATGGACACATATGTAATACCCTTTGTAATAAAAAATTAAATAAAAAATATGAAAAAAAAGAATAGTCACTATAGTATTGCTTATAATAGCCAAAAAAAAGAGAGGAAACATTAATCTCCAATAATAGAAGATTCTTTATATAAATAATAATACAGCTTTACAAAGAAATATTAGACACTTGATACCATTGAAATGTATTTATTGATGTGAAAAACATTCATGATATAGAGTTATAGGAAAAAGAGCAAGGAACAAAACAATATGGAAGGTATGACTCCATAATCATTTACACATCTGTGTGTATGTATATATAGAAAAGTCTGGTAATATACCAAAAAACAGTGATTATTTCTAGTAATAGGATTACAAGTGGCTTTTTTTTAAAAAATATATTTTATTGATGTTTTACAGAGAGGAAGGGAGAGGGATAGAGAGGGATAGAAACATCGAAGAGAGAGAAGCATCGATCAGCTGCCTCCTGCACACTCCCTGCCAGGGACATGCCTGCAACCCAGGCACATGCCCTTGACCAGAATCGAACCTGGGACCCTTCAGTCTGCAGGCTGACGCTCTAACCACTGAGCCAAACCGATTAGGGCACAAGTGGCTTTTTTTTTTTAGTTGTCTCTTTTCGGCAATTTTATGCTTTTTCTACAATAAACATATATTTCTTCAGTTAAAAATTTTTTTTTAAGTAGCCTGTTAGAAATGGATGGGTCTCCTTTGAACTTGCAGGCTGGCCATGCTCTCTCTGTGAATAGGTGTAATGCTTCCAAAGGAAACCCAGGTCCCCCGGATGCTGTATTGGTCCGGGGCTAAAACTCCACATCTGCTGATCTTATCCATCAGGAGCGCTCTCAAGCCCTTCACATGCTTCAAGGCTCAATTCTACTAACCCACTGCCCTGGCTTTAAGGAAGGAAGTGCCTTTTCATCAGAATTCCCTTCTTTCGGGGTCCTAACGTGGATGATTTTAGAAAACTGTACCACAGGTCTCCCTTCTCCCAAGACAAGCTGGGTGCTATAAACCATACTCACACTGCAGAAAGCAGGGCAGGAAATAACACTCTAACTACAGGTCTTTATTCAGGAACCCAGCAGCCTCACCACAAAATACACGCAGAGAGCCCTCAAGCCTCGGGGCCCTGGCCTACAAGATCAAAGAGTCTTACGCAATCTTTCCAACTGAACTTTGAACAAAAAGCAGTGCTGCAGGTTTTTGTTTTGACTTTCCAACCAC
>NW_006286677.1:31611-34205 GCF_000327345.1 Myotis davidii | reverse complement strand
CCTGCCCTTTTCAACAGACGGTCACACAGAGAGGATACGCCACTGAGGTTTCCTGTTGAGGGAGGCTCTTTGGGTTCTGTAAGGGGACCATATATTAACACAACTCAAGTATAAATTTTGTGTGCAGTAGGACAAAGCTATTTTCGTTGAATTCAATGTCTTTTTTGGCAAACCACATGTCCCCAAACTGAAGGCATGTAAGGAAGGAATGACTTATTTTTAACAGTAGGTTCTGATATACTGGTATTGCGTTGAGAAAATGGCTTTCCCAGGAGCCCGAGGACCGGGGAGTGCCCACAGGAAAACCTTAGCAATTCTTCTCCATGACTAACTCCAATCTAACCCTCAAGGCCCAGACAAAGAAAGTGCTCACAAAGGCCTCTGTGGCCAGGTCAGCGCACACCAGTGTTTTCCCCATTTCCTTTTCCCCAGTGAAAAGGTTCTATCATGTAATATCCAACCCGAGTGCTGTAGGCTCTAAGTGAACACCTTCTGGGTCAATGCAGTCAGATTCACATTGGTGCCTGGCTTAGAATTGCTCGGGGGTCCCTCCCACTCGGGGTCTCAGCCCCTCCAAGATTCCTCTTTCCCCAGGTATTGAGGACCTGACAGAGAGGAGTAGCTAAATACACAGTGTTGGAGGTACAGTGTTATGTGATCTTGAGCAAGTCCCTTGTTTTCTCTATGTCTGGTTCCTCATTTGTAAAATGGTCTTAATAGTTGTAAGAATTAAATGAGAGAATGCATGTAATGCACTTCCAACTAAAAACAAAACACAGTATTTTCATTTTTTAGAAATGGACTCCAAATTCATTGACACATCTCCCATGCAGAGGTGGCCCTCTAGTCTCCTCTCT
Source organism: Myotis davidii (assembly GCF_000327345.1). NCBI lineage: Eukaryota > Metazoa > Chordata > Mammalia > Chiroptera > Vespertilionidae > Myotis > Myotis davidii. The sequence goes on along the minus strand of NW_006286677.1, from coordinate 33,348 downwards.
AATTTGGTGTCTGAAACTGCCTCCCCAATAGAATGTAGGTAAGAGACGCCACACCAGTTTCCAGCTCCAAGCCTTCAGAAACGGGTAGCTTCCACACCCCGCCTGCTCTTGGAAGCCAGACACCGCCCTGTGAGGGAGCCGGCCGCATGGAGTGCGCTCTGGTGGAAAGCCCCCGCTGAGGTACAGCAGAGATGGTTTTGAGATGACTCCAACTGCACCACCATAGGCCTGACCACAAAAACTGGAGGTCAGAAACCCTGGGCAAAACCCATCGCTGGTCCCAGTCAGCCCAGAACGATGAACCATGAACCATAAGAATAAAATGATTGGCCCTGGCCACTGTGGCTCAGTTGGTTGGGCATCATTTCGATTCCCACTCAGGGCATATTGCCCATGTTGCGGGCTTGATCCCTGGCCAGAGTGCGTGTGGGAGGCAGTCAATAATCATTTAGAATTGAAGGTCAGATAAAGAGCTTTACAGACAAGAAGAAACTAAAGGAGTTAATCATCACCAAACCAGTATTGCATGGAATGTTGAAGGGTCTTTTTTAAGAAGAGGAAGAGGAAGAGGAAGAGGAGGAGGAGGAGGAGGAAGAGAAGAAGAAGGAGGAGGAGGAAAAGGAAGAGGAGGAGGAGGAGGAGGAAGAAGAAGAAGAAGAAGAAAAAGATTGTAGTTGTTTTAAGTCACTGTTTTCAAGGACTCTGTAACTCAGCAATAGGTATCTGAAGCCTTTACTTGTTGCTTTAAGGTCTCACATTGGTCCACGAGTGATCTTAGCCCTCACTTGCTATTCCTCCTTTGGCAGGGGGATACTCGGTTATTCTGCTTCTTCCTCCCCAGCGCTGTACAGTCAGCTGTGCCCTTCCACTCCCCTCACTCAGAGATTCTTGTAGGTTTCTGAATCCAACTGCGAAGCTGATTGAAGTTTTCCCCCCAGCGGAAACTTCTTAGCTCCCATGTTAATCAGAGCATTCAAAGAACAGGACAGACAGCTTCTCACCATCGCTTGCTGCCTTCTGTTCACTACATTTCCCTCTGTAAGAGCTTGTTTTTCCAAAAAGAATGTACGTTCATTAAGGGCAGGCACCCTGTTTTAATTTGAATTTTTGTACAATTTTAATTTTATGTTTGAGCAAATTTTAATTTTTAAAAAATATATATTTTTATTGATTTCAGAGAGGAAGGGAGGAGGAGAGATAGAAGCGTCAATGAGAGTCATTCACTGGCTGCCTCCTGCACGCCCCCTACTGGGGATTGAGTCAGCAACAGGGGAATGCGTCCTGACTGGGAATCAAGTCTAGTTCACTGGTTGATGCTGAACTCCTTAGCCACATCAGTGGGGCAAAATTTAATTTTTTGAGGAAAAAGTGATCATAGCTAATGGGAACCAGTTAAAAGCCTAAGTCCATGATGATACTCAAAAAGGGACAAGTAGTCAAAGTGTGCTAGAGAAAAATTACACTGCCCCATATGAGTCTATTGGTGCCCAAATTCTCAATTAAAAAAAAAAAAGTGTATGGGGCTAAATAATTCTATTGTTAAAACAGGGTGAAGACGGTTCATATAAAATGAAAAATCCTGGTGTTAGAAGGAAATTTTCTTTGATTATCTCAATGTTGTCTCCTTACTGGGAATTTAAGCAGTTACTCTATTCTGTTCAAGATGTAAGAAATATTTTAACTGCTGAGTTATAACTGCAAAAATCGTAACTCTTGGGTCTGGCACTGGAGTAACAG
>NW_006286677.1:28730-30097 GCF_000327345.1 Myotis davidii | reverse complement strand
AGGGGGGCTGGGAGTGGTGGTGCTCCTGGCGGCATCATGCACTTTGCACATGGCTCCTCCACAACCTCTGTCGGGAAGCCTGTTACATCATGTCTCCTGCTCTGTGGAACCAGCTCCCTCAGTTTCCCTAACCGTTGCCAACCAAGAAGCTTAACATGCTCTACGACCATGGGAGCACCTCCATTGTCCCCATCTCCAGGCTGGGTTAGTGGTGCCTTCTCTGTGCTCCCACAGCTTTCGGCGCTTCTTTTTATCCCAACCCTTACTCTGCCTCTCTGTGACTGCGTGCGTCTCTCTCCAACAGACTGTGCTTCTTGAGGGCCTCGACCACCATTTGTTTTTCTCCTCCTGCTCCCTGGCAGTAGCAGGATCCCCCTTAATAAAGTGTTAAGTGAATAAATGAGTAAATGAACTGCTGAGTGAATGTACTTTCCTTTTTTCCTTTCAACCAGGACAGATGACTCGCTTTTTCCCAAGTGTGCCCTTATTCCCTTGTCTCTGAGGGGACTGGGTTTTATGTGTTTGGGGAAGCCTTCCCAGGGCACACAGTAGTGTAACAACAAGTTTGGCTGCATAATTTGCAGGATCCAGTGAAAAATGACAACGTAAGATGCTTAGTTCAAAATTTATTAAGAATGTCCCAACAGTAACAGCAGAACATTACACCGTAGAAAGTCACTCTGGCTGCCTTTTAAGGGCCAGGCCCTGTGTAACGGCACAGGTCACACACCCATGAAGCTGGCCTGTGCAACAGCTACATGGTATTTGCATCAGCCCTGCAAGCCATAGCCCCTCCTTCTGGTAACTGTAGTTTTTATTTGGGGAACCACCCTTTTATTTGGGGAACCACCCTTTTCTATGTAGCTTGGATGGGACTGATGTTCCATTTGGATGGAACTGCCTAACCCTGAGCATGTGATACTGGTCTGACCAATGAGAGTGCAGCCTCTTCCTTGTCACGATTGGTTGAGGGATGGACAAATGACCCAAGAACAGCCAATGAGAAGCATACTTCCGAAAGGTGTTCTTTTTTGCTGGTGCTACTAAGTTGACAGGAAATAGGCCTAGAGCTTTTGGGAGTCACCAACTGGGGAAATCCTTGCCTCAGATAAAACTGACACTGAGAAACCAGAGCTGAGAAGATGGAGCAGTGAGGGGAGAGATTCTTGCCAACATCATTTAAGCAGCGGATTGGGCTGTCCCTCCAGACTTTTCTCTCTCTCTCTCTCTTTTTTTATAATTTGTACTAGGGGCCCGGTGCACGAAATTCGTGCACTTGGTGTGTGTGGGGGGGAGTGTGCCTCAGCCCAGCCTGCCCCCTCTCACATACACAGAACACTCAGGCGTTGACCCCCATCACCCTCCAA
>NW_006286677.1:14614-28112 GCF_000327345.1 Myotis davidii | reverse complement strand
AGGCAGCCCCAGGGCTTTTCTTAGCTCCCCCCTGGGTTTCCGATCACTGTCAGTGGCAGGGGGCTTCTTCCTGCTTTCCCTTTCGCCTCTCTGCACTGTGCCTACATATGCAAATTAACCACCATCTTGTTGGCAGTTAACTGCCAATCTTAGTTGGCAGTTAATTTGCATATAGCCCTGATTAGCCAATGAAAAGGGTATTGGTCGTACGCCAATAACCATTTTTGTCTTTTATTAGATAGGATAAAACAATAAATTTCCTTCTTGGCCTAAGCCAGCTTACCTTGGGTTTCAGTCCCCTGTAATCAAAACAGATCTGACAAATGAGTGGGAACTTAATAAATACCTTTCAGTTTGGATACCAGACCAGAAGGGCTTGAAGGGATCCATTGTTACAGCCCTATTACCTGTCCTTTGCTTGGTTCCATTTGACTTGAGAATCAGGGCAAGAAACAGAATCGCCCAGAGAGACTGTGACTGGGTTATTAAAATGGGAATTTAATAGCATGTGGAGGACTTACCTCGTCTTCATGCTCATTGTTTTGCCGGTAGAGGGAGACAGAAATGAGGAGCATGGGCAGAAACGAGGGGCTTTGCTTTGGAGACTTGAAAACAAAGTGTTTATGGTAAACATGTTTTACTTTGATCATATGAAATAATTATGATAAAGTTTATTGTTTAAAGCTTGGAAAGATCTGACCCAGGCCAGTTTATCTGTCTGCAGACTTTCAGGGTACCAGTCCCATATAGTTCACTCGAACCAGCCATGCCAACCTAACAGCCAAGCTTCATAGACCCAGAAGTGCCGGTAAGCCCTCGTCTCTACCCCAGGACTCAGCCTGCCTGCTCCTCCCCTCTCGGCTCAGAGCTGCTGCGTCCAGGCCAGCAGGGCAGGGGGCCTAACCACTCCCCACCTGCATCCTCTCGCCAGTTTCATTTGGAATCTTCAGAAAGGGTCTCAGATTGCAGACTCTCCTGCCAACAACAAACATCATTTGTCCTGTGGATGTGTTGGCATGAAAACCAAACTGTTTCATCCCCAGGCCAGCCAACACCTTGAGGCCAGTTAACGTCCCTCATGACCTCATCAGTCATCCTTCACTTCTGCTCAGAGCGCAAGCCTCATTCGTGCTCTGCTCCCCCCCACCCAGCCCCGCACCCGCTCTCTGCATCCACCCCCCACGCGTATGTCCACTGCCGCCTCCCCTGACATCCTCTGTTCCACTGTGAGCCGCCTCTCCATCCTGCTCCCTCGGACTCTTCACTGAATATTTTGTGTCTCCACTGAAACTAGATCCTCCCAAGGACACCTACCACCTCCCCTCGTTGGCCGCTTGCAGTTCTCAAGTGGAAACTTCCAGGGCCTCTCCCCATCGCTGTCATCCTCGGAAAGTTTCATTTTCTAATGGTCTCAGCCAGTATCCTAGTATCAAGTTCATTTACCAACTCAACCTCAGTGACCTTTGTCTTCTCCCCACGTCAGCCATGTTCATACTCTGTATAGTCTCAAAACTCAGAACTGAAATGTTAAATTCCACTTGTTTAAACACACACACCTCCAATTCTAACTTCAATTCCCTGGTTACCAGCTTTCATACTGTCAGCATTTTATTGATTTTTTACAGAGAGGAAGAGAGAGGGATAGAGAGTTAGAAACACCGATGAGAGAGAAACATCGATCAGCTGCCTCCTACACACTCCCTACTGGGGATGTGCCCGCAACCAAGGTACATGCCCTTGACCGGAATCGAAACTGGGACCCTTCAGTCTGTAGGCCGACGTTCTATCCACTGACCCAAACCGGCTAGGGCGCTGTCAGCATTTTTGCTTTATTGACACTCTAGTCAATAGTTAACTCCATTTCCCCCAAATTCTCATATTCAATGAATATCTACGGAGTCTATGTCTGTGCCAGGTGTGGCCCGGGCAAAGCTCTCGAAGCTTCATCCTAGTGGGTGGATGTTTCAGAAACCTACTTCTAGATAACAAAACACCACCCCAACTTTGACTTCACGCAAAAGGATTTATTCTACCTCACAGTCTCTGTCGGGAATTGGGTCAGGGCTAGGTTAGGCAGCTCTTCTGCTCTGGGTGTCAGCTGCGATCACTCACTCACCGACTTCCCGCCATCACTACATGCCTGCCACCTCAGTGCTCCTCCGCAGGAAGCCGGGCTTCCTCACAGCGTGGTGGTCTCAGGGTAGCCAGGCCGGTTACAGGGAGCCAGCTTCCGAGAGTAAAGCTGGAAGCTGACAAGCCTCTTAACCGTTAAGCCCAGAACTGGCACAGCACCCTTTCTGCTGAGTGCTGTCCGTCCAAGCCGGCAGTCAGAAGGCATAGGCCAGTCCAGATTCCAGGGGAGGGGAACCAGCACGAGTGTACAGTGAGAGAAGGCATTGGTGGAGGCTGTTTTTGGAGAATATCAACTACAGAGGAGGGAGGCAATAAATATATGGACAAATAGACAGGAAAATACCAGATAGTAATAAAAGGTGCTCAGAGGATTGAAACAGGGTGTTTTAAAAGAGACTCACTCAGTAGCTCCTGTAAATCGAGAGGATTGTCAAAGGAAGCTGTATTTAAATTACAACGCAAACAGCAATAAGTGACAGCTGTGTGAGGATCCAGGCAGAAGGGAGAATTAGCAAAGCTCTAGGTGGGAATGAGCTGGGTACGAGCAAGGAAGAGGAAGAAGGACCGGGTGCTAGGAGTGTGGACACCAACCGGGGTGCCGCTGGAAAGGAGGTCAGACAAGCGGGAAGGACCAGATCGCGTGCACTGTGGTACCGAGGTTGGGTTTTATCCCAAGAGCAGGCAGTGACAAGCCTTGGGAGGGTTTTAAACAGAGGAGGGACACGATACAACTCACATGATGAAGAGGTCACTCTAGTTGCCTGTGGGGAGCAGGTTGTGAAGTACAGAAGCAGGGCTGGTGAGGGGGCCCCTGTGCGGAGATGGAGGCTTGTTTGGCTGCGGCCTGTGGGGAGGAGAAGGATGAAGACATGGTTGGGGGTTGGGCCAGCAGGAAGCGTTGAGGACTGAGCCTGTCCTGCCTTGGTTCCCTTCAAGCCTGGGTGGTCACTGCAAAAGCCTCCTGCTGCTCCTCACCAGCGCCCCACACCCACCTGTCCTTAAAGGGCACCTTAGAATTTTCAAGATTACAGTCACTTTAACGACAAGGACACGTTCTCAGAAATGCATTGCTAGGCAGTTGCATTGTTGTGCAGATATTATAGAGTGCACTTACACAAACCTGGATGACATAGCCTACCACACACCTAGGCTGTATGGTATTGCTCCCGGGCTACAAACCTGTAGAGCAGCGGTTCTCAACCCGTGGGTCACGACCCCTTTGGCGGTTGAACGACCCTTTCACAGGGGTCGCCTAAGACCATCCTGCATAGCAGATATTTACATGACGATTCATCACAGGAGCAACATTACAGCCAACCCCCCCTGGGGATCGTTCCCGCAACCCAGGTACATGCCCTTGACTGGAATCAAACCTGGGACCCTTCAGTCTACAGACTGACGCTCTATCCACTGAGCCAAGCCACATAGGGCACGAAAATAATTTTATGGTTGGGTCACAACATGTGGAACCGTATTTAAAGGGCCAGAAGGTTGAGAACCACTGCGTAGAGCATGTTACTATCCTGAATACTGCAGGCAACTGTAATATAGTGGTATTTATGTGTCTAAACATACCTAACACAGTAAAAATGCAGCATAAAAAGATAAAAAATGATACATGTGTCCAGGACATATGTCATGAATGGAGCTTGCAGGACTGGAAGTTGCTCTGGGTAAAGCAGTGAGTGAGTGGGGAGTGGCTGTGGAGGCCCAGGGCATTATTGTACACTACTGTGGACTTCATTCCACTGAGCCAAACCGGTTTCGGCTTGGGGTTAACCAGATTTATAAAACAACACGAGATTAAATCAAGCACAAGAGAAAATGATGCAATCAAAATATGAGGTAAACATGGAATGGATGAAGCTGTTGCCAACATAACAGGACATACTGTTTTACAGAGACTGCATTCTAAACTAGTGATAAAAAGCATATTATGGTAAGTGCATCATCCAGTAACAATCATTTATTATCATCATCAAGTAGTATGTACTGTACAGGATTGTAGGTGCTGGCAGCACAGAAGGTTTGTTTATACCAGCATCACCAGAAACATGCGAGTCATGTGCTGCACTGCAGCATATTATGGCCATGACTTCACTAGGCAATAGGAAACTTTTAGCTCCATTATAATAGTTTTTTGTGTGTTTTTAAAAAATTTTTATTTGAATGTATTGGGGTGATACTGGCTAACAAAATTATAAAGGTACAATTCTGTAATACATCCCCGGTATAGTATATTGTGTTCACCACCCCAAGTCTCTTTCCATCGCCACTTACTTCTGCTTTACCCTCTTCTACCTCCCACCCCCCTTCGCCTTTGGTAACCACCATACTGCTTTCTACGAGATTTTTTTCTTTGCTTAATCCCTTCCATTATAATCTTATGGGCCCACTGTAGTATGTGTGGTCCTGGTAAACTGCAGCACACCGCTGTATTTGACATTTAGTATCTTTGCATACAATGCAGCCCTGCCTGAGACGCTCGAACCCCCTCCTCACTTAGGCTCCTTTCCAGCCCCTGTCCCGGCATGCCATTTGCTTCCGCCGTTTCTAACTATTCAGAGTTTCCTGACCATTCCCCAGTTCACGATCCTGTGCCTGGCAGGTGCTGTTTCTTCTTTCTAAAATGTTCCCTCTCCCCCATCTCCACTTGCCATCCAACGAGCTTCCATTCCTCCTTCAAAATCTAACAGATGTCACCTCTTCCACTAAGCCTTCCCTGAAACCTCAGTGTTATTTAGATTTCTGTGCACTCCCACGTGACACCATAGACATGCAACTCCTTCCCTGGCCCTCCCAGCTGACTGTGGGTGTCTTAAGGCCCGGAACTTAGCACATTGTTCCATAGGTGAGGAAGGTGAGAAATTTAAAAGAGTAGAAACTGCCCCGTTTGGCATAATTTGCCCTTGGAGTGTGAAAAGGTGGATAAGGTCAGGTCACAGCAGGAAGATGGATTTGATTGGTAGGTCCCTTTGCCGCATTCCTCCCTTCTCCCAGGCTGATTCTAGGCAGCCAGGCCTCATCCCTTCACAGGCCTTGCAAGCCTCCCTGGGGAGAACTTACTTTCCTCTGTGCTCAAGGTTCCCCGGGAAGGGTCTGGCTGCACAAAGTACCAACGTCATTGCTGATGGAGGTCAGGAAAAGCTGAAAGGCCCATTTCACCCAACGGGAACTTCACTGTGATGTTTAAAGGTAAATAATCTGCAAGCTGCTGACTGTGAAATCTATAGCTAGACCTGGTCCCTGCACTGAACTTCAGACGCTCAGATCCAAGTGCCCGATAAACTTCTTTACCTGGCTGTCTCCCAAACTTGACGGGCCTAAAACTCGTCATCTCTCTTGTCCCCGTATATCCATGACTGGGAGTCTACCAGTAACTCACCAATGAGTTTTTCTGGAGTTCACCCTCCTCTTCATTCCTACCGCCAGGACCCTGGTCTAAGTCCTCAGCTTCTCTGGCCTGCGCATCCGCATCTGCTCCCAGCCTGTGCTCTCCTGGCTCCCCAGGGACCCATGTGAAATGTAAATTCGATCTTGTCCCTCCCTAGTCAGAGACCCTTTCCCTGCCCAACACAAGTTGTCAAACTTTAGTCTGCATCTGAATCGCCTTGAGGGTTTCTTAATCATGTAGCCCCTCACCAAAAGCAATCAATTTGGGGGTCTGCTGGGTGGTGCCAAGGGACTCACATACTTAACTAGGACTCGAGGGATTCAAACATTACGACTCGCGGGATGAATGCAAGCTCTTCACCCACTTTACCAAGCCCTCCTCACGTGAGCCTTGCCCTCTTTAGGAGAGGGCCTACCCACCTCTCCAGCCTCACCCACCCCCTCACACACCCTGCTCTCTGTGACAATTCTCACCTTTGATCTGGCCCGCTGCCAGAAAGGTCCTCTCTGAATGACCCCCCTTTTCACGGAGGTAATTCTTACGTTGTAACTTAGCTACTCAGAACATCAGCATCACCCGGGAGCTTGTTGACATGCAGAGTCACAGGCCCCACCCAGCCCTACTGAATCAGACCCCAGGTGATGCCAATGCACCTCAGAGAATACGAAGCACAGGTTTAAAACTCAGCTCAAGCCCTAGGTCAGCGGTCAGCAAACTGCGGCTCGCGAGCCACATGCGGCTCTTTGGCCCCTTGAGTATGGCTCTTCCACAAAATACCATGTGCGGGCACACATGTACAGTGTGATTGAAACCGTGGCCCATCGCAGAAGTTGGTTTTTGGCCTGGGCGAGTCTATTTTGAAGAGGTACTGTTGATATTTGGCTCTGTTGACTAATGAGTTTGCCGACCACTGCCTAGGTGGTTTGGCTCAGTGGAGAAAGCGTGAGCCTGCAGACTGAAGGGTCCCAGGTTCCATTCCAGTCAAGGGCACATGCCCCCTTGCAGGCTCAATCCCCAGTAGGGGGCATGCAGGAGGCAGCCAATCAATGATTCTCTCTCATCATGGATGTTTCTATCTCTCCCTCTCCCTTCCTCTCTCTAAAAATCAACGAAAATATTAGGGGAAAAAACCAACAAAACTCTGCTCAAATAGCACCTCTTCCAGGAAGCCTTCCCAGACTGACACACTCATCAAGTATTCTTCTGGGCGTCCGCACCACTGCACCTGTAACATTTCACAGGTTAGGGCTCCTATACTCCAGTCACAGAGAACTATAGTATTTATAGCATTGTCCAAAGAGGAGTTTTAAGCCCCGAGAACCCCAAAGTCTCGGGCACACCCCTTTCTTTCTCACCGCCACCCACCCCCCCCATCTTGGTATTTCTATCCCGTCTTTTCTGCGGGTGCTCAGTCACACAGGTGTCCTCAGCCTGCAGGGTCCCTGCCTCTCCAGGCTTCTTAAGCCCCGTCTGCTTTCCCCCTGAGCACCTGCCCTGTGGCCTGGTCTCTTCGCCCCTCAGAGATCGCACAGGTGGGCGGAGAGAAGGAGTAAGTGCCCGATGCTCTCAAAGGGTTGGGAGCCCCAGGCTGCGGTACAAATGCGTTTGCTTAGGTTGTTAATCCTTACCGGAGGATATTTTCCCTTTTTTAAAAAAAAAAGACAGAATGGAAGAGAGAGAGAAACATGGATTGGTTGCCTCCTGCAGGCCCCCGACGGGGGAGGACCAGAATCGAACCCGGACCCTTTGGTCCGCAGACCGACGCGCTATCCACTGAGCAGAACCAGCTCGGGCCGTTTTGCCTTGCTTCGTTTTGTTTTAAATGTATCTGCCTCTCCCCTCCTCCATCAGCGAGCGTCCTGTTCACTGCTGAACACCGGCCTGTGCTTCACTGACGGGAAGAGGACGCCTGGGAGCCAGAGCCTGTTCTCCCGAGCGGCTCTGCCACTGGCTGGCGATGGCACCCTGGGCGGGTCCCGGTCCCTCTCCGAACACCCAGCTCTTGGCCTGTAAGGGGGATGACCATATAGCCTGGTCCCCTCACTCCTTTCAGGGGCGCTTCTGTGACTATGCCAGTGTGGTGCACATGCACAGGTTTGCAAGCACACAGGCGCGCAGGCGCGCACACAGCCACGTCCTCTGCCGTTCATCAGCCCAAACAGAGCAGCGCACAGCCCCGGTTTCCTGGCATCTTTCTGTGCTGCCGTAATGCCATGAATGGCCTGGCTGATGCTCGGGAGAGCGTCAACAACACACACACAAAGGAAATGAGACGCAGGCCAAGTTCTTCCCAGGCTGGGCTCCGCAGTCATCATTTGTTTCTAACGGTGATGATGAAGCAGGGTTACATTGCGAGTTTGAAGTCATCGCTTGATCACAGAGCTGGGGAGATATGTGTGACTCTCACCAGCACATTAAGGAAAGTGTGGGTGAACCAAGTGTGGAGCCCCAGATTGGATGTGCAAGTCAAAGATCTAGAAAAACTGCAGAACCATCTGCTCCCATCCGGGCTGTTTGGTGTCATTGTACTGATGGATGCCTTCGCTGGCACCATGATGAACGCACACAGGAGATCCTTTTCTGGGGACGTAATACATACATACGAAGTGTCTCAATGCAGGAGAGAGGGGGAGCGAGCCAAGCCCGGGTCAGCTGTCTGCCAGCTGCTGCTGAGTCTCTGCCAGGGCACTGGACGGGGAGGCACTAATCCCTTGGCATCCACATGAGCTTTGAGACTGGATATTGTCCTTTGGGGGCAGGCTGGGCATCTGGTACATGTGGAAGGTCTCACCGTGGAGTGTCCCAGAGCCATCAGCATGCACAGAGGGACGCTGGCCGTCCGGGAGCTTGGCCCAGCAGAAGCCTGGGCTTGCTTTAACAGAAGAGTGAGGGACCTGTGGGCCCGGAGCAGGGTGCTTGTAGAGGACGTCTATGGGATCTTTGTTTTACCTTTTACTTGCTGAGTGGTATGGGACCTGAATACAAAGGATTTTATTTTTGGAATGGTTAGGACTCAGGCAGAAATGAGATTTTGAAGCCAGATTATTCCTCCTCCACTATGTTATTAATAACAATGATTTATGACACACCTACTATGTACCACACATAGTATTAGGCACGTGGCTTATGTTGTCATCGGTGACACGCTCTCTTCACAAAATTGAAAAGGAGGCCAAGGAGCTGATGTGATGTTTAGAACCTAAAGTAGAACTTGCAGCTCTGACTCCCAACTCCATGTCCCCCACGCTGTCGGCCTTTCCCAAGCGTTCTCAGTGACCTCTTGTGGTCAAATGAACTTAGGAATGTCTGCATATTTGTGTGCCCTTTGGTTTCAGGATACTATTAGCTGAAAAACACAGAACACCCCGTGGCCTGAACACTGAAGAAACAACCCGAAGAGCGAATGCAATGGTGTAACAACATCGGGAATTGAGATCAGCTGCTTTGAATGTTCTTGGCTTTTCCCTCGTGATTCTGCAGGAGCTCCAAGCTCATGTCTACATGTGATAAGACAGGAAGAGGCACGTATTCATCTTGTGCTTTGTTTCAAGAGTGAGAAAAGCCTTCCTAGGAGCCCCCCAAACCTGATTTTTCTTATACCACAATGGGCACGGCTGTAGCACATGTCCACACCTAAAGCAATTACTGTCAGGGAGGATGGCTTAGATCAACCTACATGCCTCCTGGGCGCTGGGGAAGGGGCCCACAAAACACACAGGTATCAGTCAAACAAAATCCAGGGTATGTGAGCAGAGAAGTGGGGTGGGGAATGGTACTGAGTAGAAAATCAACAGGGTCTTCCATGCTCTTGGAGAGTCCCATTGCACATAAGCATATTTAAGGCTCTGGTTTAGTTTCTTAATATATTTTTATTAGTGGCCCGGTGCATGAATTCATGCACACTGAAAGGAAATTAATTAGAAGAAATATTTTAATATTGCTATTTGCCCTTTCGCTATAACAGAAGTGTCAACCAAATTTACCATCGACAATGACAGATAGAAACACACGTGTGATATTGGCGCCAGCGAGAGCTTTATATGTACTGCACATGCGAGAGTCAACTTAGCCTTTTATAGACATAGAATAAACTTGCTTAATTAGACCTGCTTTCTGATTTAGCTAAACTTTTCCAGCCCAGTGAAGCACCCCAACTTCTCTTTCAGGTAATTGTCAGCAACACGGTAGTAAATATCAACACGAAGCAGATTATTATTGTAGATCACGCAGGGAGAACAAAGGGTAAAATATTTAACTGCATTTAATCTCAATGAAAAGAAATCCCCTCACTGTCTTGGGCATTACTTATTTTCATTAATGCATTTCTCAGAAATCACCATGAACTTGCAAAGTGACTTCTTTGGGAACTATAAACTCTCCTGATTTTTTAAAAAATATATTTTTATTGATTTCAGAGAGGATAGGAGAGGGAGAGAGAAATAGAAACATCAATGATGAGCAAGAATCATTTATCAGCTGCCTCCTGCATGCCTCCTACTGGGGATTGAGCCTGACAACCCGGGCATGTGCCCTTGACCAGAATCGAACCTGGGACCCTTCAGTCTGCAGGCCAACACTCTATCCACTGATCCAAACCAGCTAAGCCTGGCTTAGTTTCTTTACTAACGCGTTTAACTTCTTCTGAACCCAATGCTTCTCAAAGTTACTTTTTCTTGGAGTTGTTAACTTCCTGCAGGCACATTGAGAAATACTGGGTCTCATTGCTGTTTGTCCCAGTTAAGTGCCAGTCCTGAGAACTCTAGAGCACACGCTCTGTGCACACACCACATAACAATGAGAAAACAGCTCAAGAATTTGAAGGAGAGAGTTTTCCTGGGCCCCATTAACAGGAAATAAGGGCAGGAGTTTTCTTTCTTCTTCAGCCTCCTTTTCTTTCTGACCATTCTAAATCAATAGGCTTAAGACATTACTTTTAGTTGAATTTCTTTCCACTACCCTTGCCACCAGGCAGGGAGAAAATGACAGCTTTCAATATTGATTCAAGAGGGACCGATGGTTTGGTCAAACCAGAACTGTGTTTCCTCCCATTCTGCGTGTGCAGCAGCACTGGGAAAGCCTGTAAGAATGCTTTCCGACTCATTACTTCCCTGTGGCCTCTTCTCAGAAGCCAACAGCCGCCAGAGCCTGACAGCTGACAGACAGCTCTCACAAAGCACTCAGCTCCACACACCTCTCCCTTTCTCACTTCCTCCTGAATCCTCCGGGCTTTCCACCCCCGGCGACTTCTCGTCTGTGCTTCTTCCCTTGTGAATTTCTTGCTGTTTTATGAAAAGGAGACCTCAAGGTGTCTTTGACATTGCTATTGAATGGGAGTAGGAACCCACTGTAGCCCTCTGCTGAGGAAGCCAGGGCCTCAGAACCTACTGAGCAGGGGAAGGGCAGGCAGGGAGGCCACACTTAGCTTTCAAGATAACCAAGGTTCAGGCTGATTTCCCAGGTATAACCATTGTTCTCTCTGCTGTTCATCCCTGGGTCTTGCTGTGGGCTGGCCTTTGTTCCCATGATTGTATGTGGGTTTTTATTTAATTTAATTTTATTTTTAAAAATATGTTTTTATTGATTTCAGAGAGAAGGAGGGAGAAGGAGAGAGAGATAGAAACATCAATGATGAGAGAGAATCATCCATTGGCTGTCTCTGCATACCCCCTACTGGGGATTGAGCCTGCAACCAGGATATGTGCCCTGACCAGGAATCAAATGGTGACCTCCTAGCTCATAGGTCGACACGCAACCATTGAGTCACACCGGCCGGGTGCATGTGGGTTTTAAGAGGCAATGCCATTCTGCTGGGCGTGGAAGAGAACAGGCACCCCCAGCTTTTGCTGGCTTCCTCAGACAAGTTGTCCTGCAAGCCAATGAGCCGAGTCCCCTGGGCTAGTGTCTGATGGAAAAGATGAGTGAGGTACAACTTGCCAGGATGACAGAGAAGAGCTCAGCTGCCTCTACCTGCTTCATTCAGACATAAGGACAATTCAGCCAACAAGCACCATTTGCCACACGGAGGTTCCTGGACCCTGGGGTATAGGCAGGCCTGGGATGGACCCTGCACCAGCTTAGCTCTGGATCTTATAGTCTTCCCCTCCACTCCACGGTATGTGTCTCCATCTCCCTGGACCCTCACTTCCTTAACCTCTGCATCTCCCTTTTCTTTTACCCTATGTCCAAAAAATATCTCCCATCCACCCACTTCTCTCCATTTCCATGGCCTCTACCAGAGTTTAAAGCACCGTCATCTCTTGCCCGGAGTGGTCAAACGAATTTCCACTCTTCCATGGCCCAACCCATTCTCCCCACCACAGCCACCGGGACCTTAAAATGTCAGTCCTCTGCTTGAAACCCTTTGTTGTTCCCTGCTGACAAAGAATGAAAGGTTTTACAATGACATTTTACTTCGCTGTTCCCTTATTGCTGGACAACTAGAGTGTTTAAATGTCTTTCTAGTGTTCTAGCGATGCCTCCTACTGCATGCGTATGACCATTTCTCTAAGGTAGAGACCGGCATGAGGAACAGCTACGTTCAGGGGCTGGCACATTTTTTAATGTGATAGATACATGTCTTTAAACCACTCTTCTTGGCACAGAAGAGACCTTCTGGGAGGCCAGGTGAGCAAGGAGATGCATGTTCATGGCAGTCAGCTCTCACAAAGCACTCAGCTCCGCACACCTCTCCCTTTCTCACTTCCTTCTGAATCCTCTGGTCTTTCCGCCCCCCGACAACTTCTCTTCTGTGCCTCTTCCCTTGTGGAATTTCTTACTGGTTTACAAAAAAAGGAGACCTCAAGGTGTCTTTGACATTGCTATTGAATGGAAATAGGAGCCCACTGTAGCCCTCTGTTGAGGAAGTCAGCCCAGCGCCAACTGAGGGACAATTTTGAGTTCCCTCCCGACCTCAAACTGTTGTTGCCTCTCCTACCCTCTCTGGTTCCTCAGTGGATATAGGGAAGGGCCCGGCAATTACTTATCTCAAGAAAAAAAAAATGATTCCCCTATGGGGTAGGATGGGAGCAGAAAAAACTTGAGAAAAGGTATAAGAAATCCTTTGTTTAAAAATAGCCCAGAATTTCTGCTTGGTATTTTCCTGATGTTTATTTATTGAAAAACCTGACTCCAGCTCCTCTTGAGTGTGAGGTGGACAACGGAAAGGTCTTGCCTCACCCTGGAGCCCGGCATGCATTCAGCAGGCTGTTACTGAGCACCTCGGGGGCTTGGCCTGGGCACTGATTAACCGAGTCATCACTGGCCCTGATGCAGAAGTAGGATCCTGGAAGCTCCCTGCCTTGTGAGTCAGTGCCTGTTTAGTTGGTGTTACGGATTGAATGATTGTGTTCCCCCCAAATCCCTATGTTAAAGCAGTAACCCCCAACCCCCAATGTGATGGTATTTGGAGATGGGGCCTTTGAGTGGTAGTTAGGGTAAATGAAGACAGGAGGATGGGGCCCTGGTACGCTGATATTAGTTCCCTTATAAAAGAGAGAGAGAGAGAGAGAGAGAGAGAGAGAGAGAGAGAGAGAGAGACTGGAGAGTTCTCTCTTTCTCCTCCCCTCCCTTTCCTTTCCCTCCTCTCCCCTCCCATCCCATCCCTGCCCCTCCTCCCCTCTCCCGCGCCAAGTCTAAACTGGTAAGTTGAGGAAGCGAGGCGTGTGTGCGTCTCTCTCTCTCTCTCTCTCTCTCTTTCTCTCTCTCTCTCTCTCTCTCTCTCTCTCTCAATGAGAAGGCAGACATCTGTAAGCCAGGAAGAGTGCCCAGCTATCCCCAGGAATCCAATTGGCCATCACCTTGATATTGAACTTCTGTGCCTCCAGAACTGTGAAAGAATAAATTGCTGTTGTCATAGCCACTCAGTCTATGGAATTTTGTTATGGCAGCCTGAGCAGACTAAGGTTGTTGGGTACCCGGGAGGTGCCATGGGGTGGGGCCATGGGAACTTGGGGGTAGTGGCTGTCACCAATA
>NW_006286677.1:13587-14152 GCF_000327345.1 Myotis davidii | reverse complement strand
GGTAGTTATTGACTCCAGGTGATGGGGGGAGGGGGGTGGGACTTCATAAAGGCAAAGGCACCAGGAGGGAGAATCAGTTACAGCTGGAGGGGAGGAGGAGCAGAGCAGTGGAATCAGGTTGATTCAACACTTTCTTACTAAGGTGACAGGGGAAGGTGAGGCCATTGCCCACAGAAGAGAAGATAAGAAGACAAGTTGGGTGTTCTATTTTGAACGTGGTGAGTTCAGCTCTGAGGGCATCTGGGGGGAGACATCTCACATATTGTTGGAAATAGTTCTGTAGCTCAGAAGAGCATTGGCAGTCCCAGGCGCTTGGTGACTGTGTGGGTGTGTCATTGTCATCCCTGGTCCCGCAGCCTAGCAGCAGAGCCTGTCCCTGTACCGGCCCCCTGGGTGGGGGAGACCTGGCTAATCACAGGGGAGCAGAGGCCGGAGCCATGGAGAGTCATTGCACCCGCATTTCTGTTCAATGCTTCAGCTTTCCCGACTCAGCGAGGGCTGCTCCTGGGCGGTGCTGAGCGAATGTTTCAACAGCGTTTAGTTCCTAAGCCTGCAGGGCCTGAGC
>NW_006286677.1:12323-13542 GCF_000327345.1 Myotis davidii | reverse complement strand
CTTCTTCTTCTTGTTCATCTTCTTCTTCTTCTTCTTCTTCTCGTTCTTCTTCTTCTTCTTCTTCTTCTCTCTCTCTCTCTCTCTCTCTCTCTCTCTCTCTCAATGAGAAGGCAGACATCTGTAAGCCAGGAAGAGTGCCCAGCTATCCCCAGGAATCCAATTGGCCATCACCTTGATATTGAACTTCTGTGCCTCCAGAACTGTGAAAGAATAAATTGCTGTTGTCATAGCCACTCAGTCTATGGAATTTTGTTATGGCAGCCTGAGCAGACTAAGGTTGTTGGGTACCCGGGAGGTGCCATGGGGTGGGGCCATGGGAACTTGGGGGTAGTGGCTAGTCACCAATAGGTACCGAAATATTTCGCTATTTTAACAACTGGTACCAATATACTGTTATATACCAGCACTGGCCTAATTCTGCAGAGTTTCGTTACTGATGATGCATAGAATGGATATTGGGGGACAGAAGGGGAACGACACCAATGCGCCTCTTAATGTGATGCCCTGAGAAGAACTACAAAAACATGAGCATCACGAAGTACAAGAAAGGGTGGGGGAATCTGCTAGAAAGATTAAAGGGATGGGACAACGAACTGCAATTTGTCAGCCATGATTGGATCTTAAATTGAAAAAATTGAATATGGTTATATATTAAGTAATATTATCATATTGTTAAGTTGAATGATATTGTAACAATGTAGACAAATGTTCAAGTCCTTAGGTGGTACACATTGAAATATTTAGGGGAGAAGTGTTATGACATAAGCAACTTATTTTCAAATAGTTCAGGACAAAAATGTGTATACATAGAGACAGAGAAAGTGAAACTACAGATGGGGTTAATTGCCTAACAACTGGTGGATCTGGGGGAAGCATAGGTGGATGTGCATTGGAGTATTCTGTAAACTTCTCTGTAGTTTGATTTAAAACAAAAACAAAATGTTGGAAAAGATGGTACAGAACCCTGGATGGGTTGGAGGGAGGACAGGGCTGGGCCCAAGCATGGCTGAATGTGGAGCTCTCGCCGCATCCATCAGCACTTCTCTCTGCAGCTGGGGCTCTTTCTGTCTTGCTGCAGACAGGCTCAGACCAGGAGCAGGGCACAATCCACAGGCCTCTCTAGATTCCCAGCCTCCCATCTAGTAACCAGAGAGGAAAGAAGTGCTCAACTCCGTGCTTCAGGCTCAAGAATCCTGGGAAGGTCCAGAGGACAGGTGGG
>NW_006286677.1:9599-10987 GCF_000327345.1 Myotis davidii | reverse complement strand
GGGAGGAGGGGCTGGAAAGGGAATTATTTCAGTAGTAAATTTGTTCATGACAAAGAAAACTATTTTTTTTAATATATTTTATTGATTTTTTACAGAGAGAAAGGGAGAAGGATAGAGACCCTTGAGTCCGCAGGCCGACGCTCTATCCACTGAGCCAAACTGGTTAGGGCTGTAGTAAGCTTTTTATGAGGCATTTTTGCAATGGAGAGTGGTTGAAACTTTAAAAGGACTAGTTTGTTTTATAGTGGAGAAATATTATAAGCAGCCTCCAACTACAGCTCTAAACCCGGCTAGCTTTTATAATTTTTTTTATTATTTTATTGATTTCAGAGATGAAGGGAGAGAAAGAAAGACATAGAAACACCAATGGGAGAGAAGCACTGATCGGCTGCCTCCTGCACACCCCACACTGGGGATCGAGCCCACTACCCCAGTGTGAGCCCTTGCCTGGAATCCAACCTGGGACCCTTCAGTCTGCAGGCTGATGCTCTATCCATTGAGTCAAACCAGCTAGGACCAAAGCAACTGCAGCACTCAACTACAGCTGCCCATTAAGAAAAAGGGAAACCAGTGGCCCAGTGAAAACATTCTCAACTCTGGCCCGTCCCTCAGTAAACTTCTTGTCAGGACCAAGTGTGGGGCCCCAGCTTGTCTGTGGCTTGAGGATCCAGCTCTCACTTGTGGGAGCTCTGAGATGCAGGAGGTTCCGTTCCTGCGAAGTTCCTGGACCGCCACAGCTTTGGGCATTAAGGTCCCAGCAAAGCATGGTGACCAGGGCAGTCATAGGATGGGGCTTCTATCAGTTGGTCAGTGTGGGCTGGTGGTGGGAGGGGTGGGAGGTGCCCAGTCCTGTCTCCCAGGGGCTTAAGCTCCTCCCACTGCCCCCACATTAGGTGACCAGGGCTTCTTTGGGTGACACTGCTGGGTAGTGGGTCTCTGGTCCAGCTTCTCTTCAGGAACCTTAGACTCTTTTACCATCTACCATCCCTGAGAATTCCCAGGCCCCACCCATCCACGTTCCCCTCGTCTTTCCCTTTTCTCGGTCCTCTTGCCCCTCTCTAAATCCTCCCTCTCTTTATGGTGACATTCTCCTCCCCTTTTCCGCTACCAGAGGACTCAGGCCACCTTTCTTCCCATCACCATGGTCAGCGGCCTGACTAGCAGGTCTCTCTCTGAGTCTGTGGAGAACCCCGATGTGAGCATCACAGAGGCCCACGCCCCTCCCCGTGGTGGGGGGAGGAAGAAACATTTTCTACTCCTTCCTAGTGAGTCATCTCCCCAACCTCCACCACCCACCACACAAATTAAATGGGGTGGAGGGAGTGCTGAGAGAGAGAGAGAGAGAGAGAGAGAGAGAGAGAGAACGGGATATCAGCTTACAATAAAAC
>NW_006286677.1:0-1658 GCF_000327345.1 Myotis davidii | reverse complement strand
ATCATTCCTGAGAATTCCCAGTCCCCACCCATCCACGTTCCCCTCGTCTTTCCCTTTTCTGGGTCCTCATGCCCCTCTCTAAATCTCTCCCTCTCTTTATGATGACATTCTCCTCCCCTTTCCTGCTACCAGAGATCTCAGGCCACCTTTCCCCCATCACCGTGGTCAGGGGCCTGACTAGCAGGTCTCTCTCTGAGTCTGTGGAGAACCCCGATGTGAGCATCACAGAGGCCCACGCCCCTCCCTGTGGTGGGGGGAGGAGGAAACATTTTCTACTCCTTCCTAGTGAGTCATCTCCCCAACCTCCACCACCCACCACAGAAATTAAATGGGGTGGGGGGAGTGCTTCTTGAGAGAGAGAAAGAGAGAGAACAGGATGTCAGCTTACAATAAAACAAAGACTCAAGCAAGTCAGGGGGTGGGGGCGTGTAGAAGGCAGCCGATAAATGATTCTCTCTCATCATTAATGTTTCTATCTCTCTCTCCTCCCTTCCTCTCTGAAACCAATAAAGAAAAATATTTAAAAAAAAAAGATTCAGAGACTGACGCCTGTGGACCAAAGCGTCCCGGGTTTGATTCTGGTGAAGGGCATGTACCTGGGTTGCGGGCACATCCCCAGTGGGGGGTGTGCAGGAGGCGGTTGATCGATGTTTCTCTCTCCTCGATGTTTCTGACTCTCTCCCTTCCTCTCCGTAAAAAATCAATAAAATATATTTAAAAAAAGAGAAAGAAATAATTCACACTAGCAGGAAGGATCACAAAATATCTGGGCATTAACCCTAAAACTGCTATACAAATTTAAAAATGTAAGATGATCTGAATAAGTAGAGCATCCTCCATGCTTTTGTACCAGATGACCTAATATAGAATGCCTCATCTTGCATGGCTTTATTAAGACCTAATAGAATTAATCTACAGAGGCAGTGCAATTCCATTCAAATTCCAAATTGGATTTCTTTTTGAGGAACTCAGTACATCATTAAGATAAAGTTATTTGCTTTTTCTTTGTGTGTTGCACTCAGTGTATTTAACAATATAAGATATGGGTTGGTACTTTACTATACTGATTGAATGTTCTTGTGTTTTCATATCTATGGCACTTATAGCACTGGCATGATTGACACTAGACTTGCTTTTCCTCATTTCAAGTTTCACATAGAAGAAAGAATCTCTTCTCTATTAACATTAGCATGGTCTAAGAGAGTGATCATCCCTATTTTGGGTCTGAAATCAGTTTTATCAGAGAAACTACACAACATTTTCAACATCTTTGACAAGAGTTTGGCTTAAGACAGGATGTATAGATGGATGTGGGGTGTGTGTGGGGGGGGGGTGTGTACTCAGGAGCCAATTCCTATCATCCAGGGGCAATAATTTGAGAACACTCTGAGGAAATAATAGAAAAAATCTCCCCACAATTTGAGAAAGTCATCAGGATATGCCGTAACCAGTTTGGCTCAGTGGATAGAGCGTCGGCCTGCGGACTGAAAGGTCCCGGGTTCAATTCCGGTCAAGGGCATGTACCTTGGTTGCGGGCACGTCTCCAGTAGGGAATGTGCAAGAGGCAGCTGATCAATGTTTCTCTCTCATCGATGTCTCTAACTCTATCTCTCTCCCTTCCTCTCTGTAAAAAATCAATAAAATTCATTTTTAAAAAA
>NW_006286676.1:250647-256391 GCF_000327345.1 Myotis davidii | reverse complement strand
TGCCTTTCCAGGCTAAAGTTCCTGGAGCGCTGAGGCCCGGGCAAGGGGTGGGTCTATCAGTTAGTTACTCTGGCGCTGCCTGCGAGTCTGCAGGAAGGGGGGATGGGCTCTGTTACTCATGGATCTCCCGCAGGGATTTCTGAACTTTTGGTGTCCGCAGGTCTGTAGCTGTGGTCACAGGTCTCTGTCCCCAGTGGTTGCAAGGCCCTGGTATGTGTCTGAGATCAGACTCTTATTATTATTCTTGATTGAATTTTGGGAGCTATATTTTTCTAAGAGTATGTCCATTTCCCTCAGTTGTCCATTTTGTTGGACTAGAGTTGTTCATAGTATTTTTTCATAATAGTTTGTATTTCTGTGGGATCGGTTGTTACTTCACCGCTTTCATTTCTGATTTTGTTTATTTGGGTCATCTCCCTTTGCTTCTTGGTTAGCCTGGCTAGAAGTTCATCAATCTTGTTTATCCTTTCAAAGTACCAGATCTTGGTCTTATTGATCTTTTGTGTGTGTGCGTGCATGCGTGTGTGTGTGTGTGTGTGTGAGTGAAGGGAGTTTGTAGGTTTTTTTTTTTCATTTTTGTTTTATTGTTTTTGGTTTCCATGTTGTTTATCTCCACTCTGATCTTATTATTTCCTTCTTCTGCTTGTGTTGGGCTTTTCTTGTTGCTCTTTTTCTAACTCTTTGAGTTGTAGGGCTAAATAATTTATTATCATTTTTTCTTGTTTATTTGAGGTAGGCCTGTAGAGCTCTGAACTTCCCTCTCAAGACTGCTTTCACTGTGTCCCATAGATTTTGGATTGCTGTGTTTTCATTGTTATTTGTTGTCATGATGCTTTTTATTTTTTCATTGATCTCTTTGGTAACCCAATCATTGTTTAATTGCATGTTATTTAGCCCCCACTTTTAATATTTTTTCCTGTTTTTATTGTTGTTGATTTCTAGTTTTATGCCATTGTGATCTGAGAATATGCTTGATACGATTTCTCTCTTCTTGCATTTGAAGAGACATTGCCTGTGTCCCAATATGTGTTCTATCTTTGAAAATGACCCATGTGCACTTGAGAAGAATGTGTATTTTGTGGCTTTGGGGTGAAATGTTCTGAATATGCCAATTAATTCCATCTCATCTAGTGAGTAATTTAGGATTGATGTTTCCTTACTGATTTTTTGTTTAGAGGATTAGTCCTGTTGTGTTAGTGGGGTATTAAAGTCCCCTACTATGACTATATTGCTGTCAATCTCTCCCTTAAAACAATCTTCCAGAAGTTGTTTTTTTTTTAATGTATTGGGTGCTCCTGTATTGGGTGCATATATGTTTACCAGAATTATATCCTCTTGTTGAATTGCTCCTTTTAGTATTATGAAGTGGCCTTCCTTATCTCTTGTTATGGTCTTCACATTGTGGTCTAATTTTTTAGATATCAGTATTGCTACCCAGCTTTGTTTTCTTTTCCATTCACCTGAAAAACCTTTTCCATCCCTTCAGCATCAGTATGTGTGAGTCCTTTGTTCTGAGGTGGGTTTTATGTAGACAGCAGATATATGGGTCATGTTTTCTTATCCATTCAGCTACCCTTTGTCTTTTGATTTCATATTTAATCCATTTACATTTAAAGTTATTATTATTTTTCAAATATATTTTTATTGATTTTTTTTATTGATTTCAGAAAGGAAGGATGAGGAAGAGAGAGATAGAAACAACAATGATGAGAGAGAACCATTGATTAACTGCCTATTGCAGGACCCCAACTGGGGATCAAGCCCGAAACCTGGGCATGTGCCTTTGACTGGAATCAAACCTGGGACTCTTCAGTCTGCTGGTCAAAGCTCTATCCACCAAGCCAAACAGGGTAGGGTTAAAGTTATTATTGATAGGTACTTGTTTATTGCCATTTTTATTCTTTATGGCTGTGTTCCTTCTTCCCTTACTCTTTCTTATTTTTATAATAGACCCGTTAGCATTTCTTGCATTTCTGGCTTGATGGTAATAAACTCCCTTAGTCCTTTTTTGTCTGTGAAGTTCCTGATTTCACCCTCAATTTTGATTGATAGATTTGCTCGGTACAGTATGCTTGGATTCAGACCCTTGCTTTGCATGACTTTGAATATTCATTCCATTCCCTTCTGGCCTGTTGAGAAATCAGTCATTACTCTGATGGGAGAATATTTGTAGGTAACTTTCTTATTTCTCTGTCAGCCATTAAGATTCTTACTTTTTTGTTGGTGCTTGCCAATGTAATTATAATGTGTATTGGTGTCGGACTTTTGAGGTCCATCTTGTCTGGGACTCTGCAAGCTTCTTGGACTTGTGTGATTTTTTCTTCCCAATATCAGAGAATATTTATGTCATTATTTCTTCAAAATGTTTTCTATTCTTTGCTCAGTTTCCTCTCCTTCTGGAACCCCATGTATGCTGATGTTTCATTTGTTCTTCTCTAAAAGCTCCTTTAGGTATTCTTCCTATTTTTTTTTCTAGATGCTGTTCTGCTTGAGTATTTTTTCCTACCTTGTCTTCTAGTGCACTGATGTGATCCTTCTCTTCTTCTAGTCTACTGTTGATACTTTCTATTGAGTTCTTTATTGCAGAAATGTCATTTTTCATTTCTTCTTGGTTATTCTTCATTTCCTCTTGGTTCTTACACATATTGTTGAATTTGTCTTCCATCCTTTTATCATCCTTATGATCATTGCTCTGAATTCTTTTTCTGTCATATTGCTTCCCTCCATTTTGTTTACTTCCTTTTTCAGTGATTCCTCCTTTTATTTCATATGTAGGCTGTTTCTTTGTCTCACCATGATTGCTCCTCTGAGGGTGTCTGGTTATGTAGCACTCTTTCTCACACAATGACTTTCTCTACCTTTCCATCCATGGATTGCCTCACCAGCTGTTTAATTTACCAACTGTAGGTGGGTGTTTTTTGATTCAGCTGTTCCTTCTATCTCTGTGAGAAGGTTCAGGACCCATCTGCATATTCAGTGCTGCTTTATCTCCCCCTGGGAAGCCTTTTTGCGTGCCTGCTGTTGGGGCAGCTGGTGTTCCAGTGTTTGTGAGTTCTCAGCTGAGGCAGCTGGTCCCTGGGCATTGTGTGTGCAGGGTACCAGGAGACATCTAAAGTCTCCCTGATTGAAGGTAAGTCTGGGCTTCCAATCACAGCCTCTCTCCCCTTCAAGATGGTGTGCTCTCCTCAGCAGAGCTGGCCAGTATGGGTGAGATTTCAGCAGCAGGAGAGGCTGCCCAGCCAAGGGAGCCCAGTCTCTCATTCCTCAACTGTCCCATGGAATATAGCTGTCCCTCACAAATACAGACACTCCTCACACATCCACACACTCTACCTTTGTTCTCTCACTCACACACTGTCTTGCAGCCTGCCGTCCCATCAGCAGCATCTACGATCTCTCAACTTTCTAGTTATTTTAAGACTCCTTCTCTAATAGAAACTTGCAATTTGAGCATTTGAATACATTAAAAATTTTCTCTAGTTTCACAGAACATGCCTACATATTGTACAAGGGTTTTTACTGCCTGGCCAGGATGCTCAGTGGTTGAGTATCAACCTATGAACCAAGAGGTCACAGATTCTTGGGCTTGATCTCCAGTAGGGCTCTATAGGAGGCAGCCAATTAATCCCTATTTCTTCTCCTCTATCTAAAAATCAATGAAAACATATTACAAAACAAGACACACAAGGGTTTCTAGTCATCTCCTCAAGAGGATCTTTAAGTATTAGTTGTCAAGAATATATACATAGTTTTTATAGCTACAGACACTAAGTTAAATGTATAATCAATGTCTAGAAACAACCTTATTTAGGATTGACTTGAATAAAATTTTAAAATTTTATTCACTTAAAAAAAAACATTGTCATCTTGAATAGAAAGCATATATAATGATGTCAACATTCCACAGTTGTCCAAAAGTTGTTGTGATATAGCTTAAATGTCAGCAATATATTTGAAAAATTTTAAAGAGCTTTTAAAATTCACCTGTTACAAAAAAATTAAAAAATTATCTAAAGGGAAGTAATTATTAGAAGCTAGCCTGACCAGATATTAAATAATGTCTCATAAAGTTACAATAACTAAAACAGTAGGGTAAGACCTTATACATAGACAAACTGCTGAAACAGAATAGAAGGTCCAGTAATAGACACAAATCTGTATGTAAATGTTGTATGATAAAGGTGTCTTCTCAGATCATAGAAAAGAATATGCATGGTATAATCAATGGTGTTGGGACAATTAAAAAAATATATTGGACCTCTAATAACATCCTCCACTAAAATAAATTCTTTATGGATTTTAATAGCCTCTGATAATGAATATACAATTTTTGGAGCTACCTAAAACAGAAGGGTAAAAACAGATTGAAAGTAAAAGAATTGGAAAAGATATATTACACACATACAACTCAAATGTAATTTGAATAATAACATACAGTAGATCTGAAGGCAGAGAGCATTCACAGAAATAAAGAACACTTCATATCAATAATTTCAATTTTGTCAAAAAGATACAAATTCACAGGCACTTACCATACATAATAACATAAATTCAAATTACACAGAACACAACTATGAGAAAAAGCACACAAATTCACTGCCATATTAGGAAACTAGAGGCCTGTTGCAGGAAGATTCCTGCAAGAATAGGGCTTCCTGCGGCTGGAGAGAAGCAGAGAAGGGAATGAAATCTGATGAGGCAGGCTTCGCTACTGCCTCCGCCACCCCACTTGCTTCACTCCCGCCTTCACCCACCCCACTTGCTTGCCTCCCGCCTCTACTGCCCCGCTTGCTTCACTGGGGCCTCCACTGTCCCACTTGCTCCTCTGCAGCTTTGCTCTCTTCTGCAGTGCTTGGCTTCCTTCTATGTTGTCTTCCATCTTTGCTCCAAGCCTGCATATGAAATTTAACTGCCATCTTTCTTGGGTTAATTTGCATAAAATCGCTCTGATTGGCTGGTGGGCATGGCTTAGCATGTAGTGAAGGTATGGTCAATTAGCATCTTTGTATTTTATTAGTGTAGATAGAGCACACTTCTCTCAATGACGGATAAAGCATACCTCTTTCATAACCAATAGACCAAAAAAAACCCTAAGAATACAAAAATAAAATAAGCAGTAAATTAGATTCAACCTGCATAATCATTCCATTAACAACATAACTGTTATTGTTCTAAGATTTCTTTAATGCTTATATAACCACCAGAGGCCTGGTGCACAAAAAAATTGTGCACTAGCGGGGAAGGAGAGGTCCCTCAGCCTGGCCTGTGCCCTCTCGCAGTCTGGGACCTCTTGGGAGATAACGACCTGCTGGCTTAGGCCTGCTCCTGGGTGGCAGAGGGCAGGCCCAATCCCTAGGTGCAGCCCCTGGTAGGGCTCACAGCAAGGCTGATTGGGGAGTTGGGGCGCCGCCCCCTGTCATGCACAGAGCGGGGTGGATTGGGAGGTTGCGATGCCACCCTCAGTGATGCTCAGGGTAGGGCCGATTGGGGGGTTGGGCCACACTCAAGGCATGGTCGATGGGGAGTTTGCAGCACCACCCCCTGTCATGCATAGAGCAGGGCCAATCAGGGGGTTGGGATGCTGCTGCATCTGACTCAGAGAGTAGGGCCGATAGGGGAGTTGGGGCACCGTCCCCTGTCACACACAGAGCAGGGCGGATCAGGGGGTTGGGGTGCCGCCACTGTCACACTCAGGGCAGGGCTGATGGGGAGGTTATGGCTCTACCCCATCACACACAGAGCAG
>NW_006286676.1:249788-250278 GCF_000327345.1 Myotis davidii | reverse complement strand
TGCTCTCTTTCTATGAATCATAAAGTCAAAAAATTATAAGTCAAACCATCAAGTCAGGCATTGTCTGTGCATGTATTCCCATCACAAAGGTGGAACTTGTACCCACTATAGAGTAGGTTTAATTGCTTTATATAATAAACTAGAGGCCTGGTTCACAAAAATTTGTGCATTGCACTCGGGGGGCTCCCTCAACCCGGCCTATGCCCTCTTGCAGTCTGGGACCCCTCAGAGGATGTCCACCTACCTGCTGGCTTAGGCCTGCTCCCTAGAGGATTGGGCTTAAGCTGGCAGTCAGACATCTCTCTAGCAGCCCTGGAGTCCTTAGGGATATCCACTTTCCAGCTGGAAGCAGGCTGTCCCTGGGTACAATCTCTCCAACACTTTGCCAATGCTTGTTACTATTTAAAAAATGTTCTTAAATCCTCACCTGAGGATTCGTTTATTGATGAGAGAGAGAAACATCTATCAGTTGCCTTCTGTACATGCCTCG
>NW_006286676.1:248335-249752 GCF_000327345.1 Myotis davidii | reverse complement strand
CAGGTGTCTGTCCACTGATGGTCAGTGTATGTCATAGTGACCAGTCATTCCCAGTTGTTCTGCTGTTAGGGCCAATTTACATATTACCCTTTTATTATATAGGATATAGGCCTGGTGCACAGGTGGGGGTCAGCTGGTTTGCCCTGAAGGGTGTCCAGGATTAGGCTAGGGGTTCCTACTGGGGTGCCTGTCCAGCCTGGGTGAGGGACTGAGGGCTGTTATTAGGCTGTCCACATGCACTTCAGACTCTTACCCTCTGGGGCACCTGGCCAGCCTGGGTAAGAGGATGATGGCTGTTTGCAGAATGGTCAAGCCCCCAGTGGGGACCGTTAACCCATGGGGGTGTGGCCAGCCTGGATGAGGGGTTGATGGCCATTTTCAGGTTGATGGCCATTTACAGCCCCTTCAGTGTGGGAGTGTGGCTGGCCAGCCTGGGTGAGAGGCTAAAGGCCATTTTCAGGATGGCCACACCCCTTGGCCACCCACGCTCCCAGCTCCTTCTTTTTTTTTTCTTTTTTTGGGGGGATTTATTTATTGTCTGTAATTGAAACTTTGTAGACTTCAGCGGAGCCAATGGCTGGCCAGGACAGGCCAGAAGCTTGGCTTCCTCTATCACCAGGGCAACCCAAGCCTCCTCCTCACTGCAGCTCCTTGGCTGCTGACATCTTAGTAGGGTCAATTTGCATACTCACTCCTGACTGGCTGGTGGGTGTGACTTGTGGTTGTGGCTTGAGTGTAGTGGAGGAATGGTTAATTTGAATGTTTCTCTTTTATTACATAGGATATGTATATATTTTCATTTTACTTGTAAACTTCCTGGTACTTTATAACATTACAATAGAATTGGGATTTTGTTTGTAGTTAGCATCTCATTTAATTTTTTAATACAGTCATAAAATATAGGTCCTTTTTATTTGAGGATTTGTCCACTCACTATGTTATCCTTTTATTTTTTATCCTCCCCTGAGGATGTTTACCAATTTATTTATTTATTACCAGGAAAGGGAGAGAGATTAAGAAACATTCATGTGAGAGAGGAACATTGACAAATCAAACCCGAAAGCTATGTATATGCCCTGACCAGGAATAAAATCTGCAACCTGTTGGAGTACCAGATAGTGTTCCAACCAACTGAGCCACTCAGCCAGGGCTAGTCCATTTATTTATATATTTATTTTTAAAATATTTTTTATTAATTTAAAAGAGGAAGGGAGAGGAAGAGAGAAATAGATACATCAATGTTCTATAATAACATGCAAAAACTATGAGATTACCTTCTATAAAATTTTAATACTTTAAACATGCAAAGCAAAAACCTATAATAAAGTTTCTTAGTTTTTAAAAGCCAAATATACCTTTTTAAAGCCGAATCTACTTTTTTAAAGCCAAATCCTTCCCCGTTTGTTAGCCTGGTTAC
>NW_006286676.1:246586-248163 GCF_000327345.1 Myotis davidii | reverse complement strand
ATCTACTTTTTTTAAAGCCAAATCCTGCCCCGTTTGTTAGCCTGGTTAGGAAAACGTTCCCAGTTTACTTACAGACCCGGGCTTCTGTAGTTGATCCTGGGCATTGCGTGTGGTAGAATTCCCCTCACCTTTTTTCGGCGGGTTTTCCACACCTTTTTGGTGAAAACTTCCTTTTCTCATTCCAGTGAGGCCTGCACTTTCAGATTACCCGTCGGGTACCAGATGTTGTGTCTTTTCTTCCCACGTTCCGCGTGGTTCAGGGTTCAGGAACTGGAAGCAGAGCCGCACACAAATGAATATGAAAAGACACGATATTAAACTGATAAGACTGGGATACACCCATAGCATAGCCCTTAGGCAGGTGAACCCTGGCAACAGGCAGACTAGCCCATCAGCAAGGATTTACATAAGAATAAATGGGGGAGTAATTTCAGCTACCATTGCCTGGACAAACAGAGGTGGTGCCTTGCTCCAACCTTTGCTAGAGCTTCAAAGGCACCCAGCCTTTGGGGGGTTCTCTGTCTATGTTTATCCGATAATGAAGGCAATAAACAGTTTCCCACACACTGCACATTGTAGGCTCTGATCAGGTGCTTCATGCATGTGTGTTGTGTGTGTCCCCACTAGGGCTTGCACCAGCCGGGTCGGAGGCTTGGAAGAGGCACCCTGTTTGTGTGTGTGTGTGTGTCTTTATTGGTGGATGCCCTTGTCCGCACCCCAGTGGTTAAGAGCAGGAACCTGTGTGTGCATACATGTGTTTGTGAGTGTGTATTTCCCCGGTGGGGGCTGCAGCTAGCCATTTTGGCGGCTTGGAGCAGGCACCCGTTGTGTGTGTGTGTGTGTGTGTGTGTGTGTGTGTGTGTGAGTGTGTGAGTGTGTGTGTCCCTGGTGGGGGCTGCATCTAGCCATGTCAGAGGTTTGGAGCAGGCTCCTGGTGTGTGTGTGTGTGTATGTATGTCCATTGGTGGTCGCCCCCAGCCTCTTCCCAGAGGCTCCAGCAGGCACACCATGTGTGTGTGTGTTTTTGTGTGTTTTCTCGGGGTCCTCCCCGAAAGATACCACAGAGGCTCAGATCACACGCCCTGCCTTCAGCCATGTTGGACGCTTGGAGTGGTGCCCCTTGTGTATGTGTGTGTGTTTCCCTGCTTGGGGCCTACCTTCAGCTGTGTTGGAGGGTCAGAGTAGGCCACGTGTGTGTGTGTGTGTGTGTGTGTGTGTGTGTGTGTGTGTGTGTGTGTCCCTGGTGGGGGCTGCATCTAGCCATGTCAGAGGTTTGGAGCAGGCTCCTGGTGTGTGTGTGTGTGTATGTATGTCCATTGGTGGTCGCCCCCAGCCTCTTCCCAGAGGCTCCAGCAGGCACACCATGTGTGTGTGTGTTTTTGTGTGTTTTCTCGGGGTCCTCCCCGAAAGATACCACAGAGGCTCAGATCACACACCCATGTATGTGTGTATGTGTGTGTGTTCTTTGCTGGCTTGCTCGACAGCTCAACAGAGAGTTGGAGCAGGCACCCTATGTATGTGTGTGTGTGTGTTTGTGATCATTCAAGGCCCTCCCCCCAGACGCTTCGGAGGCTCAA
>NW_006286676.1:244582-246569 GCF_000327345.1 Myotis davidii | reverse complement strand
GCCCTGCCTTCAGCCATGTTGGACGCTTGGAGTGGTGCCCCTTGTGTATGTGTGTGTGTTTCCCTGCTTGGGGCCTACCTTCAGCTGTGTTGGAGGGTCAGAGTAGGCCACGTGTGTGTGTGTGTGTGTGTGTGTGTGTGTGTGTGTGTGTGTGTGTGTCCCTGGTGGGGGCTGCATCTAGCCATGTCAGAGGTTTGGAGCAGGCTCCTGGTGTGTGTGTGTGTGTGTGTCCATTGGTGGCTGCGCCAAGCCATGCTTCAGAGACACAGAACAGGCACCCCTGTATGTGTGTGTATGTTGTGTGTGTTTGTGTGACCACTGGAGGCCAGCCACCGACCTGTTTTAGGCTCGGACACGTCTGTGTATGTTTGTCTGCTTGGGGCCTGTATCAACCGTTTCAGAGGCTCAAAGCAGTTGATGCTTATGTGTGTGCGTTTGTGTGTATGTGTGTGTGTATCCCTGCTGGGGTGCCCCCTAGCTGCACCACGGAGCTCAGAGCAGGCACCTTTGTGTTTGTGTTGTGTATGTGTGTGTGTCTATACATGGCTGCGCCCATCTTCTCCACAGAAACACAAAGCAGGCACACGGTGTGTGTGTGTGTGTTCCCTCAGGGAACTCTCCCAGGGTGCCCCAGAGGCTCTGAGCAAGCACCCGTGTATGTGAATGCGTGTGTGTTTGTGTGTGAGTGTGTGCCATCTGGGAGCCTGCATCCAGCCGCATCCAAGGTACAGAGCAGGCACTCTGTGTGTGTATCTCCACTGGTGGCCACCCCCAGCTGCGACTTAGGCTCAGTGCAAGCACCCGGAGCGTGTGTGTGTGTGTGTGTGTGTGTGTGTGTGTGTCTTCACTGGTGGATTCCCTCAGTCACCCCAGAGGTTCAGAGCAGGAACCTTTTTGTACCTACATGTGTGTCTGTGTATTTCCCTGGTTCGCGATGCAGCTAGCCATGTTGGAGGCTTGGAGAAGGCACCTGTTGTGTGTGTGTGTGTGTGTGTGTGTGTGTCTGTCTGTGTGTGTCTGTGTGTGTTTGTGTGCATGTGTCTCTGCTGGGGCCTGCCTCCATCCATACCACATAGGATCAGAGCAGGCTCCCCCATGTGTGTATGTGTGTGTGTCTGGGTTCGTATGTGTGTATGTGTGTGTGTCTGTCTGTGTGTGTCTGTGTGTGTGTGTGTATGTGAGTGTGTCTGTGTTTGTATGTGTGTTCACTCGGGACCCTCCCCCAGCTGCACCATGTACGTTCTTAGCAGGTGCTGTGTGTGTGTGTGTCTATGTTTCGCTTCCTCCAGCCACTCCTCAGAGGCTTGGAGCAGGCACACCATGTGTGTGTGTATGTGAGTGTGTCTGTGTTTGTATGTGTGTTCACTCGGGACCCTCCCCCAGCTGCACCATGTACGTTCTTAGCAGGTGCTGTGTGTGTGTGTGTCTATGTTTCGCTTCCTCCAGCCACTCCTCAGAGGCTTGGAGCAGGCACACCATGTGTGTGTGTATGTGAGTGTGTCTGTGTTTGTATGTGTGTTCACTCGGGACCCTCCCCCAGCTGCACCATGTACGTTCTTAGCAGGTGCTGTGTGTGTGTGTGTGTGTGTGTGTCTATGTTTCGCTTCCTCCAGCCACTCCTCAGAGGCTTGGAGCAGGCACACCATGTGTGTGTGTATGTGTTCACTCGGGGCCCTTCCCCAGCTGCACCATGTAGGCTCTGAGCAGGTGCTTCATGCATGTTTGTTGTGTGTGTCCCCACTAGAGCTTCACCAGCTGGCGTGTGTGTGTATGTGTGTGTGTCTGTGTTTGTATGTGTGTATGTGTCCCCCTGGGGCCTGCCTCCATCCACACTACATAGGATCAGAGCAGGCTCCCCCATGTGTGTATGTGTGTGTTTGTATGTGTGTTCACTCGGGACTCCCCCAGCATAAAAGAGAAATATGCAAATTGGCATCACTCCACTATGCCCACCAGACAATCAGAGCAACTATGAATATTAACCCAA
>NW_006286676.1:243106-244408 GCF_000327345.1 Myotis davidii | reverse complement strand
GCGCCCCGCCCCCCTCTGTGTGTGTGTGTGTCTGTGTGTGTGTGTGTGTGTGTGTGTGTGTGTGTGTGTGTGTCTTTATTGGTGGATGCCCTTGTCCGCACCCCAGAGGTTCAGAGCAGGAACCTGTGTGTGCATACATGTGTGTGTGAGTGTGTATGTCCCCAGTGGGGGCTGCATCTAACCATGTCAGAGGTTTGGAGCAGGCTCCCGGTGTGTGTGTGTGTGTGTATGTTCATTGGTGGTCGCCCCCAGCCTCTTCACAGAGGCTCCAGCAGGCACACCATGTGTGTGTGTTTGTGTGTGTTTGCTCCAGGTCCTCCCCAAAAGATACCACAGAGGCTCATTCACGCACCCATGTATGTGTGTATGTGTGTGTGTTCTTTGCTCGAGAGCACAACAGAGACTCGGAGCAGGCATCCTATGTACGTGTTTGTGTGTGTGTGTTTGTGACCATTCAAGGCCCTCCCCGCAAACGCTTCGGAGGCTCAAAGCAGTTGCCCTGTGAGTGTGTGTATGTGTGTGTGTGTGTGTGTGTGTGTATGTGTCCCCGCTGGGGCCTGCCTCCATCCACACCACATAGGATCAGAGCAGGCTCCCCCATGTGTGTATGTGTGTGTTTTTATGTGTGTTCAACGGGACCCTCCCCCAGCTGCACCATGTAGGCTCTGCGCAGGTGCTTCATGCATGTGTGTTGTGTGTGTCCCCACTGAGGCTTGCACCAGCCACGTCGGAGGCTTGGAACAGGCACCCTGTTTGTGTGTGTGTCTTTACTGGTGGATGCACTCGGCCGCACCCCAGAGGTTCAGAGGAGGAACCTGTGTGTGCATACATGTGTGTGTGTGAGTTTGTATGTCCCCGGTGGGGGCTGCAGCTAGCCATGTTGGAGCAGGCACCCGTTTTTTTTTTGTGTGTGTGTGTATGTGCGTGTTTGTTTGTGAGTGTGTGTGTCCCTAGTGGGGGCTGCATCTAGCCATGTCAGAGGTTTGGAGCAGGCTCCCGGTGTGTGTGTGTATGTCCATTGGTGGTCACCCCCAGCACCTTCACAGAGGCTCCAGTAGGCACACCATGTGTGTGTGTTTGCTCGGGTCCTCCCTGAAAGATACCACAGAGGCTCAGATCACGCACCCATGTATGTGTGTATGTGTGTGTGTTCTTTGCTGGCTTGCTCGACAGCACAACAGAGACTCGGAGCAGGCAACCTATGTATGTGTTTGTGTGTGTGTGTGTTTGTGACCATTCAAGGCCCTCCCCCAAGACGCCCCAGAGGCTCAAAGCAGTCACCCCGGTGTGTGTGTGTGTGTG
>NW_006286676.1:238862-243071 GCF_000327345.1 Myotis davidii | reverse complement strand
TCTGCCTGCTAGGGCCTGCCTCCATCCACACCACATAGGATCAGAGCAGGCTCCCCCATGTGTGTATGTGTGTGTTTGTATGTGTATTCACTCGGGACCCTCTCCCAGCTGCACCATGTAGGTTCTTAGCAGGTGCTTTGTGTGTGTGTGTGTGTGTGTGTGTGTGTGTGTGTATGTTTGTATGTGTCCCTGTGGGGGCCTGCCTCCATCCACACCACATAGGATCAGAGCAGGCTCCCCCATGTGTGTATGTGTGTGTTTGTATGTGTATTCACTCGGGACCCTCTCCCAGCTGCACCATGTAGGTTCTTAGCAGGTGCTTTGTGTGTGTGTGTGTGTGTGTGTGTCCACTGGGGGCCTTCCTCCAGCCACACCGTGTGGGCTTGGAGTAGGTGCTCCTCTGTGTTGATCTCTCAGGTTCCTGTCATTATTGCATATTCTCTCTCTTAAGCAGCAACCAGGGTTCCCCAGGACCCCAGCCACTCCTTGGGCGGTGGCCAGGGTGGTCAGGAAGCTTGGCTTCATTGATCGCCAAGGGTAACCCAAGCCTCCAGCTCCATGGCCACCGCAATCTTTGTTGGGTTAATTTGCATACTTACCCTGATTGGCTGGTAGGTGTAGCAGGGTGACACCAATTTGCATTTTCCTCTTTATTAGTGTAAATATCATAGGTAAATATGTTCTTCCATTTAGTGGGTTCCCTTTGAAGATGGATTCTTTTGCTGTGCAGAAACTTTTTATTTTGATGTAGTTCAACTTGTTTATTTTCTCCTTAGTTTCTTAGCCCCTCTAGGTGATGTATCCGTTAACATATTGCAACGTGAGATGTCTAAGATTTCATGTTCTTGATTCCATTGTCAAATAATAGCCTGTCATGGTGTATGTCAATTTCTGGAGTATCCCTTCTGATCCTTTGGTCTTTATGCCTATTCTTGTTCCAGTACCAGGCTTTCTTAATTATAGTTGCTTTATAGTATCTGACATTGTGATCCCTCCTACTTCACTCTTCTTTCTCAAGATTTCTACAGTTATTTGGTGTCTTTAATAAATTTTTGCAGTATTTATTCTAACTGTGAAGTATTTCATTGGTATTTTAATAAGGATTGAGTTTAATCTGTAGATTTCTTGGATAGTATAGAAATTTTAATCATGCTAATTCTTCCAGTCTATTGAGATGGTATATACTTCCATTTGTATCTTCCTTTATTTTTTGCAATATCCTATCATTTTCCAAGAATAGGTCTTTTAACTCCTTAGTTAAGTTGATTCCTAGGTATCATATTTTTTGTTGTTCTTACAAGGGTACATGGGATTGCTTTTTTAGTTTCTCTTTCTGAGAATTCATTATTCGTGTATAAAAATTCCATCAGTTTTTGGATGTTAATTTTGTATTCTACTCTGCCTTACCAACTTCACTTATTAAGTCTCCTGATGGAGGCTTTAGGATTTTCTATGTACACTTTCATGCCATCTGGAAATAATAAAAATTTTATTTCCTCCTTTCCAATTTGGATACCTTTTATTTATTTTTCTTTTCTGATTACTGTGGTTGGCACTTCCAGTACTATATTGAATACGAGTGTTGAAAGTGGACATCCCTGTCTTGTTTTTATTCTTAGAAGAAGCACTTTTCATTTTTGCCCATTGAGTATGATGTTTGTTGTAGATTTGTTCTTTATGGTACTTACTAGTGGCCCGGTGCATGAAATTCATGCACAGTGGGGCAGGGCAGTTGTCCCTTAGCCTGGCCTGCATGCTTTCCAATCTGGTACCCCTCAAAGGATGTACTACTGCTGGTTTACAGGCATTGGGCCTAAACCAGCAGTTAGACATCCCTCTCACAATCCAGGACTGCTGGCTCCTAACCACTCACCTGCCTGTCTGCCTGCCTAATTGCCCCTAACCACTCTGCCTGCCAGCCTGCTTGCCCACAACTACCCCATGCTGCATGTCTGCTTGCCCTCAACTGCTCCCCTTCCCCACAGCCTGATCACCCACAACTGCCCTCCCCTCATGACCTCTAACCACCTCTACATTGGCCCCGCCACCATGGCTTTGTCCAGAAGAATGTCTGGAAGGTCTCCCAGTCTAATTAGCATATTACCCTTTTACTAATATAGAGGCCTGGTGCATGGGTGGGGGCCAGCTGGTTTGCCCTGAAAGGTGTCCTGGATCAGGGTCGGGGTCCCACTGGGTGCTTGACCAGCCTAGATGAGGGGCTGAAGGCTGTTTTCAGGCTAGCAATATACCCTTCAGGGTGGGGGTCCCTACTGGGGTGCCTGACCAGCCTGGGTGAGGGCCTGATGGTTGTTTGCAGGCTGGCCAAAAACCCAGAGGGGACCCTCACCCCATGGGAGTGTGGCCACCCTTATTTATGGGCTGAGGGCCGTTTTTAGGCTGCTCACAGCCTCTTCAGGGTGGAGGTGTCCTGCTGGGATTCCTGGCCAGCCTGGGTGAGGGGCTGATGGTTGTTTTCAGGCTAGCCATGGCCCCTGGTGACCCAAGCTCCCAGCCTCTCCTTTTTTTCTTTTTTTCAGCGCCTCCTTGAGTGGAGGCCAGGGTGGGCTGGAAGCAGATATCTGGGATTTATTTATCTTTTATAATCGAAACTTTGTAGCCTTGAGCGGAGTGCAGAGCCAGCCAGGGCAGGCAAGAAGCTTGGCTTCCTCCATCACTGGGGGCAACCCAAACATCCTGCTCATGCCAGGTCCATGACCATCGCCATCTTAGTTGGGTTAATTTGCAAACTTGCTCCTAATTGGCTGTTGGGTGTAGCAGAATGATGATTAATTTGCATGTTTCTATTTTATTAATGTAGATTGTGTTGAGGTGTGACCCCTCTATACCCACCTTACTTATAGATGCTTTTTCTGCATCTATTGATTTGATCATGTGATTTTTAGCTTTCATTTTGTTTGTGTGATGTATTACATTTATTGATTTGCAAATATTGCTCCAGCCTTGTATCCACAAAATTAGTCCCACTTAATTATGGTATGTTATCATCCTATGTAATAAAGATAAACATGTAAATTGACCATCCCTCTGCTACACTCACCAGCTAATCAGGAATGAGTATGCAAATTAGCCTCATCACCTCCATGGAGACTGACAGCAGGTAGGAAGCAACTCCCAGCACAGCCTACTTGGCTGTCACTGCAATGAACCACGAGCAGGCAAACACTGCCCACAGGCAGTTCCCAGCATGGTCTGCTTGACTGTGGCACCCAGGGAGCAGGCAAGTGTGGCCTGCAGGCAGCATCCAGCATGGCCTGTTTGGCAGTTTCAGTGGTGTGGAGCAGATAGGCTCTGCACAGAGCAGAGAACCATGGAGAGCGGGCATAAGCCATCAGTAGGACATCCCTTGAAGGTTCCCAGATTGGATGGGGTGCAGGTCAGGCTGAGGGACACACATACCCCTGCACAAATTTTGTGCACTGGGCCTCTAGTTTTAATATATTGCTGGATTCGATTTGCTAAAATTTTGTAGAAGATTTTAGTATCTATGTTTGTCAGAGACATTGGCCTATAATTTCCTTTCCTTTTAGTGTCATTTAATTTTGGAAGTAGGTTAATGCTGGTTTCATAAAAAGAGCTTGAATGTACTTCATCTTTTATTTTTGGCATCACTTGAGGAGGGTAAGTGTTAGTTCTTCTTTGAATATTTGTTAAAATTAACCTGTAAATCCATCTGGTCCAGGACTTCTGTTTGCTGAGTGTTTTTTTTTTTAATTTAATGCTTTATAAGTGATAACTTTGCTGGCCAAAGTAATCTTGGTTGTAGGTCCTTGCCCTTAATCACTTTGGATATTTCTTGTCACTCCCTTCTGGCCTGCATAGTTTCTGTTGAGAAATCAGCTGACAGTTGTTTGGGTGTTCCCTTGTAGGTAACTAACTGCTTTTCTGTTGCTGCTTTTAAGATTCTCTCTTTGTCTTTAGCCCTTGGCATTTTAATTATGATGTGGCTTGGTATGGTCCTCTTTGGGTTTCTCTTGCTTCCTGGACTTATAATTTTATTTATTCACCAGATAAGGAACGTTCCCTATCATTATTTTTTCAAATAGGTTTTCAATATCTTGCTCTCTGTCTTCTTCTGGCTT
This sequence comes from Myotis davidii, assembly GCF_000327345.1. Taxonomy (NCBI): domain Eukaryota; kingdom Metazoa; phylum Chordata; class Mammalia; order Chiroptera; family Vespertilionidae; genus Myotis; species Myotis davidii. Next base: position 238,971 of record NW_006286676.1, on the reverse strand, counting down.
TCCAATAATACAAATTTTGGTATGCTTGAAGTTGTCCCAGAGGCTCCTTACACTGTCTTCATATTGTTTTTTCTCTTCTGATTGGGCATTTTTGCTTCTTCATATACTA
>NW_006286676.1:230382-237899 GCF_000327345.1 Myotis davidii | reverse complement strand
CTATCTGGCAAATGCCTCTGTGCAGGCCTTGGGCGGGGCTGGTTGTACGGGATCAACAGGGTGGGCCGGAGAGAGCAGTTATGGCGGCTCTCAGTCCTGTCCCCAGGGGCTCTGCCTCTCTGAGTCCCAGCAACCGATGCAAACCTCGGAGAGAAAGCTGCCTTCGAGTTCAGACCGAAGCCAGACATTCCCACTTCTCCCTTTTGAATCTGGGTCCCTAGAGACTCGCCTGGCTCTGGACCTCAGAGTCTGAAACTCCCTCCTGATTGCAAATGCCAACCACGCCCCCCGCCGCCAGCCCACTCCGCATGCACTCCACACCTTAGTATTCACTTCAGCACTGCGCCTCCTCTGAGTGTCGGTATGCATTTCTCTTTCCTCCTAGTTGTAGGACTTCCACTCAGCCAGCGTTCCTGTGGTTCTGGGTGATGTCCGTTCCGCCTTTTAGTTTCACTTTTGAAGTGGTTGCTCGAGGCAGCAAGCTCCAGCATTAACCTATGCCGCCATCTTGGTTTTCCTAAAGTCTTGATTAGCTATTTGAAACCCTCTACTCTAATATTTTATCCTTGTATATTATTCTTAATTTCAGTCAGTGTAGTCTTAATTTTTGAATTTCTGACTGGTCCTTTTCCTTTTTTTTTTTTTCATTCTCACTGAGATCCTTGAATGTCTCACTAAGTCCCTTGGATGTCTCAAGGAAATTCTTGAGTTACCTTATAACTATGGTTTTGAACTCTATATACCATAATTTTCTTTCTTCCATTTCTTTTCTTTGTGACCTTTTTGTCTCCGCATTTTGGCTGCTTCCCCAGGATTGTTTCTGTTGAGTAGAGCTGCTATATCTTCTTGAGTTGGTATAGTAGCCTTGTGTAATAATGTCCAATAGAGCTCAGTGGCTCAGCGTCCCCAGTCACCTTAATTGGGCACTCTAAATGGTCCACTTTGTGGGTTGTGTGCATAGTCTTGTTGTAGTTGAGACTATCTTGCTATTGATGTCACTGGGAGGAATTGACCTCTAGGCCAATTGGCTGTGACTATACTCAGAGAGCTGCTGTGCAGAAAACACCTTTATGGAGCAGGATTTGATTCAGTAGGGCTTTGGTGCTCACTAGTCTGTCTCTTGAATGTGTCCAGGGTGGATATGTCCAGTTGTAATGTGGTATAGTCTGATGCTGACCACTGGGTGCACTGTCTCCTGGGTCTCCAGGAAGGTGAAAATTATGCCACTGCCTGAAGCCACCCAGCAGGAGCTTACAGAGAGATCTTCAGATTCCTCCTATTTGTATTGGGTTTGGAAGTGCCCAGGTGAGACTCAGTTGTGAAGCAAGGCAGGCTGGTGCCAATGCTGGGTCTTGGACCTTTTATTGACAGGTTTTGGGCTCCTTGACTCAGTTTCACCTTGTTTGAGAGATTTTATCAAGGTCTGAAGCATGCGGAAGGGCAGGCCATTATATGCAAAAGACACTGCACACAGGTTAAGTGGAGTGCCAAATTGGATGCGACAGGATCACAGGGAATCACTAGAGCAGAACAAAACGTGTTCCAGGTTGATGGGATCTTAGATATAGTTATCAGTCAGCCCTGTGATGGGGAGGTCCCAGCATAGGAACAATGACCCCTTTGAGCAACTCTGGGAAAATGCTGTCCCTGAGTTCCGGCCATGATGCCAGAAAATGCAGTTGCTCCTGGATCCCCTAAAGCCTTGTCCTGGTATTGGAACTCAGAGGAAGTGAGGCCTTGTAAGTTCAGTTCATGAGCTGTCCCTTTGAAAGGAACAGATGGAACAGCAGCCTCCGTGTCACTTATCCACAGTTACTGCAGTGTGTGACAGCCTGTGGTTACAGTGACATCTTTTCTCAGCTTTGGGAATCTGGCTTGGGGGGCTTGTGTGCAGCTTGTACCTTTTGTTACTCACTGGGGGCCTCTGCAGTGAAGATCTCCCTCAACATTAAAAAAGTGGTACATGTGGTGCCTGTCCAGCCCATTCCACCCCTCTGCACCTCTTTCCAGCCTTACAGTGCTTTCTTCTTTACTTCGCTAGTTGTAGGACTGCTATTCTGCCAGCTTTCAGATGGTTCTGGATGATGTTTTTTTTTTTTTTTTTTTAGTTGTAATTTTGATGTGCTTGTGGGATGTGGCAAATACTGGTATTTACCTATGCCATCATCTCAGTTCTCCTCACCTTCAATTTTAATTGGTAGTCTCACTGGATACAGTAGTCTTGAATTTAGGCACTCGGTTTTCATATCACTCCCTTCTGGACTAAAGTGTTTCTCCTGAAAGTTGGTTGACATTCTGGCAACTCTTTAGTATGTAATTTTCCCTTTCTCTCTTTCTGCCTTTAAGATTATTTCTTTGTCTTTAACATTTGCCATTTTGATTATGATGTGTCTGGGTAAGAATCTCTTTGGGTTCATCTTGAATGGGACTCTCTGTGCCTCCTGAACATGTATGATATTTTCCTTCACCAGGTTGGGGAATTTTTCTGTCATTTCTTTAAATAGGTTATCTGTTCCTTGCTCATTTGCTGCTCCTCTGGTATTCTTGCGATGCAGATGTGGTTACATTTAATGTTGTCCCATGGCTCTCTTAAGCTATGTTCCTGCCTTTCAGTTCTTATTTCTATTTGTTGCTCTGATTGTGTATTTACTTTTGCCTTGTGTTCCAAATCGATAATTCAATCCTCTGCTTCATGCAATCTATCTTTAATCTGTCCCTTGAATGTGTCCCGTGTGGACTGTCCTAGTCTGTCCTTCATATCAGATATGTCAATTTTCATTTCTGTCTGGTTCTTGTTACTGGCCTCCATTTCACTTTTTGTGCTGCTGTAATTTTCTCTAAGTTATTTAAGCATTTTTATAAACATTTATTAAAACTCTATGTTTGATATCTTGTATGCCTCCATCTCATTTATTATTTTTCTGAGATTCCTTCTTTTCTCTCATTTTTGGTTGTCTCTGTCTCCTCATTTTAGTTGTATCTTTGTATTTGTTTCTATGTATTAGATAGAACTCCTATGCCCCTAAGTCTTAGTGAGGCTGCCTTACGTAGAAAGTGTCTTGAGAGGTGCAGTGGTGTAGTCTCTTTTTTCAACTGTACTGGATGCTCTAGGAATGCCCCTTGTATGCACTGTTTGGGCTTTCCTATTGTAATTGGGATTTTATTGTTAACTAGAGGCCCGGTGCACAAAAATTTGTGCACTCAGGGTTGGAGGATCCCTCAGCCCGGCCTGTGCCCTCTAACAGTCTGGGACCCCTCGGGGGTGACCACTTGCGGGCTTAGGCCTGCTCCCTGGGGGATTGGGCCTAAGATGCCAATCAGACATCCCTATGGCAGCCCACCAGCCCTCGGGGGATGTCCACTTGCCAACGGGTAGCAGACCTAAGCTGCAGTCAGACATTCTTAGCGCAGCCGAGGGGGCGGGAGAGGGTCCTACCACCACCTCCCCACTGGGGTGCCTGGCCAGCCTGGGCAAGGGGCTGATGGCTGTTTGTTGGCTGGCCAAGCCCCCCAGTGGGGACCCTCACCCCATGAGGATTTGGCCAGCCTAGGTGAGGGGCTGATGGGTGTTTTCTGGCTGTCCAGGCCCCCCAGCCACCCAAGCTCCCAGTGGAGGCTGGCTGGAAGCAGGTATCTGGGATTTGTTTAGCTTCTATAAGAAACATTGCTGCTTTCTGAGTTCAGAGCCAGGCCGTGGCAGGTGGGGAACCTTGGCTTCCTCCATCACTGGAGCAAACAAGCCTCATGCTCACTTCAGCTGCATGGCTGCCAGCTGCTATCTTTGTTGGCAGTTAATTTGCATATTCTTCTGATTAGACAATGGGAAGCATAGTGGAGGTATGGTTAATTACCATGTTAGTCTATTATTAGATAGAATGTCTCATTTGTGGGAGGCATCTCCCCTCCAACTTTCCAGTGAGGTTCAATCCAAATATCTTCGTACCAGCTGTACTTTGGTAAGAGACTCCATAGCTCAAAAGGTGGGTCTGCCTTGAGTCTCACAACTTGGTTGCCTATGTTCTGAGCTGCATGTACTTCTTTCCCCCATGAAGCTGTTCCCAAAGGTTCCACTTTGGCTTTTGCTATTGAGTCTGGGGTCATGTCTGCAGCAGGAAAACAAACTCCTATTTCATATATATATGAGAGAGAGAGAGAGAGATAGAGAGAGAGAGAGAGAGAGAGAGAGAGAGAGAGAGAAAGAAATATCAGTGAGTGAGAAAAATGTTGATCAGTTGCCTCCTTCATGAGCCCCAGTTGGAGATGGAACCTGTATACCAGCCATGTGGTCTGACAGGAATTGAACCAGTGACCCTTTAGTACATCGGGCAATGCTCAACAAGCTGAGCCATACCAACCAGGGTTCTGCCAACTATTTCTTTATTCCAGAGCTCTGAACTATGGATTTACTACCCATAGTGACCTTTCCTTTTCCATCTAATATTCATATTTCCCAGAAATTTTCAAGAACTGTTGAACTATTAATAAAGTCAGGCATATAAAAATATATCATAAGTTCTAAAAGTTAAATAAATGCATGTTATTTTTGATATGTAACTTTCTCATTGAAAGGAACATCCAGGGTGCCATTAAGTAATGAATATACTTTGAAGGACTTGTCAGGAACAGAAAATTTGCTGACAAGTGGCTCAGAGCTGACCCAGAAACCAGTTTCCACTCATGGAGAAGCAAGTAACTCTGGACAGCACTTTAGACCAAAATTGGGTAAGAGAAAATACTTTGGAGATTTCAGTTCCACTAAGTCCTCTAGAAAAGCTGGTCAGTATGGCCTAGGTATGTGGGGTGGACTTTACACAGGCCTGGATTGAAGCTGGACTAAGGTGAGAATAGAGTTAGCACTGGAGCTCAGAGAAAATCTAACAATCCCTTTGAGTTCCTGAATGTTAATGTGTAAAGTGAACAGAAGGATACATTGCTTGCATATTGTTTGAAAGCATTAAGTTAAATTTAAAACAATGGACACATGCAACTTCTCAAATAAATTCATTTGTGATAAAAGCAACCATAAATTCTTGTTGTTGTATGTCCAGATATTTACTCAATGCCTAACATATATTGTGCCCTCAGTATATATTTTACGAATGAGTAATGGTTTGGAAGTTGAACCTGATAATGAGAAAATCTAGAAACTGAAATTGAATTGGCCATTGGAAGTCATTGTGGAGTCCTGGTCTCTTAGTTAATGGAGGAAAATACCAGAGTTTATTTGTTAGTGGTAATTTGATGGGAGAAGATTATATGTTTTCTGAAAAGGCAGACCCCAAAACCCTTGTTAAACTTCATTTTACCAATGTAGAAATCAAAGGAGAGGGGATGGATATGAAGGTGTATAACCTACGTGAAAGAAAGGACCGTGTGTACCAAGAGGTCAGCGAGCCCCAGGACGATGATTATCTCTGTAAGTTGACCCTCACCAAGGAACATGTTATGTCTTGATGGAATAATTTCATCTGGTCATTGATCCCCAAATAATTTTCTTTCATTACCTGGAGTACAGGATTGAGGCTCAATGATATGAGTGTCTAAGCTCTTTCAGAAGCTCTTTATTTCCAGCAACCTGCACTATACCTTCACTAATCCCTGTTGCCTTGCCTCCAGATTGTGAGAAATGTCAGAACTTTTTCATCGACAGCTGTGCTGTGCACGGGCCCGCTACATTTGTAAAAGACAGTGCAGTGGACAAGGGCCATGCCAACCGCTCAGTCCTCACTCTGCCCCCTGGGTTGAGAAGCAGACCATCAGGCATCCCTGCGGCTGGGCTTGGAGTGTGGAATGAGGAAAGTGATCTGCCGGTAGGCCTGCACTTTGGCCCTTATGAGAGCCAGATTACAGAAGATAAAGACACAGCCAGCAATGGATACTCCTGGCTAGTGAGAAGTTTACCTCTTTCCTTTGTTATGGCTTCCCATGCCCTTCTTGTGGCTTGGTGGGCCCCCAACCTTCTACATATTAGGACATGGGTGGGGATAATATGGTTATCTCTGTGTACTGAGCAGACTTTGCATGAACATGGAGCTCCTCACTAAGGATTAGAGAGTAAGTGGGAGCAAAGCGGTACCAGCTTATTCCTGTGGGGATCCTGCTCGTAGTGGACAAATCAACTCAGACCTGTAGATTATGAGTAAGAAAAGTATCCTGTGATCACCATTGGCAGTTGAATCCCCATGTAGGCTGAAAGAGATTTATATTTCTTCTGTTACATCCACATGAAAGAGAAAAAAGCCTTTAACTTCTTTTTCTGAAATGTAGATCACCAAAGGGAGAAAGTGCTATGAGTATGTAGATGGAAAGGATACTTCTCAGGCCAACTGGATGCAGTAAGGTCAATAGGCTTCTGGGGGCCAGAGAGGATTCTCATGCCTCACAAGCACATATATCTTTCCTTCCCATCACACCTCTCACAGTGGTCTCCCTCAGTACTCTGTTCCTCTTTTTTCCCCATACACTGATATTTCACATAAAGAGACATTTAGAAAAAAGGAGGTGAAAGTATAGCATATGTCCTCAAAATACAAATCTCCAATTTGGGCACTGGGGAACCTTGAGGACCATGGCTTACACTTTAATTTATCTACTAGACATTAATTAAACACTTAATATGTTCCAGTTTAGACAAAGGAATTCATTACTTGGACAAATCACATAGCCCATTGTCCTTATGGAGGACTTATTGCAGACAGACATGGAAACATTGATTACATAAATATTTAACTATAATTTTTCTATTTTTCAAAAGTGCACAGTGCCTGGATAACCTAAAACTGAGTGAAGCAAAAGTGCACAGTGCCTGGATAACCTAAAACTGAGTGAAGCAAATCATACCAACCTCAGTTCTAACTAGAACAGGGTTCTGAAGCCTGTAGAGTTACAGTGGTTATGGATTCCTGCAGGAATCTCTTTCATCAGGGGATACAGATTATGAATAAACTACTATCGTTCTGTGTTATTTTGCTAAGACAAAGAGACCTCTGTGAAAAATGGAACAGCAAGTGAATAATATCTTAAATTAGGTGTGGAGAGATTTGAGAAAGCCTTCTCAAGAGAAGATAGGCTTGGTCTGAGTATTGAATGATTTGAGCTAATCCAGAAGCAGAGTCCTAGATCAAGCACCAAGTTCTGTGGTATGACACAGAACCTGATTTAGAGCTTAAAGAAGCTAGAGGTCACTGGGTTTTATAATGAAGTCTGGAATCAGGCATTGGAAATGGTACTAAGCAAGATGAGCACTCCAAGTAAGCTGGACATGGTGACAGGCATACATATGACCTGTGACAGAGGCTCAGACATTGACCAGAAGCTTCCCCAGGAGCACTGGGGGGAGTGGGTGACATCAGAGCTGAGGGCCTTGAGCATCACTGAGGAGCTGGACATGGATATGACAGGTAGTAGGAACTCAGCACTTGTGGTTTTCTTTCATCTACCTCAATCCCAGGTATGTGAACTGCGCCCAGAATGATGAAGAGCAGAACCTGATGGCCTTTCAATATCACAGAGAGGTT
>NW_006286676.1:216138-229412 GCF_000327345.1 Myotis davidii | reverse complement strand
GTACCACTGCAGCCTGTTCCTGGATAGAGAGAGAATTTCAGTTCTGAGTGAGATGGGACAACTGAGAAGTTTTCAGCTGCAAAGTAGCATTCTCTCTGTTCTATAATTATGCTTTATTAATTTTAATGCTCAGAGATTGAGCACTGACTTTTGAACCAGTAGGTCACTGTTTGATTCCCAGTCAGGGCACAATCCCCAGTGTGGAGCATGCAGGAGGCAGCCAATCAATGATTCTTTCTCATCATTGACATTTCTGTCTCTCTCTCCCTGTTCCTTCCTCTGAAATCAAGAAAAATATATTTAAAACAAATTTATTTGGGGAAAATAAACTTCACTCTGGAATCCCCTCTGAGATTACTTTATCTCCAAGTGATAGAGGATGGCAGTTGGCTGGAGAGGAATGGGAATTGAATGTAAGAAGCATTGTTAGGGAAATATTTTGAAACAAGACTTCCTATTGTACTTGAAATGGACTAACACTGAATAAAATCAAGTAGGAATACTTGGTGTAAGGCTTGAGGAGGGACATGTTTTCATTTTATGATTTGTGATAAATTGAGAGAGAAGCTATTTTTTAAAATACATTTTTATTGATTTTTAGAGAGGAAGGGAGAGGGATAGAGAGATAGAAACATTAGTGATGAGAAAGAATCATTAATTAGCTGCCTCCTGCATGCTCCCTACTGGAGATCAAGCCAGCAACCCAGACACGTGCCCTTGCCCAGAATCAAACCCGGGATCCTTTAGTCCACAGGCCAACACTCTCTAGCCACTGAGCCAAACCGACTAGAGCAAGAAGCTATTCCTAATTGGGTACTGTGGTTTCTTTATCTCTGTGTCTGTCTTTATTTTAAAGTTTTTATTGATTGTAGAGAAGAAGGGAGAGAGAAAGAGAGAGAGAGAGAGATATCAACATCAGTCAGCTGTCTCCTTAATGCCCCCTGCTGGGAATCAAGCCAGCAACCTGGGTATGTGTCCTGACCAGGAATAGAACTGGTGACCACCTAGAGCATGAGTTGATTCTCAAGTACTGAACATACTGGCTAGGCCTGTGGTTTTTAGCATGACTTTGGAAGATGCATGTATCAGTAAAGGTCACTGTAGTTCAATCCATACAAGATGTGAAATGGCCTCTATTGCTCCTTGAAAGTTCCAGTCTGGCCATATGCAGAAAATACCTTGATATGAGCTTTCTAGATTTCCGGAGACAATGTAGTGCATAAAAATAAAAATAGACTGTGAAGGAACACTTTGTGACTGAATGCTTGCATTGTCAACACAATAAGAATGATTGTGAGTCATATCTGACCAGGAGACAAAGTGTATGGCACAGGCTGCCTTGTCAACACCTCCCCTGACCAAAACTTTCTCCTTTAGCAGAACAAAAGCCAGAGATCCACCCATGCCCCTCATTCTCTATGGCCTTATCCAATCGGACATTTCTTTGTCAACACCTGAAATGCAATCACCCGTCTGAGAGTCTGCCAAGAACATCTGTAAGAAAATACCTCCAATCAGAGAAGCCTAGCCCAGAGGATCAGAATCAGCAGCTGCAACATAGTGGTACACATGGCTGGAGTGACACAGCTGAAAGTGAAGAGGTCAAAAAAAGGTCCAAACCTTTACCTAAAAGGATCAGGCAGAGGAGAATTTCTCAGATTTTTTCAAACCTTCTGAAGGACAAATTGGGAGCTCTAGCGAGTGGGAGAGAATAATGGAGAAAGAGCCTAGCAGAGACCAGAATGTGAATCCAGAGAACACAGGCAAATTATTTGTGGGAGTAGGAATGTCAAAAATTGTAGCAATCAAGTCTGGAGTGTGTGGGCAAGGCTTCAGTGTTGGGTCACATATCAAGATACACCAGAGGGCACACTCAGGGGAGAAGCCCTATGTTTGCAGGGAGTGTGAGCAAGGCTTTACACAGAAATCACATCTCATCAGACACCAGAGGACACACTCAGGGGAGAAGCCCTATGTTTGCACAGGGTGTGAGCAAGGCTTTACACAGAGGTCACATTTCATCAGACACCAGAGAACACACTCAGGGGAGAAGCTCTGTATTTGTAGTGAATGTGAGCGAGGCTTTACACAGAAGTCAGATCTCATCAAACACCAGAGGACACACTCAGGGGAGAAGCCTTATATTTGCAGGGAATATGGTCGAGGCTTTACAGAAAAGTCAGGTCTCATATGACATCAGAGGACCCACTCAGGTGAGAAACCCTATGTTTGCAGGGAGTGTGGGCAAGGTTTTACACAGAATTCAGGTTTCATTAGACACCAGAGGACACACTCAGGGGAAAAGCCCCATGTTTGTAGGGAGTGTGGGCAAGGCTTTTCACAGAAGCCACATCTCATCACACATCAGAAGACACACTCAGGGGAGAACTCCTATGCTTTCAGGGAGAATGAGTGAGTCATTAGCCCTAAATCATATCTCAAAAGCCATAGGACCAATTTAGTCACCACATTCCTCATACCCCACTCTGAGAGATGTTAGAGGAAGTCTACTGGCCTCTTACCCACCCCCCAAAGGTGTAGTTAGTACAGAAGTTACTGGTTAAACAAATCCTCCACTTTCATGACAAGAGATGAAATCGACAATTTCTTAAGTGCTGACGGAATCAATCTCATCCCTGTTTTCTTTGGCCTCATTTTAATAAAGTTTGTTTCTATACAAATCTGAAACCTATATACCTGAAAACAATTCCTTTAGGGTCACAGAGATTTTGTATTTTCTTTCACAAAAACTCAACCCCTGGTAAGGCATAAACCTGGAGTCAATTAGGTTCCTGTCCTGGGAGAGGGATTTGAGACAGACTCACCAGAGAAGAGAATTCCCTGGATTCCTGGGAAGTGGGAATTTTTATTCTAATATGCTCTCCCCTCCTATCCTTGGCTTCTCTTAGCTCCTCTTTTTGTTTCCTCAGCCCTCTCTAGTTTCAGAGGTGAAAGCCAGGGAGGAAGTGTATGCATGTGTGTGTGTGTGTGTGTGTGTGTGTGTGTGTGTGTCTGCTGCATGTGATGACCTGGCAGTGCATGTACCTGGCCTCCCTCACTCTCTCCTTGTTGCTTCTTTAGTGTCAACATCTTATGGTGCACAGCGTGTGGACTCCAGTCTCATCTCTACCCTCACCAACTGTGTGACCCAAGGAAAGATTCTCAACTTCTCTGTGCCTGTTTCCAATCTATAAAATGGGAGGAGGGACCCTAGCCATTGGTATGTCATTCCAAGTTGAGTCAGCACAGGCAGCATCTGGCACAAGGGTGGCTGAGAATGCAAGTCTTCATGAATAGGTTCCGGTGCCCATGTCTTCCAGGTCTTTAGTGGTGGACAGGAGAAGGTAGAGAGAGGGTATGGAACTGGAACCAATTCAGAGCTGAAGGAGATGCCACTGCTCTCTCTGCATGGGCTCAGCTCCCCTGAGAAAGAAGCATGAGGTCAGTGATGCACCTTCCCCAGATCACTGCCCTCCCACTGAGCCTGGGCAGCCTCAAAGCCTCTTTCAGCACAGGCAGGTGGCACTGCGATTGACTTGGGAAACAAGACCCTCTCGCCACACCTTGCTGAGAACTTCTGGCTGCATCTCACCTGAACAGGGTGTTTGGAAAGCCCACCACACAGCAGCCTCTGCAGTGCACTGACCTTGTACCGGGGTCCGCGGGATTTACCCTCTCCTGACTCATCTGGAAATTCTTAATTACTGCATCTTTACATTTTTGTTTCATCAAGTCTGATGGGCCAATGGACTCCAAGCTCAGTGGCTGCGTCTGCTCCCCTGGGCATGTGCACTTGCAGTCTGATTGCCTCCTGGCCCTTCTCCAACCCTCGCCCTTGTTTCCACTCTGTTTCCCTGGGTAGCTTTGTTCCCAAAGATCAGATAATACTCCAGGCTGCCTCTTCCTCACATCCCTGCCTCTAACCCAGGCATGGGGCCCTGTATACATGGGCTAACTTCTCGGGGCGGGGCGGGGGGGTGGCAAATGACAGCAGAGCTGCCTTTCCAACGGCACATGCCTCCCAAGCTCTCTCTCTCTCTCAATTCTGTTAGGGCCTGTCAGAGGATTAGCAGGGTCCTGCACTAATCATGGCCTTCATTAAGATGAGGTCAGCTGCAGTCTTCATGGAAACACCCCCCACCCAGAGATTTGGGGAGGGGCATGTCCCCCAAGCCTGCCTGGAATGGAGAGGCTGGGACTTATGCCCGACCCTCCCTGAACATGCACATTGAGAGGACAGTAGTTTGTGTTGGTGGGCAGCAGCTGTCCCTGCATGTCCTTGGTAACCTGTGGTGACTCTTTGGTCTCCAGCATGATTTGGGGTATTGCCAGGCCTTAGGGTGTCAGAAAAGCTATGGGGAAGGAAGTGGGATGAGGGTGTGGGGAGGGGACTGGATAAGGAGGGTGTGGAGAAGGGGAAGAGAATGGGGAGAGAGAAGAGTGACTGACTTGGGGGCAGGGAGAGACCCAGAGTTTGCCCATTGTGAACAGACAGAAGAAAGATAGCAGAGAAAGATCTCTACTCTCTCAGACCTATAGAATGTGATAAGAAGCCAGAGGGTCAGTGTTCAGACCCTGGTAGAAATATGTGCCAGAATTGTTAGCAATAGGAAGGGAGATCAGTAAGGGGTGAAGGTGAAAAGAGAGAAAGGGGGAGAGAGGAATAGATTCACAGGAAACAGACAAGGAGAGTGTTAAGGTAAAAACATTCAAACCTGTAAAGATTTTCAGTGAGTTTATTTGAGCCAAACTTTTGACAATTGTCCGGAAGCAGTATCTCAGCAGTACCACAGCAGCTGCTCTGGACTGGATAATGCTCCACAGAATGGCAATTTCTCATCTATTTTTATACATTGCAATTAAAGGAAGTGGTGTAGATGGGTTACATGACACATAATTAGGTGGGTGCAGGATAATTTACAGTTAACTATTAACATGATAACAATAACAATGAAGGAATTTGTGGTATCTTTCCTGGTGTCCAGGCACATTAAGTAAAGGCTGACCTTGTCAGTGAAGTTACTGTCCTAGGAGTGACTACCCACCATACTGCTTTTAGTTAAAATTTAATGTCAGACCATCCTTTGTGGTCACTTTAGGTCTTTGAGTTTGCAAGACTGCCATACAGGCCTTCTCTGAGCTTGACAGGTTAGCTTGTGGCCCCTTTCATTCACAAGAGTCAATGGACAGACAAGAATACGGGAGTTCAAAGGCAAGAAGGGAGAAGGAGACAAAATCAGAGGGACAGTAAGATGGATTGAGTGTTTTCAAAGACTAAGAGAAGGTGACAGCAAGAAGAGAGCCAGAAAGAGTTGGAGGGAGACTTGTTAAGAAAACTTAGTCACAACACAACAAAGTGAACAAAAAGCTGACTAGGAGCCCTGACTCCCTAAGCAAAGCAACTGTTTGAAACTACTTTGGATTGAGTCCAGTAATGTGGAGGTAGATGCTAAGTTGGAAAACTTAATAGGATGCAAATGCTTTCCATTCTTTAGAAAAGAGCACCCCAAGTTAGAGCTGTGTCACCCTGTAGGACACTAAGCAGGATTTGAGCATCCAGAATTATGGATCTCCTTCCAGGAAGGAGTCTTTTATGCCCATCCACATTTTCCTGCCTCCCTGGCTCCAGGGCCCCTGTGGGCTATACTGTTAACAGGAAACCCCTGCCTGTCACTATTTCCAATAAGGAAGCTAGGGTTGAATCCTATAAGGCATTTATTGAGAAGACTAAACAACCAAGAAAACAGAGTGCTTACAAGAATTGAAATCCTTACAGAAAGGTGCAGTGAACAGGATTTTAAAGAGGAGTGGGCTGGGGTGAATGTAATTCAGCTAATGCAGCCCTGGTCCAAAGACTTCAGTTATTGTCTTTAATCATCTGATGATGAGATGATGTTGATGAGATGATTTGACTCCTGGTGGCTTTACCTGACCAAGCTTATCAGTTGTGCTTGCAGGATTCACAGCTGAGTCACCTCACAGCCCTTGAAAAAGAAATCTTAAGAAAAATGTAACTCTCTCTTCACATATGAGATACTTACCCCCTATTCTCATAAGTCTTTGTGTTTTAAGATTAAAAATATGATTATTTTTCAGGTTAATTCAGGTGCTCTATCAGGTTATACATCCCCCCTATCAGTACCACCTTGTTTCAAGCCAGTGCAGACACAGGTCCTAGGTGAAGCCACTTGAAAGCAGTGAGTCACTCCAAAAATAAACACCCATTAGGCAATTGTCCCTAATTTTCACATGGTACTCTTTCAAAAACAATTTAACTATTTTGGTCAGGTGCTACTTTCACTGGGTTCAAAATGCAAAAAGGACAAGGTTGGAAGCCTGTCCTGTTATGACAGAAATCAGGCCAAAAGGAAGAGACAAACCAAATAAACTTGCACTCAGAGGTTCAGAAAGGCCTGTTTATTTGCACTGATGCTGGCTCGGGATCCTCTTCAAAGGCTGAGCAATGAATGAGGCAGGGCTTTGCCTTATATACATTCCTAGGTTCTTTGTCTCCCATATATGGCATACATACACATTCTAGACATTCTTTCTACTTTATATATTAAGTTTCTGGGTATCTATTGCAGTTTGAGAAGGAGTGCCAGGCACCACAGCCCAAGACAACAGAAGCTTAACCAGCAGTAAACTCTGCTGAAACAGAAGCAAATGAGATTGTTGAAGCTAAGGCATGGTTATGGTGGTGCAAGCAGGGAGGATTCTTGCCATCTCATCCCCCACTTTTGATTCTTAAATTGCCTTTAGCAGACTTAGTTAACATCATTAACCTTAAAACTGTAGAGGACAAAGCTCTGGCTTGGAGTATTCAGCTTTCTGACAAACACTCTATACAGGCCCACCACACCCATCTCCCCCTTGTTCCCCTGGTTCCTAGGTCCTGTATAGACAATTTCCTGGCAGGAACATTAGGGGTGGTTGAAGGTCTCAATAACAGATTAACGACAGTAAAATAAACAGTCTTATTTTGGTTGGGGACAACAATAAACAAGGAGGGTGAGGGGAAAAACTGTTAATATTGCTAACAGAAAAATGTAAGTAAGGATACAGGGTCCAGTGCTGGCATTATTCCAGAAGGTGGCTATTGGGTCTACTGATGGAGTGAATCCTCAGGCTTTTTGTAGATCAATTAGCAGGTTTTACTGTCTTTGTTAAGGTGGTCTGCAGAGGATTAACCTAGCTTGGGACAATCCAGACACTCAGATTGCCTGTCCTTCAGCAGGTGAGCTGTCTTTACCAGGGCGTGATGCATACAGGTGTTCAGACCTGCAACTCTAAGGGCTGTGGGAGTGGTTAGTATGACAAAATAGGCCCTTTCCAGGTTGGTTTGCGGGGTTCTCTCTTCCAGTCTTTTACCCAGACTTGATCCTCTGGTTTGTGGGGGTGTATAGTTATTCCCAGAGAAATTCTGTCAGTTTCCCATCTATGTACCTTAAGGACATTTTTTTCTAGTCTTTGTAGTTGCTTCTGAATTCCTAAGTTTACTAATTCTTTTATGTCCTCCTTGAGTTTGATTAGTAGGGGAGATCTTCCCTATAGGATTTTAAAAGGGGAGAATCCTATCTTTGCCCATGGAGTAAATGTACCCACAGGAGAGCAGAGGCAGTATATCAGTCCAGGGCAGTTTGGTTTCCTGACATAGCTTTGCCATAGCCTGCTTAAGGTCCCAATCATGTTTTCTACTTTCACTGACCTCTGGGGCCAATAGGTCTGAGTAAATGCCATTGGATGCCTAGAGTCTTAGCTATCTACTGTACTACTGCCACAAAGGCTGGGCCATTGGCTGATCCCATAGTTAACAGCATCCCATATCTCTGGATGATGTCTCTTAGCAGGGCCTTGGTTACTTCTCTTGCCTTTTCTGTATGCATGGATTAGGTCTCAACCCAGCCAAAGAAAATACAGACAAACACTAGGAGATAATTACTTCCCTTTCTGGGTCCTATTTCAGTGAATTCCACCTCTAGATCTTTGAAGGATGTTTGGCCACCGCGCTGAATTCTAGGAGGCCTGATGGGGCCTTGCCTGGCATTGTTTTGAGCACAAAGGAGGCAGCCATGGGAGACTGAAGCACAGAGGGATGGAAGTCAAGTGATCAGGTAGTAACAACTCAATAAAACTTCTAGGGCGATTTTTTCCGGGTGGGTCTGTTCGTGTGGTTGGAGGACATTTGAGTGGGCTAGTTGTTCTGGCACATAGATCCTGTGGTCTGGAAGTATCCAGCATCCCTTCTTAGTCATATTTCCTTCCTCTTGCTGTGTCTATTCATTTTCCTAGGCTGTGTATTTTGGGGGTGTGTGCAGTTATGGAGCCAGCATGATTTTGGGTGGTGTTGCCTGTTCTCTTGCTGCTTGTTTAGTTGCAGTGTCTGCCCGACACTCCCCTCTGACACTGAGTCTTTTCCCTTTTGGTGTCCTTGCAGTGGATGACTGCTACCTCCTTTGGTTCCTGGACCACCTCTAATAGTTTCAGGATTTTATTTTGTTTTTGATTCCTTTCCCTTCTGCCGCAAGGAGTCCTCTTTCCTTGTATATAGCTCCATGTATATGGAGTGGCAAAGGATACCATGAGTCAGTATATATGTTGACCTGCTTATCCTGCTAAGCTCTCATGTCCTCATCAGTGTCCACAGTTCTGCTCTTTGGAGGAAAGGCCCTTGTCTGCAAAGTTTTAAAATCCCAAACTATTGTATACCCAGCATATCTTTTGCCTTTACTCATGAAATGACTGCTGTATATGTACAGAATGAGGTCAGGATTTTGCAGTGGTTTATACAGATACTCATGTACCACCTGGTGGCCTACCAGCTGGCATTGTCGGGAGCCACAGAATGGTCTAAAGGTTGTGGTCCTGGTAGTCCCCACAATGGTGACTTCCCATCCTGATAGGGGTGTACCCTTTGTATCACCTCCTAGTGTTCAGTTCCTGTGTCACCTGGTGGACCTGGGTGCCCCAGCAGCCAGCAGGGCCACCTTTTGCTTCACATTCTTTGTTCTGCTTCCTTCCTGGCTGTGCAGACCCAGTTTACAAAAGGGTGATTGTGGGTGATTTCCAAGAATTCAGTAGCATTCTTTCCAAGAAATCCCTCTAATTGCTAAAGCTTTTGTCAGATGTTGGTTTGAGCCTGTCCTACAAAGGCAGCATTGACCAGGCATTTGTTCTCAGGGGCCTTTGGGTCAAATGGAGTGGACTCTCTAATCCTCGCAGAACCTTTCATAGATGTCAGCTAGAATCTCATCTGGTTTCTGTAAGACCTCAGAGATCAGTGCCAGGTTTTGTAGGTTTCTTGGTTCCTGCCCTTATTCCTTGCAGGAAGGTGAGTCAGTATCTTTCTAGGGGATTTTTTCCTTTCTCTGTATTTGGGACCATGTGTGGCTCCTCATCAGGCAGGGCTTCCCATGCCCAGTGCCTGATTTTGGAGGCATTTCCTGGCTTCAGTAACAATTTGCTGGCATTCTTCTGTGTTAAACAAGGTGAGGAGGCACTGTTTACAGTTGACCCAGCTGGGGTGATGAGTCAGAAATATGGATTCCAGGAGCTCTATCATTGACTGGGGTTTCTCAGAATATGGCAGGCAGCATGTGAAGTTCCAGTTGAGGAGGTCAGTGGTAGAGAATAGCTGATAGTTAAAGACTGATCCCCACTCTTGTAGGATCCCATCAGGACCTACATCTGCATTGCCACTGGGGGTCTTGGTTCTTGGGCTGCTGACCTAAAATGTCTTCTTATAGGCTCATGTGTCTCTGGTGGTGGCAGCGGGCTGGCTTCCTTAGAATCCCCTTGTTATATAAGAGGCTTCTGTACTGTTCGTGAAGTCTTCTTTTTACTTTGTGACATGAGGACCTTACACTGTTCCTGAGCAGTAATGCAGAACCAGACCCATGAAATCTTGATCTGAGCTATGCCCAATGATTGGTCTATGTAAGGAAACTGGTGGCCGGGGCTTCCAATGACTATCCTAAATACTACAGCGTGGATTGTGGGACATCAAGGAGCCTTACTAGTCCCAGCATGTGGGATCCTGGTCCAGAGCAGTGTGGAGATGGGGTGGAGAACTGGGCCAGAGAGATGAAGGCCCAGGGCCCAGCAGTACTCCAGGCTCTTATTTCCTCTCTACTTTCCTGCAGTATATTCACACACAGTGCATGTGAGCAAGTCAGCATCCACACTGCAGGCAGCACAGCTGTGTGAAATGGCATCCCCCTTACCTCTGCTTTCCTCAAGCCTTCCTTTCACTGTCCATGCCCTGGGCTCACGTCTTCAGTCTGGTTGTTTTGGTCATGAAGCCCCCTGGCTTTTTATATATTAGGATACTAGAGGCCCGGTGCACAAATTCATGCATGGGTAGGGTTTGGCCAACCCAGCCCCAATCGGGGCGGATCAGGGCTATTTCTGTTGGGAAAAGCAGATGGAGGGAGGTTGGCCAGCTGGCCCATCCTGATCAGGGTCTGATCAGGGCCAGGCCAGATGGGGGAAGGGGCCGCAAGTGATTGGACATGGGTCCTGCCCCAACTGAGGTTCAGGGGACGATTGGGGACAGGGCCAATCATGGGGAGGGGCTGTAGGTGGTAGGCCAGTAATCCCTACCCAAGATTTGGGTGGGGAGGCCAATTTGGAGTAGGGTCAGGCAGGAGGTGGGGCTGCAGGAGATTGGACAGCCAGGCTTGCCCCATCAGGGTCGGGGGGGTGATAAGGGGTGGGTCAGCCGGGGGAGGGACTGAGGCCGATCAGGTTGTTGGGGGGCCCATAGTGGGCAGGACTGGCCAGGGGATGAGCTGTGGAAATTTGGCCGGCTGACCCTGCCCCGTATTGAGGTGGGGTGGCAATCAGGGGTGGGGCTGGCCAGGGGGAGAGGGGCTGTAGGAAATCAGGGTGGTGGGTCCCATTGGGGACTTCAGGGGCTGCAGGAGGTTTACTGGCAAGCCCTGACCCCTATTGGGTAGTGGGGTGGAAATCAGGGGGAGGAAATCAGGGTGGTGGGTCCCATTGGGGACTTCAGGGGCTGCAGGAGGTTTACTGGCAAGCCCTGACCCCTATTGGGTAGTGGGGTGGAAATCAGGGGGAGGAAATCAGGGTGGTGGGTCCCATTGGGGACTTCAGGGGCTGCAGGAGGTTTACTGGCAAGCCCTGACCCCTATTGGGTAGTGGGGTGCAATCAGGGGTGTGCCAGCCAGGGGGAAGGGTGGCGGGCCTATCATGGTGAGGTTGGCTGATCAGGGGCGTTTGGCTGGCCACCCACTCTTGATAAGGGTGGGAGAGTCCAATCAGGGGAAGGCTAACAGGGGGAGGGGCTGCGAGGTTGGCTGGCCACAGTGGGCATCATAGAGACCAGTTGTTATGGTCTTTATTGCCATTATGGTCACTGGCTTTATATATATATATATGTGTGTGTATATGTATATGTATGTATATGTGTATATGTATATATATGTATGTATATGTGTATATGTATATGTATATGTATATGTGTATATGTATATGTATATGTATATACACATATATGTAGTCTAGAGACTGATGCATGAAATTTGTACACTGAGGGTGGTGTCCCTCAGCCTGGCCTGCACTCTCTTCATTCTGGGACCCCTTAGGAAATGTCCAACTGCTGGTTTATTGGGTCTCCTTTTGGAAGTCTCTGGATTTCCGTATCCCAGTGCTGGCTCCCACTTTGCTCCCACTGCATCTGCATGCCTCCGTTCCCTCCACAAAGTGAAGAAGCTCCCCACACATAGCAGTTACAATTCAGATCTTCCTCCAATGGAGGCTCTGCAGGGTTGCTCTGGCCATATGGCCTGTTCCCAGGAAGTCTTTTCCTCCAGCTGTCACCTCATCTGGGTGTTGGCAGTGTGTAGGTGAGGCCACCCAGGTCTGAGGAGCCTGGATCAGCGCCTTTTAAATCATGCCTTGCCATTGGAAACTATTTGCATTCACCTTTGAAAATGCAATGGAAGCAAGTGGCTGGTACAAAAGAAAAATTCAGTCTGCTGATCTTTATAAAGGAAATGCTGCCCTCCAGTTCCTTTTCTTGGAGTTGCCAGCTGGGGTTGCTTTCCAGATTACCTTTCTGAACAGAGGGTTGGTTTAAAATGTTGAAGGTGGGATTTGGGGGAGTGTCCATGGTGGATCTTGGCAATTTGAGTTGAGTGGAGCTGCCAGAAGCCAATTCCAGCATGTCAGCAGGGCTGAATCATCGGGAGATGGCTGAGGGCATTTTCCCAAACCTGAAAAGGATCCATAAAATGATTGCTTGCTGCCCGACAGCTCAGGGCATTTCAATCTACATGTTATTGCCTCCTACTGGCCAAACTGCTCAACATCTATAGGCAAATTCCCCCAATTTAACAATGCCTACTGTATACCAAACCTTACCCTTTGATGTGTATATCTACCTTGCCTTAGGAAAATTTGTGTTAATAAAGAGCAAGGGGTCCTGAGACAAGGAGAACTTAGTTTATTTAGCTAAGTCTTCTCTGACTCCCCAAATGCCTTTCAAAATTATGTCTCTGGACTCTTGATTAATTTATGCACAGTGCTTCTCCAGATTCCTGAACCTCTTGATGCCAGATCAAGACCACTGGCATGGAGCCTCTCAGAAGTCCACTGTGGTGGAAGGAGTCAAGTATTGAGGCCTTCACCTCCTGCCCTGAGTTTGTCCAGACCTCTATTCAGTCCTTTCAGCCTAATCCACTGTGGGGTGTGAGCTCTTCAGCCATGGACTTGACCCTCCTCAGTGAGGGAAAGTAGAAGGATAGTTATGCACAGACAGTCAGATGGGATATGCTTTATTTCACACAAAAGCAGCCATAGCAGGCTGGTCAGTGACAGCTTATATACATGCTCAAACAGGCTCAAACAAAGAAGGCACTTTGCCAAACAATGACCAGTATTTTGCTACAGAAAAGCATGTCTGCCCAGTACAAGGCTTGTGGTGACCTTGCACCTGCATAAATTATCTAACCTTGAGCACCTCCTGATTAGCTCATGCTCAAAACAACCTTGAATCATCCAGTGTATACTTATACAGGGCCCAACACCTACCTCACTCTTTTATTTTTAGCTAGGGGCCTGGTGCACGATATTCGTGCACTGGGTGGGGGTGGGGGGGAGTGTCCCTCAGCCCAGCCTGCCCCCTCTCACATACTGGGAGCCCTCAGGCGTTGAACCCCATCAATCTCCAATCGCAGGATCGGCCCCTTGCCCAGGCCTGACGCCTCTGCCAGAGGTGTCAGGCCTGGGCAGGGGACCCTCATTTCCCCCCA
>NW_006286676.1:212913-215796 GCF_000327345.1 Myotis davidii | reverse complement strand
GCTCTGCCCCTGCCCAGGCCTAACGCCTCTGGCTGAGGCATTAGCCCTGGGCAGGGGACCCCCAGCTCCCTGCGGTTGCAGGCTCTGCCCCTGCCCAGGCCTAACGCCCAGAGGCGTCCGGCCCAGGCAGCGGGGACCCGCAGCAGCAGCGGCCCGCGATCGTGGGCTCCATTTGAGGCCCAGGCAAGGGAACCCTAGCTCCCGGGACTGCCAGCTTCGACCCTGCCCAGCTCCCATCGCTGGCTCCACCCCTACTTCCTGCTATCACTGGCCAGGGCGGAAAAGGTACCTGATTCTCTGATCATGGATGGGGGGCAGGGCAAAAGAGGCCCTGGGTTTCTGATCACTGTCAGTGGCAGGGGGCTTCTTCCTGCTTTCCCTTTCGCCTCCCTGCATTGTGCCTACATATGCAAATTAACCGCCATCTTTGTTGTCAGTTAACTGCCATCTGAGTTGGCAGTTAATTTGCATATAGCCCTGATTAGCCAATGAAAAGGGTAGCATCGTATGCCAATTACCATTTTTTTCTTTTATTAGTGTAGATTGTGAGAGGAAGGGTGAGAGAAGAAACTTCAAGTGTTGCCCCTGCATACACCCTGACTGGGAATCAAACCTGCAACCTGGGTATGTGTGCAGGAATGGAACCCACCAGGTCTTGGTGTACAGAATGATCTTCCAACCAACTGAATCACATTGGCCAGGGCCCCACCTCACTCTTCCTACTGCCCCTGACACTTCATCCTTACTCACCCAGACTCTCCCAGGACACTGAGCCTTTGCTACTTCCTGCCAGAATCTGTTTGGCTGCAGTTCACTAAGGCACTGCCCTGGGATGGAGGAGGCCTCACCACTTGGCTTGGTCAGGTTTGAATTCCTGAAAGCTTCCTTGAAGAGTGGTCTCACTCCTCTTAACCAGATTCCCAGTGCTAGCGGGAGGTCAACGTTAGGAGTGTCCCCTGCCAGGTTGCCAGCTAGCAAGATTTGAGGACAGTTTTTTCTCACAGCAGGTGGCTGGTGGGACGAGGGAAGGCTGGTCCATCTCTCTAATCTGGTGGGCATGTGTCCCAGAAAGACGGGGTGTGTGACCTTAGTGAGGTCCTGGAAGGCCAGCTTCCCAAGGTCTTGCCTTGGCAGCCAACCCAGCACTCCTAGACCAGGAAGAGTTTGTGGTCATCAAGATGGAGGAGGACAAGGCGGCTTCATGGCAACCTGAGTTCCTCTCCAGGCCTGAGCCCCCAGAGCTGACTCCTGGGCTCAGTAGGGATCCCCACTGTGCTTTCATAGCTTGTGCTACAAAGAGGCCATGGGACCTCTGAGAGGCCCTGACCAGCCTACATGGGCTGTGCCACAAGGATCTGTGCCTGAGGTGCACACAAGGAGCAGATGCTGGAGCTGATGTTGTTAAAGCAGTTCTTGGATGTACTTACCCCTGACAACTGGGTCTGGGTGTAGTTCTAGAACCCCAAGAGTGGCAAGGAAGCTGTGGAGCTGGTGGAGAACACTGTTCAGATTCTGCAGGAGAATGGTAAGCCCAGGTCCAGCGCAGGTCAGCAGGCCTGGGGTGGGGACTATCAAAGGGACACACCCAAAACCCTGGGTCCTAATTCCTGCCTCTCAGCCCAGGCCCACCCTGTTGTCATCACTGGGAATGGACTCAAAGCTTCATCACATTTGGAGCTTTTATAGCCTCTAAGACTTACAGCTAGAGGTTGGCATGACATTTCACCCCCTACGTGCACTGGGCCTTCTTTCTCTTCCTCTTTTTCCTCACAAGGTCCTTAAGTGTGTGTCATATGCCAGGCCCTATGGGTGCAGGAAGTAGGAGTCAAGTAAAGTCCCTGCCCC
The DNA here is from genome assembly GCF_000327345.1 of Myotis davidii. Lineage (NCBI taxonomy): Eukaryota > Metazoa > Chordata > Mammalia > Chiroptera > Vespertilionidae > Myotis > Myotis davidii. Next base: position 213,951 of record NW_006286676.1, on the reverse strand, counting down.
ATTGGTGTCTAGTCTGTGTGGAGAGTTGGACAAGGACACTCTCAGCCAGTTAGGGTGTCTTGTTTTCCATGGAGGGGTGAGGGTGAAAGGAGGTAGCACAGAAGTTGGTGACCTTTTCACCTTGGACTCCACATGTGCCTGTGAGGAGCTGACAGCTGTGAAATGGGCAGGGGAGATGGTCACCCTGTTATTTGTGCACCCCTTTACTTACTCCACATATCTGCACCATGTCTTGTGTCTGTGTGCCCCTATGTATGAAAAAAAGAAAACATTTACTAAGCTATAATTCACATACCCAGACAGTGTATAATTTGTGGGGGATAATAGACAGTATTCATAAAGTTGTACAACCAACCCTATTGCCATAATTTGATTGTTTCCAAAGAAGCACCATACCCAGGAACCCTCACTCCCCATTCTTCCCCCTTTTAATGTCTACTAATCTACTTTATGTCCATGGATTTGATCATTCTGGGCATTTCATTGAATGGAATTATACATTAAATGGCTTTTTATGACTGGTTTCATTAAGGACAGTGAGTGCTCACTTAACTGTCCTTAGGTTGTGTGATTGTAAGGTAATAAAACCACTTTACCACAGGCCAATTGATATGAATGAGAGTTAATATAATTTGTGTTACAGTGAAACAAAGTTGAACAAAACATCATTTGAAGACCTGCTGCACGATGAGAGCACCTCACATGTTCTTATCTACACTAATAAAAGAGAAACATGCAAATTCATGTCACTCCACTACCCTTCCCATTGGCTAATTAGGGCAATATGCAAATTAAGTGCCAGCCAAGATGGCGGCTGGCAGCCAGGCAGCTTGAAGCGAACATAAGGCTTGCTTGCTTCAGTGATGGAGGAATCCAACGTTACCCGCCTGTCACTGAAGGCCTCTGAGCTTGCAGTTTGAAACATTGTTACAAATATAGGAGCTAAAGAAAACCCCAGAAACCTGCTTTCAGCCAGCCAGGATCTCAGAGCTTGAGTTGAAACAGTGTTTCGATTATAGAACCCAAACAAACCAGATA
>NW_006286676.1:206598-212694 GCF_000327345.1 Myotis davidii | reverse complement strand
CAAACCAGCCAGCCCCACCCATGCACCAGGCCTCTATCCTATATAGTAAAAGGGTAATATGCCTCCCAGTACCGGGTTCAGCGGAGCCACAAGGCCTCCCGGCACCAGGATCAGAGTGACAGGGGCCAGCGCCCAAACCGCCCCCCATGGGCTCTGCTCTGTGTGTGACGGGGTAGAGCCATAACCTCCCCTTTGGCCCTGCCCTGAGTGTGACAGGGTATGGTGCCCCAACCCCCTGCCCTGCCCTGCTCTGTGTGTGACGGGGGCGGTACCCCAACTCCCTTATCGACCCTACCCTGTGAGTGACAGGAAGCATCTCCCCAACCCCCTGATGGACCCTGCTCTGTGCATGACAGGGGGGAACTCCTCAACCCCCTGATCGACCCTGCTCTGTGTGTGACAGTGTATGGACCCCAAAACCCCTGATTGGCCCTGCTCTGTGCATGAAAGGTGTTGGCACTGCAAACTCCCCATCGACCCTGCCTTGAGTGTGACAGGGGGCGGCGTCACAACCTCCCGATCGGCTCTGCTCTCTGCATGATAGGCGGGCAGTGCCCCAACTCTCCAATCAGCCCTGCTTTGAGCCCGACCAGGGGCTGCACCTAGGGATTGGGCCTGCCCTCTGCCACCCAGGTGCAGGCCTAAGCCAGCAGGTCATTATCTCCCAAGGGTTCCCGGACTGCAAGAGGGCACAGGCCGGGCTGAGGGACCCCACTCCCCCGGCCCCCACCCTGAGTGCACAAATTTTTGTGCACCAGGCCTCTAGTCTATACTATAAAAGGGTAATATTCTAATTAGACCAGATGGACCAGACATCTTCTAGGCGGCCTTCCAGATGACCTTCTGGACAAAGCCATGGTGGGGAGGGTGAGGGCTGAGGCAGAGGTGGTTAGTGGTGATCTGGCCAGCAGGGGAGCAGGTAGGGGCATCAAGGAGGCAGGCAGAGGTGGTTAGCAATGATCAGGCCATCAGGGCAGAGTGGTTAGAGGCAATAAGGACAACAGGGGAGCAGTTAGGGTCATCAGGCAGGCAGGCAGAGTGATTAAGGGCAATCAGGCAGGCAGGCAGGTGAGTAGTTAGGAGCCAGCAGTTCCGGCTTGCTAGAGGGATGCCTGATTGCCGCTTTAGGACCAATAGTCAGACATCCCCTGAGGGGTTCCAGATTGGAGAGGGTGCATGCCAGGCTGAAGGATCCCCCCCAGACCCTCATGCACATATTTTGTGCACTGGGCCTCTAGTGCACAAAATACCATTCCATTGTGTGGCTATACGACATTCTGTTCATTGTTGGATGTTTTGGAGAATATTATTCGCTATTTTGAACAATGATGCTGTGAACATATAAGTACATGATTTCATGTGGAAAAACGTTTCCATTGCTCTTGGTTATGTACTTGGTATGGTGGAATTGTGAGGTCATATAGTAAGTCTGACCTTTTGCAGAAGTGACACACCACCTGTTTCAACAGGGAATTTAATGTAAGTAATTGAACCTAGGTGCAAAACGAACAGAACCCTTATGAGTCCTGGGAGTAGAAAATTCAGGTAACAGTGCTCACTACCAGAGGTGTGGGAACAATGGGACGAGGTTAGAATGATGACAACAGAAACTCAAAGGAGGAGCTGTAACCCAGGTACCTGGGTAGGGGCCTCTGCTGGAAGGTGTTGCGGTCTCCCTGGGGCCCTGATTAAGCCAGTTCTGGCCATGTAGGAAAAGCCATAAACTCTATTCAGCTCCTGCTCAGGAAAGCCCTGACACTCTGGTTTTCTAGGGATGACTGTGAGGTGCAGGTGGGGCTGAGGATGCCTGTCTGTGGGCCCTGTGGGTATTTGGCTGTAGTGCTCGGCTATTTTCTAACCTGCTGCCAGTGTCCTGTATTGCCAACTCCTGAGCAACAGCCAGTGTTTGCCTTTTCCTCCAAGGTCTGTCCTTGGTTCCAGTGCCCAGCTTCCCACTGAGAGGATGCTTAGGTGACACTGTAATAGACTTTGCATCATACCTGTGTGGATGTGGGGCCAGCCACTTTCTGGTCACTGAAGGGACTCAAGCTTGGCACTCATGTGATCCTGTGGGGCCAGTGTCGTTATGTTCACTCAGTCTTGAAGGGACATAGTCTCAAGTTCAGTTCCCATTTGCCTGACAACTCTTGTGGTTGTCCCTTCCCTTACATGGTCTCAGTCCCCACATGGGCCCTGACCTCCTCAAAGTAGTCTTGAAGACAGGTGTTCTGATGCTGTCGGGTCCAGGGGCAGAGTTCCATGTTCTTCCTTGGCTGCCCCAGCATGTTCAGGGTTCCCACTGCTTCACTAGAGAAGCCACAGAATTCAGCAAGCCTGTTACACTCATGGTGACATCTTAGTGAGTGAAAGGAGACAGATTAAAGTTTGCAACAGAATAAGTGTACAGTCTTGGAGATGTCAGGCACAAGTGTGCAGGCATCCCTTCTTGAGACACTGATGTCCCAGCAGTGGAGTATGACAACACACAAGAGATTATCAACCAAGGAGCCTTGCCCAAGCTGTTGTCCAGGGTTTTTATGGTGGCCTCTCAGATAGGCATAGAGCATGACTGACTTTAGTGGCTCAGTCTCAGCTCCCCCAGAGGTCAACCTAATACAGTGTGTCCTGAGGTCACGGCCACAGTAACATGGTTAGCATCAACTATCTGGTGTGGTCCAAGGCCTTAGGTAAATAGGTAGAATATTCCAAGGGCTTAAAGGTGACCTGCCACAGGAGGTCAAGGGCCAGACCTTTGTTTGGCCCTTGAAAACAAAGGTGGGGACTGGACCCCTCAGGCCCACTCAAGTGGGCCCTTTTACTATGCACACAGAGGTGGTGGAAGGAAGCATCTAATGACTTCCCTTGTTGTTTCAGTGGCTTGTTGTGGGAATCAAGCCCCATGTTTAAGTCCAATTAAAGCACAGAGGCCTTGTTATCAATACACTGGACTGTTTAATGCCACTCTGCCCCCAGGCTAAGATACCATACACAGCTGCTGCAAGGCCACGACGATCTCACTGTATGTACACTGTGCCCTTCTAGAGCCAAATGACTGATGTCATTGTTGGCTAAAGGCCTCTTTTGTCTAAATAGTAAAATGCATGTTATTGACCAGCCAGTGAGCTAGAGGGGAAAGAGGTGAGAGCTCAGACAGAGCTGAGAGCTGGAACCGCTACAATGTAAGGCTAAGGGCTCATAGCTCAGGTACAGCTACCATGTTAACCAGCCAGTATGCTGGGCAGGGAATACAGATGAAGCTACTGAGCCAGAGAGGCTAGAGAAGCTGCTCAGGCATAGAGTTTAAGTATTGCAATGAAGTGAGGTAGTGAGTCTAGGGGGCAGCATGAGGCTGCTCAGATAATAACTGTGGGTACAGAGATAAACACTGCTTTGTAGAAAAGATATGTATTTACCAGCCAGTGCAGGGCTGGCTATATGGGATTGTTGTGTAGGACTGTCTTGTCTGATGGCTATGTGGCTGCTAGTTTTTGCAATAAAGACTCACTCTTATATACCCACAACCTCTCATGGGTTCTCTGTTAAGAATAGGCATCCAAGAATGTCCAGCCCTAGGCAGAAGGGCTTGGACCTAACACCTGGTAAGTAGTGAGCAGAGGATAAAGGAGGAACTTGGACTAAGTTCCCAACAGTTAGTACCATGGGCAGAGTTTGAGAAGGAACCTTCCCTGAAATAGTTGGGAAGAATTTAGAATATATGGACTCAGAGAAACTCAGAACAGCTGTGCTGAGCAGTACTCTTGCAGGCTCTGGCACTTGGGTTACAGGGCCTAGGGTTTACTGCTGAGGTACATATGTGTGTGTGGCCCAGAGGGTAGGCAGGGGCATGTCTTGCACAGCCCAGGTTGGTGCAAACAGTACTTGACCCTTCACTACTGATTGATTATTAGACCTGGGTGCCCAGCCCCAATGTCCTCCGGGTGGGCTCAGGACACTATACTGGGTTGCATATCTGGCACTTCAGCCAGGCAGGGCACGCTGTGCTCTCTGTTCCTAAAACACATAGATAGGAATGTGCTGGTGCTTCAGCCAGGTGGGGCACATGGTGCTCTCTGTTCCCAGAACACATAGATAGGAAGGTAGTCACTGTACTGATGCTGTACTGTGTCGGGAACAAATTGTGCAAGCAAGCCTTTGTAACTAACTTTGTGGTTTTTGCAAATAAAAACGCTGTAACTCCTGTAGTCAGCACTACAGTTAAGCCTTTGCTTCAGCAGGGTGCTGTAACTGTGGTTGCTGGCCAGCTTAATAAAGGCTCCTAAGTCTTGATCCGAGTCCCTGGTAGTTGTCTCCGCGGGTCGTCCCAGTACAGACACTAACATGGCCCTCTTACTTAGGGCTAGTCCAGGCCCCTCCCAAGGTCCAGAAGTCTGGAGACATGGCAAAGCCAAACAAGCCTGTCAGAGATGGAGCTTGGGTGAACTGAATCCTGCTAAGTCAGTATGCCACATCCTGCTGCTCCAGACTTTCCTCACCCTTGTGCTGTGGCGCAGCAGTGCCCAACTGCCCTGACCCCAGGCTCGGCCCAGCAGCCTGCCTTGCAATCTTTTCTGCTTGCCCCAGGCTCACATTGCATGACTAGAGGATTAGGAGCTTATCCCCAGGTATCGGCACTTCAGAGCCAAAATCCAATCCAAAGAGGAGGGAGCTCAGCCAGGATTGCTAGTCTCAACTTATTCTGGTTGCCATGAAGTTCAGGTTTTTATTGCTGGCACCCAGATCACAATACAACATTTCATCATGTGTGCCCAGAGGACACATAGGTGGACATAGCTGCATCCATGTTCATGCTGCCTTGGTCTTCACTTTGCTTCTCTTGGGCTAAGTGCAGCCTTGCCTGACTCCAATGGGCTTCTCTTTCCCCAGCTCACTTTAGAAAAGTGAGTATTTTTTCATTAATTTTGTTCCAGGTTTGTCCTCCCATTTTGCATTGTAAAGTAATTAAAACCTTAACCAAGGTATATAAAGTTTAAGGATCTACCTGCTTGCCCCTCTGGCAATGCCAGTGCTAACTGGGTGTGTCCTTCTTCCTGGCCTCTGTACATGTGCAGAACATACACACATGAGTAAACAGCCATGCAGACATCTCCCAGGAAAGCCCACAAATTATCTGCACTCCATGGCCTTCTCTTCTAGTGCTAGGGCCCACAGTCCACAGTCTCCTCAGCAGCTCTGCAGAGCAATTTCCTGGCCCGTGGTGGCATGTGGGCCACGAGCCCTTTTTACTCCACAGAATAGGGCCCTGTCCTAGTCCAGGGCCTTTCTGTGCTTGACAGTACCTGCAGTCTCCAGCTTCTGGTGTCCCTGCTGCCTCTGCCCTTGTACTGAGCAGTGGGAAGTCTGTTTCCCCTCTAGTCCTCACCATAGCCCAGTGGGATGGTTCCTTTGGGTCACAGTAGAGATCTCCTCCTTCCCAGCAGGGTTTCCTGCAGGCAGGGGTCTCTTGGGACTTTGATGCATACAGCTTCCCCAGGATGGCTCTACCCATGAAATGGGGACCAAACTTTGTCTGTGTCATGGGGCACCTGTGTGTGTGGTCTTGTTGGGAAACTCAGAGACTTCCCCAGGAGCACACATGGTGAGTAGGGTAGGTCAGCCAAGGATGTGGCCTGGGTCTCCTGCCTGCTGAAGTGGGAGGTGGGTCACCCCTGCTGCCCTTATCCTGGGGCTTCCTGAGACACAGCCACACCTGGGAACCCCTATGTGTTCTTGAGGGTCATGGGGCTAGAATTCATCCAGCAGGAAGTGAACTATGGCCCCATGTAGCCTGGCACCTCCTACTTAAAGGGAGACTTGTTAAGGGTCTCTCAGGTTTTATTCAAGCTCCTGGGCCGTTCATACCAGTAAATGTCTTGTAATTTTACAGATGCCGGTGGCATTGACAGCAGGCTCATGGTGGGAACCCAAATATTCCTCCATGACATCAAGAAAGATCAGTTTGGCTTGGTCAGAACTGCCCTGCACCCAGTCTCAGCCCAAAGAGGCTGCAGAGCACTGTCCAGTGTGGAGGTACCAAGTGAGACTGCGAGGCCGTTAGCCTGCAGGTAAAGCTGGATGTACTGCGGTGCTTCAAGGCTG
>NW_006286676.1:195226-206381 GCF_000327345.1 Myotis davidii | reverse complement strand
ACTGAGGCTGTCTGTGTCCACAGTGGCCACCATTTGTGAAAATAGACAATATCCAGGTGAACTCCCAGGCGGCCACCCTTCAAGATGCATCCAGGTTGACCAGCAGCCTGGTGATGCAGAACATGGTGCAACTTCTGAGCATCAGCAGGACCAGAACCAGTGCAACATGCCCATCAGTGTGGCACACATCCAGGAGAAGACCTGCAACCTGTTCTGTGACTTCCAATGTGAGTTGAACCAGGGTGCCTATGTCGAATCTTCTGGGCCAGTCTCTCGCTTCTAGGCAAGCCAAGCCTGCAAGGCCTGTGGGGAGTAGCCTGGCAGCAGTGACTATCCAGTGCAGGGGAGGTATGTAAGCTCCAGGCATTGCTGCGCAGGGGGAACCAGAAGGGCAGCTACTCGGCCATGTCAGAACCTGGGGCTCTGAGTCCCTAGATTCTTCTGAATCCTGCTTACTAACAAATACACCAAGTGTCCGGGCAGGTTCCTTCTCAACCCCTGCTCGCTACACTAACTGTTGGGTTTGAGCCCTATGCTAGGGGCTGGACTTCTTGGATGCTGGATGATAGATGGAAAAGCCATGAGATGTGAGTGTATAAGAATGAGTCTTTATTGTAGAGGTCAGTGGCCATAAGCCATTAGACAAAACAGTTCTTCACAGCAAAGTCCCATACAGGCAGCCGCAAACCAACTGATAAATGAATACATCTTTCCTACAAAAGAGTAGTAGCCTCTATACCCACAACCATTATCTAAGCAGCTCCACACTGACTCTGGACCTACCATCTCACATAGCAGCAGCACCCGAGCTCTCCCTTAGAGCTATAGCCTCAGGATCCTCTCCAGCCTATCTCACCTCTCCCAGCCTTTTCCCCAGCACATTGGTGGTTAAGATGTATGACACTATTTAGACAAAAGAAGCTTCTTTCCAAGTAGTGACCTTTTTGTGCACCTGCAATAGTCCTTGGTTAAGATTCCCATGTTCAGAGTGGCCTTGGCCGAACAATACACTATCAATAAGGCCTTTCATGCTCTGAGTTGCCTTGACTATCCAGAGACTCTGGAATAGTTCCCACAGACCTGCAGATTTTCAGCATGGACAAGACCAGGCTTTTCTGGAATCGACTGCCCCATAGGACACTCCTTTCTGTGGAGGACAAGTCAGCCCCTGGGTCCAAAGGTGCTAAAGAGGTCCTAACTCTGCCACTCAAGGGCAACACAGCAGGTAACATCAAGCTGAAGCCACTGTTGGTGTCCCCCTCCCAGGTTCCAAGGGTGCTTAGGTACCTCTCTAGGCCCAACCTGACTATGCTGTGGTGCTAGCACAGGATGGCTCGGGTGACCATGAGCCTCTTCTAGGAGTGGTTTCTGCACTTCTATTTGGCTGTGGAGAAGTACTGAACCCAGCACGGCCTCCAGCACAAGGTGCTGCTCATCTTGGACAGTGTGTCAGGCCATCCTGGGAACCTAGACAACCTCTCAGACCACTTGCATGTGGAGCACCTGCCCAAATACACCATGGCCCTCATCCAGCCCTTGAACCAGGATGTTGTTGCCACGTTCAAGGCCTGCTACCTATGAAGGGTCTTCCTTTTCCTGGTGGGTTGGGTGGGGTAGTGGGAGGCACCCAAGCAGTCAGCAGTTCTGGCCTTCTGGAGGACTACAGTGTCCTCAATGCCATGTAGAGCATCTGAGTCCAAAGAGGAGATCCCATCCTCCATGCTGAATCAGGGATGGCAGAAACTGTGACCAGAGTGTGTCCAGTAGTGGCAAGAGAGTGGAAACAGTCTTATAGATACCACACGATGTCATGGTGCTGGTGCATAGTGGAGATTTCAGGGCAGTGGTGGGAGCAGGCATGGTGGAGCTGCAGCAGAGCCGCAGGGCTGACATGTCCAATATTGAGCTAATGTTGCTGAAGCAGTAGTGTGCTGTAGGGGAAGAGGGCAAATACAGCTCCCTTCCCCATGCCAGCTCACCACCAGGCACATTGGAAAGGCACTGGTGCACTTTGATGCTGGCCTGCAGACCTTCCGTGACAAGGACCCCAACCTGGAGCCCAGCCTCAAAGTCTGCTGGGGTGTCAACGACATGATCGGTTGCTATTGGCAGCCCCTCAAGGAAAAGAGAGGTCCAAGTAAGGGGCCCAGGGGTATGTGTGCTAGGGCTCAGGACTGTGGGAAGCAGATCCCATTTTCATCTTTCATGTGTGAAATGGTCAGAATGTTTCCTTTTCATCGTATCCCCACAATATTTTTAATCAGCAACTACTTTATTATCACAAGTGAACCTATCAAATACATGGTTTCAAAACTCTTGATAAATTCCTTAGACAAAGGTGAACCTGACTTCCTAGGGGGGAAGCCTATGAGAAAGCCTGGATCACTGTGCATCAACCTGGCTCCCCACCCCCACCCCCTCCAACCCCAAGCTCCATTGCACTGAGCTGTCCCTGTCTTTAGAGGTGAGGTCTTAGAGTGGGTGAACTTCCAGTCAAGAGAGAGGCTATGCTTGTGGTCTTGACCTCTCACCTATCATAGAGAGAGCAAGGGCTAATCCCAGAGGACCTCCAGAATGCCTGGGGTCCAGAGAAAGGGCCTAGGTGGGAAGGGTACCTGTCCATATACCTCTCAGTGTTGCTCCTACGGTGCTTCTTATCACCCTGTTTTTTTCCTCCAAAATGATCTGTGCCTGGCTGAGTGGCTGGGGAGTGGAAGGGACTTCATGATGAGATGACAATGCCCACAGCCATGAGATGGCTGCATCTGCTTCTGGAGTCCCCCAGTCCCCTCATCCCCCAGTCCCCTCATCCCCCCAGCCATCCAGGGCCAGCCTGAGGCACAGACAAGCCTCCGATGGTGACTGCCCAGCCACCCAGAGCCGCCTGAGGTTCAGGTAACAAGGGATGGATGAGGCTTGTGCTGCTGGCAGTAGCAGCAGCAGAAGTGTGATGGGGGCATTGCCTTCCCCAGATTGCTGGGCTGTCTCCCACCCCTGAGGGCTCCCAAACTGTGAGAGGGGCCAGGCCAGGCTGAGGGACCCTCCACCTCCAATGCATGAATTTTCATGCACTGGGACTCTAGTATGTATATATTTCTGGAGAATTATAAGGGAGAGATCAACAACAAAATTCATAGCGGGGACATTAACAACCCACTTACTTCACTGGATAGATATTTCAGACATAAACTTCACAAGTAAACACTGACTCTAAAGTACACACTAAATCAGATGGATTTCACTGACATTTATAGAACATATCACCCCAAACATGCCAACTATACATTTTTCTCAAGTTCACATAGATCTTTCACAAAGATAGCCCACATGTTGGGACACAAAACAACTCTACAAGTTCAAAAAGTCAGATCACAGTGGAATAAAATTAAAAAAATTAAGCATCTTCTGAGATCACAGTGGAATGAAATTAGAATTCCACTACAGTAAAATACCCCAAAACATTCAAACACATGGAAGATAAGTAGCATGTTATTAAAAAAATGGGTTACCAATGAGATCAAGAAAGGAATCAAATTTCCTGGAAACAAATGAAAATGAACACACACCAAACCAAAATCTCTGGGAAACAGGAAGAGCAGTCCTGAAAGGGAAGTTCATATCACTACAGGTTTACCTAAAAAAAAATTAATAAACTATTAACACTACAACTTAAAGAACTAAAAATAGAATGAGTAAGCAGAATGAAGGAAATAATATAGATTGCAGCAGAAATAGATGACATGGGGACTAAAAAAATACTATCAATGACATCTAGAGCTTGTTCTTTGAAAAGATAGAAAAGATTGATAAACTGTTAGCCAGACTCATTAAGAAATAACAAGAGAGGACCAAATAAATAAAATCAGAAACTAAAGTGAAGAAGTAACCACTGACACCACAGAAATACCAAATTTTGTAATAAACTACTATGAACAACTATATGCCAACAAGCTGGACAATGTGGATGAAATGTATAAATTCCTAGAAATATACAATCTCTCAAAAATAAATCAAGAAGAATCAGAAAACCTGAAGAGGCCAATAACAACTGATGAAATAGAAGCAGTAATTAAAAAAAAAAAAACTCTAAGCAAACAAAAACCTGGTCCAGATGGCTTCACAGGGGCATTTCACCAAATATTCAAAGAACTAACTATCCTCTTCAAAGTATTCAAAAAAAAAAAATCCCAGAGGATGGAATATCTCTTTTTATGAGGCATATATTATTCTAATTCCAAGATCACATAAAAACACTACAAAAAAAGGAGAATTACAGGCCAATATCCCTGATGAACATAGATGCTAAAATCCTCAAAATATATTAGCAAACAGGATCCAGTAAAATATTACAAATACTAGAGGCCCTATGTATGGATTCGTGCACTGGTGGGGAGTATGGCCTATGGGGATTGGCCCATTGTGGGAGCGCTCCTCATCCCGGTCAGTTAAGCAGCAGTGAACCTGCCTTCTGAGTAGCTGCTGAATGAGGAAATTAGTCTGAACTGATATTTCAGGGTAATATCTTGGGTAAAGGTGTGTTCTCGGTTCTGCAGGAACCTGACGGAGAAGTTTGCACCCCAAAGCCACTCAGCAAGTGTCTTTGATGTATGATGCGAAGTCAGTGACACCATCAGGGATGTTCAGAGCAGCCATGCTCCACAGTATTCTCAGCCACGAGGACGGCCTCCCCAGGGGGTCCACAGTCATGTCCCCTCTTGCCAACCATGTATGCCAGTTCCCCATGCTCTTTCTAGAACACACCTTAGAGCAGCAGTAGCCAAACTTTCAGACCTCATGGACCAATAGTGGTCCACGGACCACCAGTTGGCTGCTCCACCACCAATCACTGCTCCAAAGATTTCTTTAAACCTGTCTTAGAGGGCCTGCATCAGCTGGCGGGGTCAGGCCAAAGTTTGGATTGTCTCAAGTAGGTGCAGGTTTGATAGATGCAGAGACTTGGCCTTACCTTGGGCCTCAGGAGCAGCCACTCATCCTGTTCAGCTGAGCAGCACTCCCCCCTGTGGGAGTGCACTCACTACCAGGGGGAAGCCCCTGAGATTTCTTTAAACCTGTCTTAGAGGGCCTGCATCAGCTGGCGGGGTCAGGCCAAAGTTTGGATTGTCTCAAGTAGGTGCAGGTTTGATAGATGCAGAGACTTGGCCTTACCTTGGGCCTCAGGAGCAGCCACTCATCCTGTTCAGCTGAGCAGCACTCCCCCCTGTGGGAGTGCACTCACTACCAGGGGGAAGCCCCTGCATTGAACATCTGCTCCCTGATAGTCAGTGCACATCATAGCTACTGGTGGGCTGGTCATTCTGGTCATCTGTTTGGTTGTAGAAATGTAAACCTTTTCATTTGTGTACCACGCCTGATCTTACTTTTGTAAATTTTTGTTAGCAAGCTCAAGGACAGCCTATGCTTTTTTATTATTAATACTAGAGGCCCAGTGCATGAATTCGTGCATGGGTGGAGTCCCTCTGGGTGACCTGCAGGGATCAGACCAAAACCCTAGTCCAATGCTGCCTACAGCTCCTACCTGCCACTCCACTCATCCCAGCCCCATTGTGCCTGCTATAGGCTCACGCCTAATCAATCCTGATTGGGAGAGGCTTGCACTGCCACAGAAGCACTTGTCATCCATGATCCCTGCATCTAGCACCCTCCCAAAGAGAGTGGCCTGCAGGATCAGGCTGAAACTGGTTTTCCAACATCCCCTGAGGCATCCCAGATTGTGAGAGGGTGGCCAGGTTGAGGGACTCCACTGATGTATGATTGGGCTGAGGAGGGACTATAGGAGGGCTCCAGGGCATTTCCAGCCCATCTTGCTCAGTCCCCATGAGCTGGAGCACAGCATAAAGCTAACCTATCAGTTGGAGCATCTGACTCCTGGTGATCAGTTCATGTTATAGTGGCTGGTTGACCAGTCCACTGTCTTCCCCCTGGTGGCCAGTGTATGTCATAGGAAGTGGTTGAGCAGCCTTAGCATATAATTAGCATATTACTCTTTTATTAGTTGTTTGGTTGTTCTACTGTTCCGTCTATTTTCATATTACCCTTTTATTATATAGGATAATGACTAAGTGGGATTTATTCCAGGGATGCAAGGCTGGTATAATATTTGCAAATCAACAAACATGATACATCACATAAACAAATTGAAAGACAAAAATCATATGATTATTTCAATAGAAGGAGAACAAGCATTCAACAAAATCCAACACCCACTTTTGACAAACATTTTAAGCAAAGGGGGAATAGAGAGAGCATATCTCAAAATGGTAAAGGCCATATATGACAAACCTACAGCAAAGATCATATTCAAAGGGCAAAAACTAAAACCTTATTCCCTAAGAACAGGAACAAGATAGGGATGTTCACTTTCAATACTCTTATTTAACAGTAGAGGGCCAATGTATGAAATTCATGCATGGGTAGGGTCACTAGGAGCTGCCAGCCACAAGCCAGGGCCTCCCTCCCCTGGATACTGACTGATGGCCTGAGCTTTCCTTCATTCCATGCCACCCCCTGATGGTCAGTGCATATCACAGCAAGTGATCAAATTCCCAGTTGGTCAAAATCCTGATGGGAAACTTTTCATATTAGGCTTTCATACATATACTAGAGGCCCGGTGCACAAAATTTGTGCACTTGGGGGTAGGGGGTCCTTCAGCCCGGTCTGTGCCCTCTCGCAGTCTGGGATCCCTCAGGGGATGACCACCTGCTGGCTTAGGCCTGCTCCCCAGGGGATTAAGCCTAAGCTGGCAATCAAACATTACGCTGGCAACTCGACAGCCCTCGGGGGATGTCCACTTGCCACCAGGGAGCAGACCTGAGCTGCAGTTGGACATCCTTAGCACTGCTGAGGAGGCAGGAGAGTCTCCCACCACCATCGCTGTACTGGCAGCCATCAGCCTGGCTTGTGGCTGAGCAGAGTCCCCATTGTGGGAGCTCACTGATGACCAGGGAGCAGCTTCTGCATTGAGCATCTGGGTCAGTGTGTGTCATAGTGACCAGTCATTCCCAGTCTTTCTGCTGTTAGGTCAGTTTGCATATTACCCTTTTACTATATGGGATAGAGGCCTGGTGTATGGGTTGGGGACAGCTGGTTTGCCCTGAAGGGTGTTCTGGATCAGGGTGGGGGTCCCTCTTGGGTGCCTGGCCAGCCTGGGTGAGGGGCTGATGGCTGTTTTCAGGCTGCCCGCATCCCCTTCAGGGTTGGGGTCCCCACTAGGGTCCTGGCCAGCCTGGATGAGGAGCTGAGGTCTGTTTTCAGGCTGGCCCCACCCTCTTAGGGTGGTATTCCCCACTGGGGTGCCTGGCCAGTGTGGATGAGGAGCTGAGGGCTGTCTTCAGGCAGGCCAAGCCTGCAACTGAACCTCCCAGTCTCTCCTTTTTTCCTTTTTTTTAAAAATTCTGGGATTTATTTACCGTCTGTAATTGAAACTTTGTTGTGGCTCTGAGGCCAGCTGGCTGAAATCAGGTATCTGGGATTTGTTTAGCTTCTATAATTGAAACATAGTTGCATTTTGGAGCTGTTGCTTTCAGGCTCAGAGTCAGGCTGTGGCAGGCGGGGAACCTTGGCTTCCTCCATCGCCGGGGCATCCAAGCCTCATGTTTGCTTCAGCTGCGTGGCTGCTGGCCACCATCTTGGTTGGCAGTTAATTTGCATATCACCCTGATTAGCCAATGGGAAGTATGTCGGAGGTATGGTTAATTACCATGTTTGTCTATTATTATATAGGACTAGAGGCCCAGTGCATGAATTTGTGCACCTTGAAATGAACTGTGGTCCATGAGGCTGTGGTGAGCACACGGGTGGATCTGGCATATCATCTCTGCCCATGCCTGGTCCCTCCTGCTGTGGTCCCTGGCCCCTTGTCTTCCAGCAACCCCACTCCCATTGCCACCACTCCCAGGTGCTGATAGTGTGGAGTGATTGGGGCCAGCACCACCAGCACCAGCAATGAGTATGAACAGTGGCTGCTAGCCCCAGTCGTCCCTCAGTTGCAGAGGGAGGTGGAGAAGCCCTGAGGGGCGATTGGGGCCAGAACTTGGCTCCTGCTGTGAGTGGAAGCTCCGGCTCTGCCAGCAGGTGCGAGTGGGGCCAGTGCTGGCAGCAGGTGTGAGCACCCTGTGGGATTGTGGTGTGCAGGAGCAAATAATTTTCAGTAACCACCAAATGCTCGCCCCAACCTCCTTGGTTGGGTGCACCCACCAGACCGGCTCCACCATCCCACCATGACAGATGCCTGCTATGTTCTGTGCTCTTCCACCTGCTGCTGAAACCTGCCATGTCCGTGCACACCCACTGGTGGTCAGCGCACATCATAGCAACCAGTTGTTTGGTTCAGTTGTTCCACCGTTTGGTCTATTTGCATACTAGGGTTTTATAGAGAGAGATAGATAGATCTAGAGGCCAGATGCATGAAATCTGTGCACTCAGTGGGTGGGAGGGCTCAGCCCAGATTGTAAAAGGACACAGGCCAGGCCAAGGGACCCCACCAGTTCACAATGGGGGCTGAGAAGGGACCACAGGAGGGCTGCAGGGCAGGTGTGGCCTGTTTCCAATTGATTGCACCCCAGCAGAAAGCTAACCTACCAGTCAGAGAGTCTGCCCCCTGGTAGTCAGTATATGTCATAGCCAGCGGTTAAGCAGCCTTAGCATGTCATTAGCATATTATGCTTTGATTGGTTAAATGGCTGACCAGACGACTGGAAACTTAGAATATTTGGCTTTTATTATAGAGGATAGATAGTACTTAAAGTCTTAGCCACAGATATCAGACAAGAAGAAAAAAATAAAGACAGAGAAGAAAATGGTGGCCAAATGGGCAGATATGTTGTGCACCTTGTCCTGGGGACAGACAGGTAATGCAAGTAAATATGAGAACATCCACCCATAATTAACAAATTATACATAGCTGAGGAGAAAATTATCAATAAGGAAGGGCAGAGTATGCCTAGAGAAATGTAGAAACAGGTATCTGGGCAGGAGAGAGCCACCTGGCCATTGGGCCAAGAGGGTGAAATGAAAGCTGCATTGTACTGAAGCCACATCCCTTGGTGATAGGCCTAACTGAGAAGAGGAAAAAAAAAACACAAGGCTGCTGGCACCCAGGAAATCTAGACCTAAGATCATAGCCACAAAAGGCTGAAACTTACAGGCTGCTAGAAAAGCAACCAGAGCAGCATGGTGCTGGTTGGAGAAACCCACAGTTTCATGGTTGTTTTGATTTTGTTTTGTCTTTGCCTTTATATGCTAAATCCAGAAATTGCTCTATTCAGTTGCAAGAATTCACCTGAGACCATAGAGCAGGAAGAGGCCCAGATTGTGGAGCCTGAGGGGAGGCTGTGAACAGAAGCAGGACAGGGAGACATGACAAGGTATCTGGCATTGGGACATTCAAAATCTTCCAAACCTATGCAGATGTTTCTCTCCTAAAGAGCCAGCCCCTCCCAGTAGCCTCAAGACAGATAATACAGCCCGCCACACCCTGTCTGCATTTTGAGCTATACAAAGGAAACAAGGACTCTGAATTGCCCCCAAAGAACCCCCGGTGACTGGTTTTGAAGAGGGGCCAGTCTGCCCGACTATTCTGGGAACCAGACTGATAAAAACTACAGGTTGTCAGCCAACTCCACTAGTCTCTATACAAGAATCTGTGACCAACCAAGACCAGAATAATATCTTGGGCCACTCATGGAGGGGTAGCTCTTGATCAGGGAATAAATATCAATCTGAATCCTGGAAAGCAAAACAGTGCCATCTTCACCTAAAACTCTGTTAGAAACAGATTCTTGAGTGATTAAGATTGACAGCTGGCAGACAGGAAAAGTGGGCAGATTGGCCCTGCCTTCTTACAGCCAAGGTCTGTGTAGACACACAAGCAGAGGAATGGTGGATCAGTTGGACCTAAAACAGGTGTAAAAAACCAAAGACAATGCCTGCCAGTGGTCACCAGCTAACTACCTAACAGGAAGCCCAAAATTGGCAGACAAACAGAAGAGTGGTGTCCTAAACCAGTCCCCATGAGACATTAAAATGCAACCCACATATTAAAGAAAAGGAGGAATCACCAGATATAAACAAAATGGAGACAAGCAATTTGTCAGAGAAAGAATTCAGGATAATTGTTATATGGATGTTAAAACGGCTGTTTTTTAAGGAAAAGATGTTTAAGAATCAAGCAGAGTGAAGAGTGACATAGCTGAAATAAGGAACACAATGAACATTTTCACATAAAGAAGCTGCAGACCAAATCAGAGTTAGAAAACAAGGTAGAAAAAACACCAAAGCAGAGTATTAACTGGGAAAAAAAACCTTAAAATGCAGGGGGAGAGTCTACAGGATGTTTGGGACAACAGTGATACAACATTTGCATAATATGGGTTTCAGAGGAGAGGAAGCTGAGCAAGGAGTAGAAAACCTGTCTTAAGAAATGAAAGCTTCCTGATTTGGGGAAGAAAAATGTCATATAAGTCAAAGAAGCACACAGAATCCCAAATAAATGAACCCCAAAAGAATGATGCAAAGACACATTGTAATTAAACTGTCAAACTTCAATGACAAAGTAAGAATATTAAAGGCTTCCAAAGAGAGACAGAAAGTTACCTACAAGGGATCACCCATTAAACTACCAACTGGTTCATCAATAGAAACACATCAGGCCAGAGGAGATTGGAATAAATATACAAAATGATGTAAAGCACGGGACTGAATCCAAGAATAGGCTATCCAGCAAGGTTATCATTCAAAATTGAAGGGGAAATCAGGAGCTTCACAGACAAAAACAGGCTAAGGGAGTTTATTACCACCAAGCCAGCAATTCAAGAAATGCTAAAGGGACTGCTGTAAAAATAAGAAATAGGAAGGGAATTAATATGGCTACCAACAAGTATCCTATCTAATAAAAGAGAAACATGGTAATTGGCGTACAACCGCTACCCTTCCCATTGGCTAATCAGGGAGATATGCAAATTACCTGACAGCCAAGATGGCAGCCGGCAGCCAGGCAGCTTGAAACTAACATGAGACTTGCTTGCTTCAGTGATGAGGACTCCAACGTTCCCCGCCTGCAGCTGCAGGCCTCTGAGCAGCAACTCTAAGCAGCAACTCTAAGCATATAGAAGCTAAACAAAATCCTCCTGGCTTCAG
>NW_006286676.1:194742-195119 GCF_000327345.1 Myotis davidii | reverse complement strand
CATATACCTGCTTTCAGCAGCGGAAGCCTAAGAGCTGGAGCCAAGCCTCAGAGCTAAAACTGGCCCAGAATAAAAACAAAAAAGAAAAAAAGGAGCGGTTGGGAGCTTCAGTCACCCCAGCTTGAAAATAGCCCTCCATCCCTCACCCAGACTGGCCAGGCACCCCAGGGGGGACCCCCACCCTGAAGGGTGTGTTACCAGCTGCAAGCAGCCATCATCCTCTCACCCAGTCTGTCCAGTCACCCCGGTGGGGACCACCACCTTCATCCAGGACACCCTTCAGGGCAAACGAGCTGGAACCCACTTGTGCACCAGGCCTCTACCCTATAAAGTAAAAGGGTAATATACCTCCCAGCACAGGGATCAACGGAGCTGTA
>NW_006286676.1:186977-194180 GCF_000327345.1 Myotis davidii | reverse complement strand
CCCAACCCCCCTGATGGACTCTGCTCTGTGCATGACAGGGGGCGGCGCCCCAACTCCCCAATCGGCCCTGCTCTGAGCCCGACCAGGGGCTGCACCTAGGGATTGGGCCTGCCCTCTGCCACCCGGGGGCAGGCCTAAGCCAGCAGGTCGTTATCTCCCGAGGGGTCCCAGACTGCGAGGGGGCACAGGCCGGGCTGAGGACCCCCCTCCCCCCGAAGTGAAAAAATATTTGTGCACCGGGCCTCTAGTCTATACTCATAAAAGAGAAACATACAAATTGGTGTCACTCTGCTACACCCACAAGCCTCGCCCACCAGCCAATCAGGAGAAAGTATGTAAATTAACCCAACCAAGATGGCAGTGGCCAAAAAGCTGGAGTGAGAAGGAGGCTTGGGTTGCCCCTGGCAATGGAGGAAGCCAAGCTTCCCACCTGCCCTGTCTAGCCCTGGCCTCTGCTCAAGGCTACAGTTTCAATTATAGAAGATAAAACAATTCCAGATACCTGCTTCCTCCACTCAAAGAGATGCTAAAAAAAAAAAGAAAAAAGGAGGGGCTAGGAGCTTGGATTGTTGGGGCCCATGGCCAGACTGCAAACAGCCCTCAGACCTTCACCCTGGCTGGCCACACCCTCATGGGGTGAGGGTCCCTTCTGGGGAGTTTGGACAGCCTTCAAACAGTCATCAACACCTCACCAGGCTGGCCACACCTTCCCAGCAGGGACCCCACACCATGGGGGCATGGCTGGCCTGCAAACCACCACAGGCCCCTCACCAAGACCACCCCACACTCCAAGGGAACCCTAACCCTGATCCAGGACACCCTTCAGGGCAGACCAGCTGGCCCTCACCTGTGCACCAGGCCTCTGTCTGTACTAATAAGAGGGTAATATGCCAATTAGACTTGGAGACCTTCCAGGAGACCTTCCGGATGTTCTTCTGGACAAAGCCATGGTGGTGGGGCTGAGGTAGAGGCAATTAGAGGCCAAGAGTGGAGGGCAGTTGTGAGTGATCAGGCTGTTGGGGGGCGGGGCCATTGGAGGTAAGCAGACCAGCAAGGGGGACAGTTGGTCATTAGTGGGGGTCAGTTGGAGGTGATCAGGACAGCGGGGGAGGCAGTTTGGAGTGATCAGGCAAGCAGAGCAGCAGTTGGGGGTGAGCATACTGGCATTGGGGGCAGTTGGGGTGATCAGGCTGGTGGGGGCATTTAGGGGCAAGCAGGCCAGCGTCAGGGGGAAGTTGGGAGTGAGCAGACGAGCATGCAGAGTGGTTAGGGATAATCAAACAGGCAGGAAGCCAGGTGAGTGGTTAGGAGCCAGTAGTCCCAGATTGTGAGAGGGATATCTGACTGCCAGTTTAGGCCTGATCCCTGTAAACCAGCAGTAAGACATCCTTTGAAGAGTCCTAGATTGGAGAGGGTGCAGGCCAGGCTGAGGAACATCCTCCCCCATGCATGAATTTCATGCACCAGACCACTAGTCTATCAATAATAACCTTGAAAATAAATGGATTAAATGCTCCAATCAAAAGACAAAAGATAGTAGAGTGAATAAGAATACACACACACACACACATACACACACACACACACACACACACACACACACACACACTAGAGGCCCAGTGTTACAAATTTGTGCACGAGGTGTAGGGGATTGCCTCATCCCAGCCTGCACCCTCTTTAATCCAGGACCTCTTGGGGGATGTCCAATTGCTGGTTTAGGCACTATCTGGCCTAAACCAGCAGTTGGACACCCCTCTCAAAATCCTGGACTGCTGGCTCCTAATCGCTCATTGCCTGCCAGCCTGGTCACCCCCAACAGCTCCCCATCAGCCTAGTTGCCCCTCACTGCCCCCCTGCCAGCCTAATCACCCACAACTGTCTCCTTGCCAGCCTAGTCACCCCAAATTTCAGCCCTCACCAGTCTGGTTGCCCCAAATTCCCCCTCTGCCAGCCTGGTCACCCTTAACTTTCCCCTCTGCTGCCCTGGTTGCCTGCAACTGTCCTGCCTGCTGACCTGGTCACCCCTCATGGCCCCCCTGGTGGCCTAGTCATTTCTTTTGGTTGCCCCTCACTAACCCCCGCCCCCCCCCATGCCAGCTTGGTAACCCCATGCAGTCTGCTGTTCAGTTGTTTGGTCATCCCTCACAGCCTCCCCGACCCCTGCCACCAGCCTGCTTGTTCAGTCATTTGGTTGTCCCTCACTAATCCCTCTGCTGGTCTGGTAGTAGGCAGCCATCTTGTGAAGGTTAATTTGCATATTACCTCTTTATTATATAGGATATAGATATAGATATATTATAGATATATTATAAATAGATATAGACATAGATATTGATAGACGTATAGACAGATAGATAGACATATACATAGTCTACAAGAGAACCACCTCAGAACAAAGTATTCACATAGACTGAAAGTGAAGGAATGAAAAAAATATTTCAAGCAAATGGAAATGAAAAACAAAAACACACACAACTGAGTAGCAGTACTTATATCTGGCAAAATAGACCTCAAAGTGAAGGCCATAACAAGAATGAGGTAGGCCACTTCATAATACTAAAGGGATTGATTTAACCAGAGGATATAGCTCTACTAAACAAATATGCACCCAACACAGGACCACTTAGATACATAGAAGATCATCTGAAAAATATAAAGGGGGAGATAGGGAGAAATACAATCATAGCAGAACTTTAATACCCTATTGACACCACCAAATAAATCCTCTAGAGACAAAACAGTCAGCAAGGAAACAGCAATTCTAAACAATTTACTAGATCAGATGGACTTAATTGGTATCTTCAGAATATTCCACCCTAAAGCTATGGAATATACATTATTCTCAAGTGCACATGGGACATTTTCAAAGATAGACCACATGTTAAGGCACAAGATAAGTCTTTATAAATTCAAGAAGATTTCATATTCATGTCAAGTATCTTCTCAGATGACAACAGCATAAAATTAGAAATCAAATACAATCAAAACAATTAAAAACAATCGAACAAATGGAGGCAAATAGCATGCTATTAAACAATAAATGGGTTACCAAAGGGATCAAAGAATTAATAAATCTATTATGGAAATAAATGGAAATGAAAACACAACAATCCAAAATCTATGGAACACAAGGAAAGAAGTCCTGAAAGGGAAGTTTATAATACTACAGGCCTACCATAAGAAACAACAAAAACTGGTAATAAGTTATCTAGCCCCACAACTTAATTAACTAGAAAGAAATCAATAAGAAAATCCCAGAGTCAGTAGAAGGAAGGAAATAATAAAGATCAGAGCAGAAATAAATGACATAGAGCAGTGGTTCTCAACCTTCCTAATGCTGCAACTCTTTAATACAGTTCCTCATGTTGTGGTGACCCCCAATTTCACTGTTACAAATTGAACATAATTAAAGCATTGTGATTAGTAACAAAACCAATATGTAATTATGTATGTCTTTTCCGATGTCTTAGGCGACCCCTGTGAAAGAATTGTTTCGCCCACAAAGGGGTTGCGACCCACAGGTTGAGAACCACTGACATAGAGACTAAAAAACAATACAAACGATCAATAGAACCAGGAGCTGGCTCTTTGAAAGGTTAAACAAGATTGATGAACCTCTAATCAGGCTTACAAAGAAGCAAAAGAGATGATGCCAATAAAAAATCAGAAATTAAAGAAGTAACAACTGACCCCACAGACATACAAAAGATTGTTAAAAAAAAAAATACTATGAACAACTCTATTCCAATGAACTGGACAACCTAGATGATATGGACATATTCCTAGAAAAATACAATCTTCCAAACCTAAATCAGGAAGAATCAGAAACCTGAATACACTGAAAACTACCGATGAAATTGAAGCAGTAATCAAAAAACTTCCAGCAAACAAATGCCCTCGTATGGATACCGTCCAGGGGAGTTTTATCAAACATTCAAGGGAAAACTAATACTGGTCCTCATCAGGCTTTTACAAAAAATTTCAAGAGGGTGGAATACTTTCAAGCTCTTTCTATGGGGTCAGCATTACTCCAATCCCAAAACCAGATAAAGACACTACAAAGAAAGAGAATTACAGGCCAATATCTCTGATGAACATAGATGCTAAAATCTTCAAGAAAATGTTAGCAAATAACATCCAGAAATACATTAGAAAGATCATACAGCATGACCAAGTGGGATTTATCCTAGGGATGCAAGGCTAATACAATATCTGCAAATCAATAAACATGATACACCACATAAACAAATTGAAAGACGAAAAACATATGATCATATCAATTGATAAAGAAAAAGCATTTGACAAAATCCAGCACCCCCCTTTTTTTTTTAAATATATTTTATTGATTTTTTACAGAGAGGAAGGGAGAGAGATAGAGAGTTAGAAACTTCGATGAGAGAGAAACATCGACCAGCTGCCTCCTGCACATCTCCCACTGGGGATGTGCCCGCAACTGAGGTACATGCCCTTGACCGGAAACTAAACCAATTTCTCTTAAGAACAGGAACAAGACAGGGATGCTCACTTTCACCACTCCTGTTAGAAATAGTAATGGAAGTGCTAGCCATAGCGATCAGACAAAGAGAAGAAATTAAATGTATCCAAATTGGAAAAGAAGCAAAACTGTCACTATTTGCAGATGACATGATATTATACATAGAAAACCCTAAAGACTCTCAAAAATCTATCAGATATAAGAAATGAATCTGCAACGTAGCAGGATACAAAATTAACACCCAGAATCCTATGACTCTTTTATACAACAACTACAGTCCTGGTTCATGGTGGGGTCCCTCTTCCCAGCCTACACCCTCTCACAGACTGGAACCCTTCAGGGGATGTTCACCTTCCAGCTTTGGCCCTATTCCCTAAACTGGCTGTCAGACATCCCTCTCACAGTTGGGGCTCTTGCAGTCCAGGACCTCAAGCTCCTACTGCCCACCTGCAGCAGAGGCAGGAGAGGCTATTGCCAAGGCTGCTGCACTCACCAGCCATGAGCCAGGCTTCTGGATAAGCAGCACTCCCCATGGGGGGCACACTAGCAACTAAGAGGTGTTGAGCATATGCCCTTTGGTGGTCAGTGTGTATCATAGCAACTGGTCATTCCACTGTTTGGTTGATTAGCATATTAGGGTTTTATTATATAGGATTATATAAGATAATGAACTCCCAGAAAGAGAAACTAAAAATGCAATACCACTTACAATTGCAACACAAAAATGTAGAATACTTTGGAATACACATAACTAAGGAGGTAAAAGACCTGTACTTAGCAAACTACAGGATATTAAAAAGAGAGATAGAGGAAGAAATACACAAGTGGAAGAATATACTATGTTCATGGATTGATATAATCGCATCATTAAAATGTTATAGTACCCAAAGCAATCTATAGATTCAATGCAATCCCCATTAAAATACCAATGGGTTATTTCACAGACTAGAACAAACTTTCCAAAACTTTATATGGAATAAAAATGGCCCTGAAGAGCTGCAGTGATCTTGACAAAGAAAAACAAATTTGGAGAAATCATAATACCAAATATTATATTATACTACAAAGTCACTATAATCAAAATAGCCTGGTACTGGCACAAGAACAAGCATATAGGTTAATGGAACAAAACAGAGACCCCAGAAACCAACCCAAGCCAGTATGCTCAATTAATATTTAACAAAGGAGGCAAGAGCATACAATGGAGCCATGACAGTCTCTTCAATAAATGGTGTTGGGAAAATTGGACAGATAGATGTTAAAAAAAAGTAGACCACTTACTTACACCATACACAAGAATAAACTCAAAATGGATAAAAAACTAAATGTTAGTTGGGAAACCTTAAAAATCCTAGAGGAAAATATAGGCAGCAAAGGCTCAGCCATTTTTCATAGCAATATGCATGGGTGCATCACCTAGGACAAAGAAAACTAAGGAGAATGTAAACAAATGGGATAACATCAAAGTAAAATGCTTCTGCACAGTAAAAGAGAAGCCATCAACAAAACAAAAAAGGAGCCAACTGTAAGGGAGAACATATTTACCAATGGTACATCTCATAAAACATCAATATCCACATATACAAGAAACTCATACAATTTAACAAAATGAAGACAAACAATACAATTTAAAAAATGAGCAAAACACCTAAATAGACATTTTTCCAAAGCGGACATACAAATGGCCAAGAGACATATGAAATGCTCAAAGTCACTGATCATCAGAGAGATGCAAATTAAAGTGACAATGAGATATCACATCACACCTGTCAAAATAGCTTCCATCAACAAATCAACAAATGACAAGGGCTGGCGAGGATGTGGAGAAAAGGGAACCCTAGTACACTGTGGTGAGAATGCAGACTGGTATGGCCACTATGGAAAACAGGATGGAGGTCTTCAAAACCTAAATATGGAACTTCCATTTTTCCCACTGCCAGTGATCCCACCTCTAGGAGTATATCTTAAGAAACCAGGAACACCAATCAGAAAGCATGGCATGCACCCCTATATTCATTGTGCAATTTACAATAGCTAAGCTCTGGGAACAGCCAACTGCCCGAGTGGATAAAAAAGTTGTGGTGCATTAATACCATGGAATACTATGCAGCAGTAAAAAAGAAGAATCTCTTGCCCTTTGAGA
Organism: Myotis davidii; assembly: GCF_000327345.1. Lineage (NCBI taxonomy): Eukaryota > Metazoa > Chordata > Mammalia > Chiroptera > Vespertilionidae > Myotis > Myotis davidii. Next base: position 187,542 of record NW_006286676.1, on the reverse strand, counting down.
CAGCATGGAGGGACCTGAAGAATATCATACTAAGTGAAATAGTCAGTCAGAGAAAAACAAGTATACCATCATCTCACTCATATGTGGAATGTAACAAAATAAACTGATGAACAGAGTGGATGGAAGTGTGTGGAATCTGGTAGGGAATGTCAGGGAGGGTGGGTGGATGGGAAGTAATCAACCAATGATTTAGTATGCATACTAGTATATGCATAGCCCATAGACCTAGACAGTGGGCTGGTGAGGGCCTGGGGTAGGGACCAATGGGGGAAAATATGGACATATGTAATACTTCCAACAATAAAGATTTTTAAAAAAATAAACAAAAAGGGCCTGAGAGACAGAGGTGTAGTTGGGGGACATCTTGGAGGCTGGTGGACACACCTGGGATGTGGTTTTCTGCTGAAGGGAGGGAGAGAGAACAGACCTCTATCTGCTCATCTGGAATTGCTCAGCCTCCTAGGAGACTTCCAGGGTCAGTCTTGGTGGGGGTGGAGGTGACCAGTACCTGGTAGTTGTGTAGGCTCCTCTCCCCACTGTATTTCAGTCCCAGTTCTCTGCCAGC
>NW_006286676.1:182408-186848 GCF_000327345.1 Myotis davidii | reverse complement strand
AAGACACACCCCTTCCTTCCTTTAAAAAAACCTGAAAAAATGATAATAGATACGTATTGAAATCCACATAGTTTCTGTAGACATACTTCACAAGCCTGGTGCAGGAGGAGGGAACTGTCTTTATTCCAGGTCATGGGGTTTGGGTGACCCCTTTTATGAACACACCTTGCAGGAAGAGGGTATTATGCTCTGGTATCCCTCAGGCAGGAGAAGGTATGGTGGGTCCTCATTGTGTTTACTTCCTCTCTGTATGGAAGTCTGTCCTGCATTTAAAACACCTAGGCCTCTGGGAGCTCTCAGCATCTTCCCTTCCCCAGAGGGAGATGTGCACTTGTTCTCCCTCGAGTCTTGCTGGACTCCCATTCATTGAGTCCATGAGGTTCTGTTATCCTTGGCCATGGTGGACATTATCTGTGAAAGGGTGGACTTTGTATGACTGCTCAGCCCATGCTCTGCTTCAGCTCTGAATTGGTTTCCAGGCTCCTACCCTCTCTGTACTTTCCCTTGTCCACCATGGGCACTGAAACCTATTCATGAAGACTTGCATTCTCAGCCACCCTTGTGCCAGATGCTGCCTGTGCTGACTCAACTTGGAATTACAAACCAATGGCTGGTGTCCCTCCTCCCATTTTATAGATTGTAAAAAGGCACAGAGAAGTTGAAAATCTTGCTTTAAGTCACATAGTTGGTGAGGTCAGAGCTGAGACTGAAATCCTTGTGGACTGAAGTTGAGTCCACATGCTATGCATCATAAGATGTTGACACTAAAGAAGCAGCAATGAGGGAGTGAGGAAGACCAGGGCAGGCACAGGTACATGTAAGGGCAGGCAATGGCACTCTTGTGCAGGCCCACACACAGACTCACTACCTTCTGGCTTTCACCTCTGAGGCTATAGAGGTCTGAGGAAACCACACAAGGATTCAGGAGAAGCCTCTGGCTGGAGGGGGACAGCCTATTAGGAGAAAAGGTCCTACTTCCTAGAAGTACAGAGAATTTTGTTCCCTGCTGAGTCTGTCTCAAATTCCTCACCCTTCCAGTGGCTGAGAATACAAAATCTCTGTGGCCTTCCTAGAATGCTCTGATTTCAGTGATAAAGGGGAATGAGGTTTATAGACTTCAGATTTGTATGGACACGAACTTTATAAAAACAAGGCCAAAGAAACCATGGAGAAGATTGGTTTGACATCCTGATAGCACTTAAAAAATTGCTTGTCAATTTCATCTCTTGCCATGAAAGTGGAGGATTTGTTTAACCAGTTACTTGGTTACTAATTCAATCATTGGGGAGGGTAAGCTGACAGTGGACTTCCTCTGAAGTTCATTCAGAGCTTGGTTATGAGAAATGTGGTGGCTACATTGTCCTATGGCTGTTGAAATAGGATTTAGGGCTAATGACTCACTCACCCTTCCTGCAAACACAGGACTTCTCTTCTATATGTTCCCTCTGGTGTGTGATGAGATCTGACTTCCATATAAAGCATTGCCCACACTCATTTTAACATAAGGCTTCTCCCCTGAGTGTGTCTCCTCTGGTGTGTGATGAGATGTGACTTCTGTGTAAAGCCTGGTCGACACACCCTGCAAACTTAGAGTTTCTTGCCTGAGTGGCTCCTCTGGTTTCTTATGAGACCTGATTTATCTGTAAAGCCTTGTCCACACTCCCTTCTCCCATGAGTGTGTCCTCTGGTGTATGTTGATAAGCGACCTGTCTTCAAAGCTTTGTCCACACCCTCCATACTTGATTATTATAACTTTTGACATTCCTACTGCCACAGATAATTTTCCTGTGTTCTTTGGATACACATTCTGGTCTCTGCTTGGCTCTTCCTCCATTATTCTCTCACACACACTAGAGCTCCCATTTGTCCTTCTGGAGGTTTAAAAAAGGCCCTTGAAATTTGCCTCTGCCTGATCCTTTTAGGCAAAGGTTTGAACCTTTTTTTGATATCTTGAGCTTCAGCTTTGTCACTTCAGCCATGTGTACCACTATGTTGCAGCTGCTGATTCTGATCCCCAGGACCAGGTTTCTCTGACTGGAGGTGTTTTCTTACAGATATTACTGGCAGAATCTCAGACAGGTGATTGTGTTTCAGATGTTGGCCAAAAAATGTCTGATTGGAGAAGGCCATAGAGCAGAGGGGCATGGGTGGATCTCTGACTTTGGTTCTGCTGAAGAAGAAAGTTTTGGTCAGGGCAGGTGTTGACAAGGCAGCCTGTGCCATATGCTTTGTCTCCTGGTAAGATATGACCCATAAATGATTCCTATTGTGTTAACAATGTGAGCATTCAGCCACAAAGTGTTTCTTCACAGTATTTTTCTTTTTCTTCTTATGCAGTACATTGTCTTCAGAAATCTAGGAAGCACATATCAAGGTATTTTCTACATATGGCCAGACTAGGAACTTTCAAGGAGCAATAGAGGCCATTTCACATCTTGTATGGATGGAACTACAGTGACTTTTACTTACACATGTATCTCCCAAGACATGCTAAAGAGAAAAAACACAGGCCCAGCCAATATATTCAGTGCTAGAGCATCAGCTCATGCTCTAGGACAGGGTGGGCATACTTTTTGTGAGTGCGTGCAAAAACCAGCAAAATCTCTGACTCAACATTCTTCTGCGTGCCAACCCTAATTTTTTGAGAACATGTTATGCCTACTCGATATCTCTTAAGGTATACATATGTGAAGAACCTTGAAGAAATAATAAAATTCATTCGAGCGACAAAAACATAGTATATGATGATGAAAAATACATTTATTTTTTAATGTATACATGTACACTGATAGTCAAACAGAAAACTTTATGTCTCTGTTTGATATGATCAGTGGGACTTTTGCTGCTGCACCAGAGATTTTATCCATGAAAACATTTGTAAGTTTAGTTCCTCCAATTTCATGCTGCCTGGAAACCTCATGAATTTTGCTGTCTCTTCCAGTTCTCTGAATTTCACAAATCTTGAGAAGAATTACTCAATAGTTGATTCGATGATGTTTAAAAACAGATTTTGAAGGCATTGACAGTCTGTTCTGTCATCTTTTGGGAGGTCTCTGATGTGCCTCTTGAGGTTTGGGAAATATCTAAATCTCTCACCATCCACATGCCTCTTAAAGACTTCCAGTTTCTTTTCAAAAGCCTTTATGTAACCAAACATAGGAGCACCATCAGTGGTGACAGACACTACTTTTGAAAGTCAATTTGTCGAGAAGAGAATTCATTCATAACTGCTTTACATATTTCAGCCCCAGTAGTATGCTCAGGTAGAGTTAGAAGGGCAACCATCGCTTCACATATTTCATCACCTTTACAAAGTCGAGAAAAAATGGCCAGCCTAGATGACAATGTAATGTCCGTACTTTCATCAATACAAATAGAAAATAATTAACATGAAGACAAATCTTTTGTTAATTGTTCAGCAGTATTACTCACCAACTTAAGTATCCTATCCTTAACTGTTTTCCTGCTCACGGACAAATCTTTAATGTGCTGAATAATCTTTTCTTTTTTCTGAGAAATCATCAAAAAGGAAAGGTGCACATTCTAGCCAAACTTATTTAATATACTCTCCATCACTGAGTAGTTTTCCATGTTGGTCAATGACTTTTGAAACTTCAAAACTAGCAGCCACTAAGTTGAAACTGGACCTGCCTGAGATGAAGTTCATAAAATTATCAGCCTGTTTTTTTTTTTGTTTGTTTTGCTGAGCTCCCAAGAAATTAATTCTCTTTGTTCCTCTTCAGTTTTATTGTGTATGTTCTTATGAACACTTGCAAAAGATCTAGGAAGGCAGGGAGAATTAAGGCAGAGGCATAGAAATTGCTCTTCCCCTCTCTCGTCAATACATGTCTATGTTCTTTAAGATAACTTGTTATGTAAAATTATTTATTTATCTAAGATGCCTTTTTACAGAAGATGTTCTGCAAACAATAGTTTCAGAACAGAAAATATATAAGGCTTTGTTGTCTTTCTTAATCACACCAAACTTTCTATCCAGTATTTTTGAAATTCTCTAACATCCTCTTCAACTGAAACATTGTTTCTTGGCTGGTGGTCCTGAAATTCTGCACAATCTAGGAGAACAGAAAAAATACATGAGATGATGCTATACATGAAAAAGGTGAAAGAAGAAAAGTAAAATGTCAGTAAATGATTAATTAGCTTGATCAAACTACTGTACTGCTATTACCTTTTTAAATTAAAGTAACTAGAAAGAAAAATAGTTTGCTATCCCTACAAAATGGTAAGATGGGCACGATGCAGGGAACAGTAAAGATAAAGCATGTAAAAAAATCACAAAATGTAGAACCTTTATTTATAAATCATAATACATTGTATGCATATCAGTTATTATTTTTATTTATAAGATTTGGTTTATGGATAACAAAAATGTGACAAACTAAAAATATTTCCTAAGAAAAATAACAGAATAAAGAAAAT
>NW_006286676.1:177821-180333 GCF_000327345.1 Myotis davidii | reverse complement strand
GAAAGTGCTAGAAAACTTGTTCTTTTACTTCTAGTCTTTCAGCACTACATGATGCTGTGCTTTTTGTGGATGAAGGATTTTTTTTTTTTTTAAATAGGACTGGCAGTGTGGCTCAGTTGGTTTAACATTGTATTAAACGATAGTCACTTTTATTCCAGATTAGGGCACATGCCTGGGTTGTAGGCTTGATCTGCAGGAGGCAGAAGATTGATGTTTCTCTCTGTCCTCCCTTCATCTGTCTCTAAAATAAATAATTACAAATAATAATAATAATGATAATAAATTAAATCAATAAATATATACTTTAAAATTTTAGAACAAAAATATAAAATATTAATATTTTCCTAGGAATAAAATACCTATGTAATGAATCATGAATTTCTGAAGCATCTGATTTGAAACTTTACTGACTTTAGAGTCGATTTGACTCCACTACCCAAGAGTTGGGCCATAGAAACTTCTGAGAAGAATTCTTTACTTGTTGAGGAAGAGTAGTGTCTTACTCTCCCAACTGCAAGATCTTTTTTCCACTTGCTGCCCCACTTGATGCCCAGAACCTGGCCATATTCTTCCCCATATCAGACCAGCAGCTCACAGCCTGTCTTGATGACCCAGCAGGTTCAGTAGAAAATCTGCCTGTGATATTGAAAGGCCATCAGGTTCTGCTCTTCATCATTCCAGGTACAGTTTATATACCTGGGATTGTAGCAGATGAAAAAAAAAAAAAACACAAGTGCTGAGTTCCTACTACCTGTCATATCCATGTCCAGCTCCTCAGTGATGCTCAAGGCCCTCAACTCTGATGTCACCCACTCCCCACAGTGCTCCTGGGGAAGCTTCTGGTCAATGTCTGAGCCTCTGTCACAGGTCATATGTATGCCTGTCACCATGTCCAGCTTACTTGGAGTGCTCATCTTGCTTAGTACTATTTCCAAAGCCTGATTCCAGACTTCATTATAAAACCCAGTGACCTCTAGCTTCTTTAAGCTCTAAATCAGGTTGTGTCATACCACAGAACTTGGTGCTTGATCTAGAACTCTGCTTCTGGATTAGCTCACATCATTCAATCCTCATACCAAGCCTATCTTCTCTTGAGAGGCCTTTCTCAAATAGCTCCACACCTTATTTAGGACATCATTCATTTGCCTCTCCCAGGTTTCCTCAGAGATCTTTTGGTTTTAGCAAAATAACACAGAGCAATAGTAGTTTATTCATAATCTGTATCCCCTGATGAAAGAGATTCCTGCAGGAAAGGGGGGCTCCATAACCACTATAACTCTACAGGCTTCAGAACCCTGTTCTAGTTAGAACTGAGGCTGGGATGATTTACTTCACTCATAGTTTTAGGCTATCCTTGGTTTAAGGCTATTCAGACACTATACACTTCTTGAAGAATAAGAAAATTATAGTTAAACCTGTGCCCTGGTGCATGAAATTCATGCACAGGGGGTGGTCACCGCAGCCCAGCCTGCACCCTCTCTAATCCGGTACCCCTTGGGGTTGTCTGACTACCAGTTTAGGCCCAATCCCAGCTGGTCACCCCATGCAGCCTGCTTGTTCAGTCACTTGGTCATCCCTCACTAACCCCCCAGCTGGTCTTGTCACCCCAGGCAGCCCACTAGTCATTACTGTTACTATGACGATGTCCCAGACAATTTGAATATTACTCTACTATTAGTATAGATATTTCTGAAATCAATGTTTTCATGTCTGTCTGCAATAAGTCATTCATAAGGACATGGGCTGTATGAGCTGTTTAAGTAATTAATTCCTGTGTCTAAACTGGAACATATTAAGTACTTAATTGATGTGCATTAGATAAATTAAGGTGTAATCCAGGATCCTCAGGTTTTTCCCAGTGACCAAATTGGAGAGTTGTATTTTGAGGACGTATGCTATACTTTTACCTACTTTTTTTCCTAAGTGTCTCTTCATGTGGGAAATCACTGTATGGAGAAGAAAGAGGAACAGAGGACTCAGGAAGACCACTGTGGGAGGTGTAATGGGAAGAAAAGATATATGTGCTTGTGAGGCATGAGTATCCTCTTTGGCACTTAAAAACCTATTGACCTTACCGCATCCAGGTGGCCTGAGAAGTATCCTTTCCCTCCACATACTCAGAGCACTTTCTCCCTTTGGTGATGTATATTTCAAAAAAATAAGTTAAAGGCTTTTTCTCATTCTTGTGTGGATGTAGCAGAAGAATTATTTTACTCTATGCCATCAAATCTCTCTCAGCCTACATGGGGATTCAACTGCCAATGGTGATCACAGGATACTTTTCTTACTCATCTATATGTCTGAGTTAATTTGTCCACAAAGAGCAGGATTCCCACAAGGAATAAGCTGGTACCTCTTTGCTCCCACCTACCCTCAGATTCTTAGAGAGAGCTCCTTATTCATGCAAAATATGTTCAGTATACAGAGATAACCATATTATCCCAATCCACATCCTAATCTGCAGAATGTGGGAGCCTGCCAAGTGACAGGAGGGACATGGGAAGTCAGAACA
>NW_006286676.1:176494-177746 GCF_000327345.1 Myotis davidii | reverse complement strand
TTGCTGGCTGTGTCTTTATCTTCTGTAATCTGGTCCTCATAAGGGCCAAAGTGCAGGCCCACCAGCAGATCACATTCCTCATTACACATTTCAAGTCCAGCTGCAGGGATGCCTGATGGTCTGATTCTCAACCCAGGGGTCAGAGTGAGGACTGAGCGGTTGGCATGCCCCTTGTCCACTGCACTGTCTTTTACAAATGTAGGGGGCCATGCACACCACAGCTGTTGATAAAAAAAATGTTCTGACATTTCTCACAATCTGGAGGCAAGAGCAACAGGGATTAGTGAAGGTGTAGTGCATGTTGCTGGAAATAGAAAGTTTCTGAAAGAGCCCAGACACTCACATCATTGATCCTCAATCCTGTACTCCAGGTAATGAAAGAAAATTATTTGGGAACCAATGACCAGCTGAAATTATTGCATTAAGACATAACATGCTCCTTGGTGAGGGTCTACTTACAGAGATAGTTATTGTCCTGGGGCTCACTGACCTCTTGGTACACCGGGCCCTTTCTTTCCCATAAGCTATACACCTTTACTTCCATCTCCTCTCTCCTAAGTCCTACATTGGAAAAGAGCAGATGAACAAGTCTTGTGGGGTTTAGAACATTAGTCCCTGTCTTGTCAGAAAACACACAATATCCTCCCATCAAATTGTCACCTGTCCTTCCATATATTCCGGTATTTTCCTCTGTTAACTAAGATACTAAAACTCCACACTGACTACCAGTGGCCAATTCAATTTTAGTTTCTCGATTTTCCCATTATCAGGTTCAATTTCCCAACTTTTACTCATTTATAAAATACTAGAGCCCAGTATTCGTGCACAGGTAGGGTCCCTAACCCTGGCCAGCAATCAGGGCCTTCTGGCTGCTGGCCAGAGCCTTATTTCATTCCATGATTCCATGCTGCCCACTGGTGGTCAGGACACATCATAGTGAACTGTTGAACTGGTCTTATGGTTGAACTCCACGTGGACACTTTGATACCACACACACAACACACACACACACACACACACACACACTAATAAAAGAGAAACATGGTAATTGGTGTACAACCACTACCCTTCCCATTGGCTGATCAGGGCGATATGCAAATTAACTGCCAGCCAAGATGGCAGCCGGCAGCCAGGCAGCTTAAACTGAACATGAAGCTTGCTTGCTTCAGTGACAGAGGACTCCAATGTTCCCCACCTGCCTTGCTGGCCTCTGAGCCTGCAGTTTGAACATTGTAACAAATATAGAAGCTGC
>NW_006286676.1:173609-176218 GCF_000327345.1 Myotis davidii | reverse complement strand
CACCCCCCCCCCCCCCGCCACGGGCCCTGCTCTGTGTGTGATGGGGTAGAGCCATAACCTCCCCATCGGCCCTGCCCTGAGTGTGATAGTGGCAGCTCCCCAACCCCCTGATTGGCCCTGCTCTGTGGATGATAGAGGGTGGTACCCCAACCCGCTGATCCGCCCTGCTCTGTGTGTGACAGGGGACTATGCCCAAACTCCCCTATCAGCCCCACTCTGTGAGTGACAGGGGGGAGCTCCCCAACCCCCTGATGGGTCCTGCTCTGTGTGTGACAGTGGGGAACTCTCCAAACCCCTGATGGGCCCTGCTCTGTGCATGACAGGGTACGGAGCCCCAACCCTCCTGATGGGCCCTGCTCTGTGTGTGACAGGGGGTGGCGCCGCAACCTCCCCATCGACCCTTCCTTGAGTGTGATGGGGGCGGTGCCCCAACCCCCAATAGGCCCTACCCTGAGCATGACTGAGGGTGGCATCGCAACCTCCCGATCCGCCCTGCTCTGTGCATGACAGGGGGCGGCATCCCAACTCCCCAATGGGCCCTGCTCTGAGTCCGATCAGGGGCTGCACCTAGGGATTGGGCCTGCCCTCTGTCACCCGGGAGCAGGCCTAAGCCAGCAGGTCGTTATCTTCCGAGGGGTCCCAGACTGCGAGGGGGCACAGGCCAGGTTTAAGGATCCCCCCTCCCCCCCGAGTGCACAAATTTTTGTGCACCGGTCCTCTAGTATACACACACACACACACACACACACACACACACTAAAGGCCCAGTGCAAAAAAGTTGTGCACTTGGGGGGTCCCTCATTCAAACCTGTGCCCTCTCACAGTTTGGGAACGCTCAAAGGATGACCACCTTTTGGCTTAGGCCTGTGCATGGGGGATTAGGCCTAAGCTGGCACTCAGACATCCCTCTGGCAGTCCAGGAGCTCTCGAGGATGTCCACTTGACAGTGGGGAGCAGGCCTAAGCTGCAGTAGGACATCCTTAGTGCTGCTGAGGAGGTGGGAGAGGCTCACACCACCATCACTATGCTGGCAGCCATCAGCCTGGCTTGTGACTGAGCAGAGCTCCCCCTGTGGGAGTGCACTGATCACCAGGGGGCAGCTCCTGCATTGAGCATCTGTCCCTTGGTGGTCAGTGTGTGTCATAATGACCCCAGTCTTTCTGTTGTTAGGGTCAATTTGCATAGTACCCTTTCATTACATAGGATAGAGGCCTGTGCATGGGTGGGGGCCAGATGGTTTGCCCTAAAGGGTGTCCCAGATCAGGATGGGGGTCCCTCTTGCATGCCTGGCCAGCCTGGGTGAGGGGCTAAGGGCTGTTTTCGGGCTGGCCAGGCCCCCCAGCAGGGACCCTCAGCCCATGGGGTTGTGGCCAGCCTGCGTTAGAGGGTGAGGGCCGTTTTCAGGCTGGCCATGCCCCTCAGAAACCCAAGCTCCCAGCCTTTTCTATTTTGGATTTATTTATCTTCTGTAATTGAAACTTGGTAGCCTTGAGTGGAGCTGAGGGCCGGCAAGGACAGGCAGAAAACTTGGCTTCCTCCATTGCCGGGTGCAACCCAAGCCTCCTGCTCACTCCAGCTCCATGGCCACCACCATCTTGGTTGGCCTAATTTGCATACTCCCTCCTGATTGGTTGGTGGGTTCAGCTTGTGGGTGTGGATTGAGTGTAGCCAAGGGATGGTTAATTTGCATGTTTCTATTTTACTATATAGGATATTGAATACATATCATGGGATAGGCATTGATTAAATGCCTGGGCATACAACACCAAGAATGTATGGTTGGATTTATTTGGACAAGTTGCATGAATCAATTGTTTTAAATTTTACTTCATGTTTTCAAAGGATATGTGAGCTATTTATCCTTATGTTCACTTTACACATTAACATTTAGGAACTCAGAGAGTTTGCAAGATTCTGAGCTCCAATGCTAACTCCAGTCTCAGCTTAGTCCAGCTTCAATCCAGGCCTATGCAAAGTCCACCCCACATACCTAGGCCATACTGATCAGCCTTTCTAGAGGACTTAGTGGAACTGAAATCTCCAAATTATTTCCTTTTACCCAATTTTGGTCTGGGGTGCTGTCCAGAGGTACTTGGTTATTCAGGAGTAGACACTGGTTGTGCATCTGCTCTGAGCCACTTGTGGTCAGCAAATTTGTGGTTACTGAAAAGTCCTTCCAACTAAATTCATTATTTAATGACACCTTGGATGTTGCCTTCAATATGAAAGTCACATATTAAAAGACAACATGCATTTATTTAATCCTTTAGGGCTTACATGATATATTTCCACATGCAAGACTCTCTTAATACTTCAACAACTCTTGGAAATTACTGGGAAGTATAAATATTAGGGGGGAAAGAAGGGGCCTATGTGGAAATTAAATGCATACTTTAGGGTTTCCTTCCTGGAACAGTGGGAGTGAGGCATACTGGGGAGAGAATAAAGAAAGAGTTGCCAGAGCCCTGACTGGTATGGCTCATTTGATTGAGCATTGTCCCATGCACTAAAGAGTAGCTGGTTAGATTCCCAGTCAGGGTGCATTCCCAGGTTAAAATCTAATGAATTATTAGTTGCAATTAGTTGCAATTAATGCAATTGAAGAATTG
>NW_006286676.1:159153-173296 GCF_000327345.1 Myotis davidii | reverse complement strand
CTCTCCTCTCTGGACTTCTCAGCAGTATTCCAGGCCAACCAATCAATATTTCTCTCTCACATCAATATGTTTCTCTCTCTCTCTCTCTCTCTCTCTCTCTCTCTCTCTCTCTCAACATAAAAACATATTTTTTTAAAAAGAAATAGTTGACAGAAACATATCTGAACATAAAAATTATACTAAAGTTTGCAAATTGCTATATCCTTGAAAGAATATTTGTAATTAGATTAGCTGGTTCCTAGTAATTTTGTTTGAATAAGGTTATTGTATTACTAGCTAGTTCTCTACCATTTCCTGATCCATAACATGCTATTTCTTGATGTTATAATGAACTTGAAATATAATGATGTTCACCAAAGTATTTTGGGAGTTAATGAATACAGTATAAATGTGATATTACATTTCTGATATCAATTTATCCCTCAGCCACCTTCATATTTGAAATCACATACAAATTATCTTCAGTATTCATTGACTCGCATCTAGTTTAATCCTATCTAATAATAGACAAACATGGTAATTAACCATACCTCTGACACACTTCCCATTGGCTAATCAGGGTGATATGCAAATTAACTGCCAACCAAGATGGCAGTTAACCACCAACAAAGATGGTGGAGAATTTGCATTCTAGAGGCAGGGTGGGACAGAGCCATCCCACCTGCCCCCCTGCCATCCAGGTCTGCTATCTGTGACTGGGGTGACAGGCAGCCTGTATAGGACCTGACCCGGGACTGGCCTGCAAGACCACAGCGACCCACCACCAGACATGCCCACAAACGGCCCTCTCACAGAGCTGCGTGGCTGGCAGATGGTAATGCATCGATCAGCCACTGGCTTAGCCCACAAACAGCCTTCCCGTGGGCATCACAGGTTGGCAGGTGCTAATGCACTGATCCACCAATGGCCACGCCCACAAATGGCCCTCCCATGGGGATCCCAGGTTGGCAGGTGCTAATGAACCAATCAGCACCAGCTGCTCCTACAAACGGCCTTCCTGTGGGGATCCGTGGCTGGCAGGTGCTAATGCACCAATTCGCCAATGGCCATGCCCACAAACAGCCTTCCTGTGGCAATCCCGGGTTGGTGGATGCTAATCCAAAAATCCTCCACTGGTCACACACACAAACGGCCTAACTGTGGGGATCCCGGATTGGCAGGTGCCAGTGCACCAATTGGCCACTGATGGCCACAAACAGCCCTTCCACGGGGACCCCAGATTGGCAGGTGCCAATGCACTGATCCGCCACTGGCCACACCCAAAAACAGCCCTCCCATGGGGATCCCGGGTTGGTAGGTGCTAATGCACTGATCATCTACCGGCTGTGCCCCAAAACAGCCCTCCACAGGGATCCATGGCTGACAGGTGGTAATCACTGATCTGCCAACACGCACACCCGGGCCTTCTTTGCCCTGCACATACTATGCAGCTGGGTGAGGGGGGTGGAGCCACTGGGAGCAGGGCGGAAACTGCCCAGGGTTTGGGTCAGGCAGCCAAGAGCAGAGTGCAAACTATCCTTACAGGAAGCTGCTTGCTCATTCATTTACTTGCTCATTCATTCACCCATTCACTCACTCATTCATTCACTCATTCAATCACTCAGCAAACACTTTCAGGTCCCTGGTACCAGGCCAGGCACTGAAGGTGAAGCAGGATAAGACAGAGCTATGTCCTCAAGATGTTAGTAATTCAGTAGGGCGAAGCAGGCACATGAATGAGGCAGTTGTATGCACAGATGCACTGTACTGGGTTCAGTGAGGGCTGTAACTAACTCCGACTTTGTACTCTTGATAGAATGGGGCCTCGGGAGCCAGGCCACCCCAAGCCTGTATGCCGGTGCCTAGGCCAGGAGTGGCTGAGGTCCAGGAACATGACAGAGGGTGCAGGTCGTGCTGAGGGATCTGGCCCTACCCCTCACCCTTACCCCCAAGTGCACAAATTTTTTTGCACTGGGCTATTAGTTTGTAAATATGAAGCCACTCATTCAGAAAACATTCAGGGAACCCTCAGGGACTCTGAAATTGTCCTGGAACTTCTGAGAAAATTCAGGTATGAACCAGTCCCTCAAAGAGCTAACAATACAGAAGTAGGCAGGCTGATCAAATTATTCAAACAAGATAACACTTCCTAATTAGATCTTAGAGAAAGAAGCCATACTTATTCTGACAGGAATGGGTGTTTGCAATCAGTTCCCAATGGATGAGTTTCCATTCAATAGTGTATAAACTCTATGAAGTCCTTAAGTCATTTTTTATTTATTGTTTCAAATTATCAAACCTGAAGCTCCTCAGGGGTGGGAAATGCTTTGTTTTATTCTAGTGGGAGGCTCTGATGTCTGGGATTCTATATCCTTCTTCATCTGGGACTATCCACTTTACAAACTGCCTATATGTCAGTGAGCTTCCATGAGTCAGAAAGTTTTAGTGCATCTTTCACTCCAGCATAGCACAAAAGAGCTGCATTTGGAATCATCAGTCAGTAAATGGATAAGACAGGATAAATTTATAAAACTATGAAAATTTTAATGAGTTCATAAGTGATTTAGAGAAGAAGCTATGGATTAAACTGACCTACACTGATACTGTGATCTCAAACATATAATCAAAGATTAATATATGACTGAAACCTCAGTTTCTTCATCAGAAATGGTGATAGTTATATTACCTAACTCATAGAGTTTTGGTAAGGTTTAAGTGAGTTTATTCATGTAGAATTTTTAAAGCCTGAAACATTGTGAAAATAAAACAAGTGGTAGGTACTACTGTTGCTGTTGTTATTACCTATTAAGATGACTAGAGGTCCACTGCATGAAATTCATGCACTCAGGGAGTGTGTCCCCCAGCCCAGTCTGCACCCTCTCACATTCTGGGAACCCTTGGGGAATGTCTGACAGACAGTTTAGGCCCTCTCCTCCCCAGCAGCAGGTATAAGCTATCAGTTGGACATCTTTAGTGCTGTTGGGGACGTGGGAGAGGCTCCTGCCACCACTGCTGCGCTCTCCAGCCATGAGCCTGGATTCTGGCTGAGTGGTGCTCACCCTGTGGAAGCACACTGAAAGCTTCCTGAATTGAGCGTCTGCCCCCTGGTGGTCAGTGCACATCATAGCAACCAGTTATTCTGCTTTTCTGTCAATTTTCATATTAGCCTTTTATTATATAGAATATTGGACATCGTGTTGAAAAAATGAGGAAAGGAAGGCAGCAGTTCCAAGAATACATTATGAATTTTCCTACTCTTACCTGCATTGCATCTAGGAGGAATATTTTCTTTTCAACGAGATTTGGGAAATTGTTGAGGGCAGCTAATAAACACTTGGGCATCAGAGAGAACCATTGATGGGAACTCTGATGGAGGGGCACCAGGATCAGAGAGAACCATTGATCAGAGAGAACCATTAATTGGCTGGCTCCCAGATGCCCCACACTGAGAAATGTGCCCATTGCACATATTATAGTAGATTGTCCCCACACTTCCTTAATTGTTAGATTTGTATAAGCATCACACTGTCTTAGGAATAAGGATTCAGGTTCACTGACCACAGACACAGAGTTTTGGGCAAGTTAAAGATAAGATCTTGATTTCAGCTATGTTTCAACCTGAGACAAATGAAACTACAGACCAGATTTTCAAGTAACCTGGCAGAATGATTACATGGCTGATACAAAAACCTGATACAAAGATGAACAATTCCTACCCTGACCCACAGCCCAGCCCCCTTAATTATCATGATTAAGAATTTTTCCATATGTTCTCATGCTGGTCATTGATCAGTGGCCCTGAGGGCCAGTGGGTTGAGGGACCCTGAGGTGATGGAGGAGGTGGCAGGTCTTTGGAGCACTGAAGGGCAAGGCTGCGTTCTGAGGGGCCCTGCGGGCCTATGAAATGGGGAAGGTCTGAGGAGCCCTGAAGGGCAATGTCGCAGGGACACTGAGGGATCTTGAAGGGGTGAGGCCTGGTGGTCCTTGGGTGAGATCAGAGGCACCCTGACAGTTGGGGGTGGAGGTGGGGACTGCTGGTGACAGATCCGGGTTTCGGGAATTCCACCCATGATTCTGGAACAATATAGGCGGGAGAGGCACAGTCTCCCAGGGGCAGAGACCTTGCAGGCTGGGGCCCTCTGTACAGGATCTGGGGACTTTCTTGCTGAGGACATTTCGGGTGTCCAGAGAGGCTTTGGGACTTCTGAGGGGATCTCTCTTTAAGGGGCTTCAGGTCTCTGGACATTGAGTTTCCAGGACTGGGGCACTTAGGGTCTCAGAGTTGGGGAAAATTTGGTATTTCTGGGCACGTCCTCAGCTGGAGGGAATGGGGGCTTTAGGGGTGTGTTGGGGCCTAAGCATTGGGGGATTTAGTGTTTATCTGGGCGAGGAGACTTGAGATCTTCCTGGTTAGCAGACTTGGGGTCCCTCAAGGCTAACAGGATTGGGGGCTTCTCAGGAAGAGGGCATTCAGGGTCTCTTAGGCTGGAATTTGAAGGTCTCGGGCTAAGGGGTTCACACTGCAAGTTCTCCCTTTTCCTGTGAGTCTCTGGGCTGTGAGGCCACACTGCTTACCCTGGCGGAGTGCCCTCTCTGAGCCCGGCTAGCTTCCTGCCCTCAGGAAATGTGAGGCCATTGGGGTTGGAGAGGTTTGTGAGGGAAAGGATCCAGACAATAGAGCGGGTCACGAGTCATCCGCCAATCAATGCTGGGTTCACAGGGCCCTGCCCACCAATGGTGGTCAGAAGACTCGGAAAGGGCGAGGCATAGGGTGAAGCCCTCCTGTCAGTCATGTACAGAATCTTGGGCTCTCGTCAAGTGAGCTCCGGTCTCTGCCTTCTCTCTTCCCCACCCCACAGTGATTGACTTGGCTGCTCTAGTTTCTGAGAGTGTCTCTCAAGAAGCCTTCAGCAAGGGCGTGGAGCTTGGAGGTTTCCTGGCTTGCTTTGCAGCTGCTTTAGTAAGCGACCTGCCCCACAGGAGCTGGAAGCCCAGCTCAGGCAGGTCTTTAGGATGGACATGGCCTTCCTGCAGCCTGAATGAGTCTGTGTTCCACCAGATTGTGCCAGGAGCCGGTCCATCCTTGCTGTTTTAAGGGACCTGGCATATATGGCGTACTATTCTTAATATGTTTTCTCACCTTCTTGGCGCTGTGTTTTAACCAAGGTCACCTCTCCGAGAAAGGTTGTTTCCCCAAGTAGGGATTTTCCCCTGAAGTTAGGGAGGGAATAAAACCTCTTAACTAAGTGCCAGGCAGGTAATTAATCACTTGAACTACAAACAATCATGCTTAAGCTACATAATCTTTACTCCCTGGAATGGAGATAAGACACGCCCTAACCTTTGGAATAGAGATTGATAGGATTGGAATTAACTGGTATAAATACAGATGTAACAAGACAACACGACACAGAACTCAGATGAAGATCCTAGACACAGAACTTAGAACACAGATCTTAGAAGACAGAACTTAGGACACAGAACTTAGAAGACAGAATTTAGAAGACAGGACCTACACAGAACCTAGAGACAGAAGAACTTCGCTGGAGAGAACATGGCAAAAGATCCTGGACAGAACCAGGCTACAGAACCTGGCTGGAGGACCTAGCAAGAGAACATGGACACAGAACTTGGCTGGAGATTGTGGCTAGAGATCCTGGCAAGGCTGCTGATCAACTGAACGCTGTCTCCGTCTCATTCCTTCTTTGCTGACTCCGTCCACACCTTTGGGGACCCCTGGACCTGTTGGGGTCAGACCCCAGCAAGATTGTACTTAGGATCCTGGACTATCTTCTAGACCAGTGGCTCTCAACCTGTTTGTAGTGACCACTTTGGGGGTTGAATGACCCTTTCACAGGGGTCGCCTAAGACCATCGGAAAACACATATATAATTACATGTTGTTTTTGTGATTAATCACTATGCTTTATTTATGTTCAATTTGTAACAATGAAATTGGGGGTCACCACAACATGAGGAACTGTATTAAAGGGTTGTGGGATTAGGAAGGTTGAGAACCACTGTTCTAGACCCATTTGTGTCCTTCCTTAGTGAACTGTATAACTGGCAGTATGTGGTAAATAATGCATTACATTTGGGAGGAAACTTTAAATTGTAATTCTGATTAGAAAATTCATAGACACAAAATTAGTTCCATGGGATTCAAAGATTCAACAAGAAGAAAGAAAATTCTAAGTATAGTAAGAAAGCTACTGGGAGGATTTTAAATCTTACCTAAAGAGAGATGAGGGACAGGTAGTTAGGTCAGGACCATGGGAGGGAAAGAACATAGGGAAGTCCAAGAAAAACAGGATATAGCTTGCTGACTAGTTGCTAAGGAATACAATTAGGTGAAAACAAACTAAGTTGGAGTTGCTGGGGCAACCAACACCCCTATACAGAGCTTCCTCTAATATTCCATCTAATAATAAAGAAACATGCTAATTAACCATAACTTCGCTACCCTTCCCATTGGCTAATCAGCAAGATATGCAAATTAACTGCCAACCAAGATGGCGGCCGATAGCCAGGCAGCTGAAGTGAACAGGAGGCTTGCTTGCTCCAGTGATGGAGGAAGCAAAGGTTCCCCATCTTCCACTGCTGGCCTCTGACCTTGCACTCTAGGAAAAAATGTTTCAAATATAGAAGGTAAACAAACCTCAGGAACCTGCTTTCAGCCAGCTGACAGCTGAAACAGTGTTTCAATTATAGAAACCAAACAAACCCAGACCTGCTTTCAGCGGCCGAGGCCTCAGAGCTGGAGCTGAGCCTCAGAGCTAAAGCCTGCTCTCAGTTCCAGTGACAGCCATAGAAGGTAAAGAAATCCCAGAATAAAAAAGGAAAAGAAAAAAGGGAGAGGTTGGGAGCTTCAGTCACTCATCAACCTGAAAACAGCCTTCAGACCCTCACCCAGACTGGCCAGGCAACCCAGTGGAAACCCCCACCATGAAGGGGGTGCAACCAGCTGCAAACAGCCATCATCCCATCACCCAGGCTGGCCAGGCACCCCAGTGGGGACCCCCACCCTGAAGGGGGTATGATAAGCTGCAAACAGCCATCATCCCCTCATCCAAGCTGGCCAGGCACCCAAGCGGGACCCCCACACTGATCAAGGACACCATATAGGGCAAACCAGCTGGTGCCCACCCATGCACCAGGCCTCTATCCTATATAGTAAAAGGGTAATATGCAGACTGACCCTCAGAGCAGAAAGACTGGGAATGACTGGTCACTATGACACACACTGACCACCAGGGGTCAGACACTCAATGCAGGAACTGCCCTCTGGTGGTCAGGGTGCTCTCACATGGGAGGAGCTCTGCTCAGCCCCAAGCAAGGCTGATGGCTGCCAGTCCAGCAGTGGTGGTGGGAGCCTCTCCTGCCTCCTCAGCTGCGCTAAGTATGTCTGACTGCAGCTTAGGCCTGCTCCCAGCTGGCAAGTGGACATCCCCCAAGGGCTTCCAGGCTGCCAGAGGGATGTCTGATTGCCAACTTCAGCCCAATCCCCCTTGAAGCATGCCTAAGCCAGCAGGTGGTTATCCCCTGAGGGGTCCCCGACTGTGATAGGGCACAGGCTGGGCTGAGGGACACCCCCTCTCCCCGGATTGCACAAATTTTTGTGCACTGGGCTTGTGCATACACACACACACACACACACACACACACACACTGGGAATATATATATGTGTATGTATATACACATCGTACACTAGAGGCCCAGTGCACAAAAATCTATGCATTGGGGGGGGAGGTCTCACTGCCCAGCCTATGCCCTCTTGCAGTCTGGGACAGTTTGAAGGATGTCCACCTGCTGGCTTAGGCCTGTGCCATGGGGGATTGGGCCCAAGCTTGCAGTCAGACATCCTTCTGGTAGCCTGGCAGCCCTTGGAGGATGTCCACTTACCAGCAGGGAGCAGACCTAAGCTGCATTTGGACATCCTTTGTGCTGCTGAGGAGGCAGGAGAGGCTCTGGCCACCACCACTTTGCTGGCAGCCATCAGCCTGTCTTGTGACTGCGCAGAACTTCCCCTGTAGGAGTGTACTGTCCACCAGGGGGCAGCTCCTTCATTGGGCCTCTGCCCCCTGGTGGTCAGTGTTTATCATAGAGACCAGTCATTCCCAGTAGTTCTGCTATAAGGGTCAGTTTGCATATTGCCCTTTTATTATATAGGATAGAGGCCTGGTGCACAGGTTGGGACCAGGTGGTTTGCCCTGAAGGCTGCCCCAGATCAGGGTGGGGGTCCCTCTGGGACCTGATGCACAAAGATTCATACAAGATTTGGCCTTCCTCCCCCTGGCTGCTGGCACCACCTTTGCTTGGTCTGAAGCCACCTTTCTGCTTCCCATGCTTCCCAGTAGCCTGGGAGCACCTTTCCTCCTTCTCACATTGCCCAGAGACCCAGAATAGCTTGGGTAGTGCAGGATGCCTGCTTCATCACCGTGGTGACAACACACCCAGCCACTCAGCGCCAGTGTATGCAATTTAACCCACCACCTTTTCTGTTAATTTGAATACTTACTCATAATTGACTGGTGGGTGTCGTGAAGGTATGGTCAATTTTCATCTTGCTCTATTATTAGTGTAAATATGTATATATACAAACATATCCTATGTAATAAAGACAGAATATGCACATTGACCATCACTCCACAACAAAGATGGCAGCAGCCAGGCTGGGACGCCAGTGTTCTGACCACCCGAGCCATGGAGGCCCTCTGGGAAGCACTTGCAGGCATGGGACAGGATTCCTGGCTGCTTGGAATGCTGCCTCTTAAAAGCTATGAAAGTAGATTCACTTTCCTGAGACCACAGTATGAGGAAGCCCAAATTAAGCACAGGGAAGAAAGGCCTTGTTGAAGATTTGACCAGGTTCTAGCCTAGCCGTGGGCAAATACGGCCCCACAGGCCGGATCCGGCCCATTTGAAATGAATAAAACTAAAAAAAAAAAAAAAAGACCGTACCATTTTATGTAATGATGTTTACTTTGAATTTATATTAGTTCACACAAACACTCCATCCATGCTTTTGTTCCGGCCCTCTGGTCCAGTTTAAGAACCCATTGTGGCCCTCGAGTCAAAAAGTTTGCCCATCCCTGTTCTAGCCTCGTTGATAGGAAAGGCACACTAGAATATTTAGACACCATGCACAGGATGGAGGGGCCTCTGGGGTGACGCGAGCCCAGCGTCCCATTTCCTGTCCTCATGGAAGGAGGGAGGGGCCTCTCTGGGTTATGCAAGCCCATCATCCCACACTCTGGCCATGTGAAGGGAAGAAGGGGCCTCTGGCCAGAGGCCGGGGTGCAGGATGCTGGTGTCATTGCAGGTCAGGCTGAGGGTTCCCCCTAACCCCCACCCGCCCTGTGCATAAATTTTGTTCACCAGGTCTCTAGTCATAATAATTAAAGGCCAAGAGACATCACAACTAAAACTGCCAAACAACCAGTCATCATGAAGTGCATGGAGCACCTCTCAAGCCCAATGCCCCATGGGGCACCTCCTTGTGTGGAGGGAGGCAGAAGGTGCGAAGCCTCCTCATGTGATTTCAATCACACACTGGGCCTCTAGTCTATAATAATAAAAGTGTAATATGCTAATTAGACTGGAAGTTCTTCCAGACATCCTTTCTGGATGAATCTGGGGCAGTGACCGAAGTCCATGTTCAGGAGGCCAGAGGGGAGCCAGTGCCAGCAGCCAGGGAAAAGAAGGTCCACTCTTGCATGGGTTTCATGCACCAGGCCTCTAATATATATATATCCCTAATCTCTCCCAGGAACCCACTTGTGTCTCCTCCCATCTAGGCAAAGTCTGTCTATCTCTCAATAAACTTTGCTTTTGTTTACCTCTTTGTCCCTGAGATGACAAACTTGGACCTGAATGCAGCACTTTGGTTTTAAAAGAAGTGACATTATAAGTAATTGTTATGTTTAAGCAATGCAGGTCTGAAAAGGCTTTAAAAATAAGAAGACATAGGTAAAACAAAACAAAATAAACAAAAGAACCAGTACTTTTCATAAATAAGACATCATATTTAAAGATGGGAAGCCACAGAGAATGGTCAGTTTAACTACTTGCTTCACTTGCCACTGTGAAGATAAAATAGAAAGACTTTCTGGCCCTTACCTAGTTTTAATCACAAAAATATAACATAATTTCCATCTATTAAAAATAATCCAACTAATTGGAATTATTACTGTGAAATTTAATAAAGGGAAACCTTACTAAAGTGGAGTTGGAGAAACAGAACTGGGCACTGTCACATAGCACAGACCAGGGTCAAGTGCAGAGAAAATAATCAATTACAGACCCCTACAAGAAAGAGGTACAGCCACAGCAAATATTGCATAGTGTTTACAGTTTGGCTCATGCACCAAAGGTTGACAGGTTCCATTCCCCATAAAGGGCACATACTTGGGTTATGGGTTTGCACTGGCCTTAGGTTGAGAAAGGCAACCAATTGATGTGTTTCCCTCATGCTCTCCCCATCCCTTCCTCCCTCTCTCCCTTCCACTCCCTCTCTGAAAATCAATGGGGTATGTTTGGAGAAGGTTGAATATCCCCTCCTGAGAGTAAACAAGAGAAATGAACAGTGTGTCTCCCAGGAGAATTGGCTTACCCAGCAACTCAGCCATTGAGAAACCATAATCACCTTTAACTGACCTTTTTCTCCAATGGATTTTCATTCTAATTGACCCCTCCCAACTTCCTCCTTTTCCCCTATATAATAAGGTCCCTTTCCATTCCTTGTGGAACTTGTCTATGACTTTTGCTATGGCTTCCTTGTCCCAAATTGCAATTCTTCACTGTTTCTGAGTAAACCCATTATTTGTTGGTAAAATAACTGACTTTTATTTTAAGCTTAATGTTGGGTGGCTTATATAAGGGAACAGAGAAGACTCCCAAAATTTCTGGGGCTTATGAGCAAGAAGTGCAGTCTTCCTGTTCTGAAAGGCTGAGGGAAGGGTGCATATTTGCAACCTCTCTGGTTATTATTTTAAGAATAGCTACCTAGAAGTAATATTCTTAAACACTCTGATTCAGATATTTCACTTTTCAAAATTTTATCTTAGTCGCCTGTGCCGAGCCAGCTCAGCCAAGGGTTCCACAAGTCTGAGTGAGGGCGGTGAATGGATGAAGAAATGACAAAGAGAATAAGCTGCGTCTAGGTGGGTCTTCCTGTGCCTGGCTGAGGCCACAGAGAGAGACCCAGAAGCAAGCTGAGCCTTTATTTTATAGCCAGAGGTAAACAAGGTAGTGGTCACCAAGAACATAGCTAATGTTCTAGTGAGTTTCACTTATTTTGGAAGCACTTGCTACATGTCCCTCAGCCCATTGGAATTATTACTGTGAAATTTAGCTACCCGATAAGATCTAGGGAGCCTCATAAGGTCAAGCCTAATTATTCTAAGAGGGTTATGTCCTCTAAGCTGGGACTTGTTTGTGGTTTTGCCAACAGGTCAGTCCAAAGCTTAACCCTATAAGCCATGCCCTATAGTGAGGGTAGCTCAGTTGGTGAGAGTGTCATCTTAACATGCCATACTATTAGTGAATGCATAAATAAGTGGAACAACAAATCAATATTTCTCTCTCTTCATCTCTTCATCTCTTTCTCTCAAATCAATAAAAAAGATTTAAAAAGAAAAAATTTTTTTTCTAGTAATGTTTCCATGTATGTGAAATTAAGAATGTTTAATATATTTTACTTACATTTTTATAATAACAGATATAATGTTTTAAAAGTTTTCTGCAGAAATGAATTTCCTAAATTATGGCTATCTCATACTGTGGAATATTATACAACTTTAAAAATGAGTGAAAATATATGATGATTCATAAAAGAAATGGAATTTAGGTGGTTCTACTGGGTGTAGCAGAGAATAATTCTAAGTACTGTTGTAATGTGGGAAAAGGATGCAAAATAAATTGTGTTAAAAAACAAAACAAAACACTACACAAGACATATGTTGAAAGGAGACAGCAACTAGTTGCAGGGATTAGGGTCTGGGCAAGGTACCGGGGAATTCTTGCTTTTTCTTGGTGTCATTGGAATATTGTGTCATTTTCCTCATTATTTAGAAAACACTGTCCATAAATATTGCCTGTAGATAATTAAATATCTTGAAAAGAATGTATGAAAAGTAGTTGGCTCCACCGGTGTGGCTCTCTCCACCGGTGAGAGTCAAGCAATGAACCAGGAGGTCACAATTTGATTCCTGGTCACGCACATACCTGGTTATTGGCTCAATTCCTCAGGAGGGAGAGTTCAGGAAGCAGATGATCAATGATTCTCTCTCATCATTGATGTTCCTATCTGTTTCTTCTTCTCACTTTCTCACTGAAATCAATAAAATATATTAAAAAAACACAACAGCTAACAGTTTTGATCTCACACAACTTTTGTGGAAAAACCTGCCCCATCCCTGTGCACCATATTTTAATCTGTTTTCTGTACTCTGTAAAATCTTGTGGGCCAGCCAGTGTGGCTCAGCAGTGAGTTTGGACCCATGAACAAGTAGGTCAAAGTTCAATTCCCAGTCACAGACTCGATCCCTGATGTGTCTGTCTATCTCTCTCCCAATTCCCTTCCTTTCTTAAATATATATTTAAAAAGGAGTTTAAAACCTTGTGTTTTGAAAGTCTTGATAGCAGCAAGATAATGGCTCCCATCCTCATTGCCACCAGACCACAGGCTGCATGGGGCTTAGCAGTTCAACTTCACTCATAAATGTTACCTCCTGGTTGGCCACCTCCAGTATGCAGCAAAATCCAAATAAACCCATATCTTTCACAACCAATCCTCTGGTTTATTTCCCTGGAATTGAAGAACAATACCCCAAGATTTTCTGGGACCTCAGCATTTTTCAGAACAATACATAATCCAAATGTATACCCTCAGTTGGTCCTTACTTTGCTAAGAATTAGACCCCCCTCCCCCCCAGGGACCTGAAAAACAGATTGAGCCATTTTTTATAATAATGGCATAGAATGACTATCCCAATATATAAAAAGCCAGGAGCCATAATGACCAAAACGACTGGACAGACGACCGAACAGCAGGCTAGGGATCTGAGGGAGTGGGACAAATGTCACCATTCAGGCCAACTAAGAGAGAATACACTTTCTGGCCAGAGCATGCAGGATTCTTTTGCCCAACATATTAAAGGAAGAAGAGAGCTGGCACAATGTAAATGGCCCTGGTACTCTATGAGGAGACCACAGGAATGGGGTTGAAGAAAATACACAATCCTTTAGCCACCTTCTCCTTTGCAAACCACACTATCCAGATCTGCCAGGACTGGAGGCAACTGGGAGTCAAGATCCACCAGGAGAGGAGGCAACTGGTAGTTGCAGATGTGGTTTGGGACTTGGTATGCAAATCCTGGGGGGCCTCTGAAAACATCTGCAATTGATTATAAGGCTGGTCTTTATTTAAAAAGAAATAAAAGAACAGCTTTGTTGAGATATAATTCATATATTGTACATGTCACCTAAAGTGTACAATGAAGTTTTTTAAATGTAAATTTAGAGTGGTTTAACCATCACTATACTCAATTTTTAAATATTTTCACAACCCCACCCCCTCAAAAAAAATACTTCTACCCACTAGAATCACTTTCCTGATCATCTTCCCCCAAATACATCGCATTTTAAGGTGGGTAAAGGAAAGTTGAGGGAAGTTCAAACACTGCACAAAGGATATTATAAAATGACAAAGTCCAAAGTGAAGATCATGTGTTTTCTTTTGCTAAGAATTAGACCCCCCTCCCCCCCAGGGACCTGAAAAACAGATTGAGCCATTTTTTATAATAATGGCATAGAATGACTATCCCAATATATAAAAAGCCAGGAGCCATAATGACCAAAACGACTGGACAGACGACCGAACAGCAGGCTAGGGATCTGAGGGAGTGGGACAAATGTCACCATTCAGGCCAACTAAGAGAGAATACACTTTCTGGCCAGAGCATGCAGGATTCTTTTGCCCAACATATTAAAGGAAGAAGAGAGCTGGCACAATGTAAATGGCCCTGGTACTCTATGAGGAGACCACAGGAATGGGGTTGAAGAAAATACACAAGCCTTTTGCCACCTTCTCCTTTGCAAACCACACTATCCAGATCTGCCAGGACTGGAGGCAACTGGGAGTCACAGCCATGGTTTGGGACGC
>NW_006286676.1:157343-158889 GCF_000327345.1 Myotis davidii | reverse complement strand
CACCCCCTCAAAAAAAATACTTCTACCCACTAGAATCACTTTCCTGATCATCTTCCCCCAAATACATCGCATTTTAAGGTGGGTAAAGGAAAGTTGAGGGAAGTTCAAACACTGCACAAAGGATATTATAAAATGACAAAGTCCAAAGTGAAGATCATGTGTTTTCTTTAAAATATTTTTTATTGATCTCAGAGAGAAAGGAAGAGGGAGAGAGAGATCAAAACATCAATAAGAATCACTGATCATCTGCCTCCTGCAGGCCCCCATACTGGGGATCGAGTCCACAACCCAGGCATATGCCCCTGACCAGAATCAAACCTGATGCTCTCTCTAATAAGCCAAAATGGCCAGGGCCATATGTTGTAAGTTCTGCATGGTTGTAATGTTCCCAAATCTATAGTAATAAAAGGGTAAGATTCTAATTAGAATGGACATCTTCTGGAAGTCCTTCCAGACAAAGACTCAGTGACTGTGAGGTCCAAGGATCAGGCAGCCATGGGAGGCTGGAAAGGTTCTGAGGCTCAGACTGGCAGTGGCAGCAGGAGCAGGGTGAAGGGGCCAGTGCCTTCCTTGATCCAACAAGTCACCTCCGGTAGAGGGAGGCCAGACTAGGGGCTGAGGCAGAGGCAGTTAGGGGTGATAAGGCCGGCAGTGGGGCAAGGTAGGGCAATCAGGCCAACCTGGGGACAAGGTAGGGGCGATCAGGCCAGCAGGCAGAGGGGTTAGGGGAAATCAGGCATGCGGGCAGGCAAATGGTTAGGAGCCAGTGGGCCCAAGATGCATCCCCAATTGCCAGCTTAGAGAACCACCCCCAAGTGCATGACTTTGTGCACCAGGCCTCTAGTCTACATTAATAAAAGCCTGCGTGGCCCTCACACTCAACATTGTCACAAGATGGTCACCACAAGATAGCCGCCACAAGATGTCTGCACGCACAGCAAAGGTGGTGCGCAGTGGCTGTTCCACACAGTGAGGCTTGGGGGTCCCGTGACTCTGCACAGTGCAGAGGAGGCGGTTTTGGCATCTCTGCCACCTTGCACAGAGTAAAGTAGGTCCCAGCAGAGTTGGCAGGTCACAGAAGGGGAGGGCAGTTGTGGGTGATCAGTCAGGCAGAGGCAGTTGGGGGCTATCGGGCCAGTAGGAGAGCAGTTAGGCATCAAGCAGGGGAGCTGTTAGGGTGCAGTCAGACTGGCAGGCAGAATCAGATAGGAGTCAGTGATTAGGCCAGAAATCAGGCTTAGAATCACTTTCCTGATCATCTTCCCCCAAATACATCGCATTTTAAGGTGGGTAAAGGAAAGTTGAGGGAAGTTCAAACACTGCACAAAGGATATTATAAAATGACAAAGTCCAAAGTGAAGATCATGTGTTTTCTTTAAAATATTTTTTATTGATCTCAGAGAGAAAGGAAGAGGGAGAGAGAGATCAAAACATCAATAAGAATCACTGATCATCTGCCTCCTGCAGGCCCCCATACTGGGGATCGAGTCCACAACCCAGGCATATGCCCCTGACCAGAATCAAACCTGATGCTCTCTCTAATAAG
>NW_006286676.1:154304-156846 GCF_000327345.1 Myotis davidii | reverse complement strand
GTCCTCACACTCAACATTGTCACAAGATGGTCACCACAAGATAGCCGCCACAAGATGTCTGCACGCACAGCAAAGGTGGTGCGCAGTGGCTGTTCCACACAGTGAGGCTTGGGGGTCCCGTGACTCTGCACAGTGCAGAGGAGGCGGTTTTGGCATCTCTGCCACCTTGCACAGAGTAAAGTAGGTCCCAGCAGAGTTGGCAGGTCACAGAAGGGGAGGGCAGTTGTGGGTGATCAGTCAGGCAGAGGCAGTTGGGGGCTATCGGGCCAGTAGGAGAGCAGTTAGGCATCAAGCAGGGGAGCTGTTAGGGTGCAGTCAGACTGGCAGGCAGAATCAGATAGGAGTCAGTAATTAGGCCAGAAATCAGGCTTAAACCAGCAGCCAGACATCCCCCAAGGGGTCTCAGATTGGAGGGTGTACAGGCCAGGCTGAGGGACAGCCCCCACCCACCCGTGTATGAATTTTGTGTACCAGAAAACTAGTGGTAAAAAAGAAGCAAGTCTAAAAGAGACTGGGTGGGGTTGCAGTTAAAGATTGGAGGGTAACATCAGCTCTGGTAGGGGTGCTGGTACCTGCAAACAGCAGACAAACTGAACCTCATGACAGGAAAATAATGAGTTCAGTGGGCCACCCCTGCTTCCAGGGGTTTCTCCCACCTGGGCTTCCCAGGCATCAGACACTGAGCACTGAGCTGGAAGTTAGGAAATTTAGATCTGGTTCCAGCCTATCTTTTATTGGAAAGATCACTTAAGCTCTTCCTAACACAATTTCCTCATCTGTAGAAATTGGGTTAATTATGTCTAGCCTTTCCACTTTTAAGAACTGTTATGAATCAAATGGGATATTGCACATGAACTCTAGCAGGATAAAGGGCTCTCAGCATAAATATCAGGTATTTATGACTCTGCTTCCATTTCCCTTTTCAGCCTTTAGTTTTCTTTTGCATTATGGAAAAACTTATTTACAAAAAAGCCCTTATTTATAATCTCTTCTTTATACATTTTAAGGTACCTCACATACTTTTGGAAAAATGGTAAGGAGTAAATATAAACATGTACATAATTTCAAAAAGCTATATTTTACTAGTCTAAGCCCCTCTCCCACAATATTCTTGAACTAATTGCATACATAAATACTATAATAGCCTTATTAAAAAACATGATATTCAGAAAGGCTCAACATGTGACCTTTCCTTAGACACTACAAAACAGAAAAGAATGGTGAGTAAATGACAAATGAAGAATATACATAAGTTGAAGTGTTCTCTAATAGAGAATTAGACAATCCTTGTTTCCTAATATCATTCTCCAATAAAAGGAATGAGTCTCTTCTAAAGATAATGCATAAATGTTTGGGCGAGAGAAGGTACAAGGTGAGTTAATGTACCAGAAAGCAAGGAAGTGCATAAAAACCAATGAGGGCATTGAAGAAATCCTACTGTTCAACTTTGAGGGATTTAAATATCAAAACAATCTGCTGCTTACAATGGATGAGAACACATTGAACAACAAAGAAGAAGTTTCTAGGAATCCAAAAAGAGAGGGGGGAGGGGAGAGAGAGAAGGGAGAGTTTATTTTTCAGAAGAATTTTGAGTGAAAAAAAGTGTAATTAATAAAAATATTTTAAAATCATCTCTTTGCAATCACATATAATACTTTATTCAGGCAAGAATTAGCAATGGGTGCTACAGCCATATTACAAGTTAATTGAGAAGAGAATATTAACAAACTCTCTTTCCTATTTCTTCTTATTAAAGCAGTCCTTTTATTATTTCTTGCAATGCTGGTTTGGTGGTGATAAACTCCTTTAGCCTTTTTTGTCTCAGAAGATCTTTATTTCATTGCTATCTAATCTAATCTACACTAATAAAAGAGAAACATGGTAATTGGCGTACGACCACTACCCTTTTCATTGGCTAATCAGCGAGATATGAAAATTAACTGTCAGCCAAGATGGTGGCCAGCAGCTAGGCAGCTTGAAACTAACATAAGTCTTGCTTGCTTCAGTGAGGGAGGACTCCAACGTTCCCCGCCTGCGACTGCAGGCCTATGAGCCTGCAGTTTAAAAAACTCTGTAACAATTACCACCGGACTTCAGCCAGCAGGATTGCAACATTGTAAGCAAAGGCCAGAAACCTACTTTCAGCAGTGGAGGCCTAAGAGCTGGAGCCAAGCCTCAGAGCTAAAGCTGGCCCAGAATAAAATAAAAAGAAAAGAAAAAAAGGAGCGGTTGGGAGCTTCAGTTACACCCAGCCTGAAAACAGCCCTCAACCCCTCACCCAGACTGGCCAGGCACCCCAGTGGGGACCCCTACCCTGAAGGGTGTGTGACCAGCTGCAAACAGCCATCATCCCCTCACCCAGGCTGGCCAGGCACCCCAAGTGGGGACCCCCACCCTGATCCAGGACACACTTCAGGTCAAACCAGCCAGCCTCCACCCATGCACCAATCCTCTATCCTATATAGTAAAAGGGTAATATGCCTCCCAGCACCGGGATCAGCATGACAGGGAGCAGTGCCCAAACATCCCTGATCACCCTGCG
>NW_006286676.1:151921-154096 GCF_000327345.1 Myotis davidii | reverse complement strand
GGTGGCATCGCAACCTCCCAATCTGCCCTGCTCTGTGCATGACAGGGGGCGGCGCCCCAACTCCCCAATCGGCCCTGCTCTGAGCCCGACCAGGGGCTGCACCTAGGGATGGGGCCTGCCGTCTGCCACCTGGGAGCAGGCCTAAGCCAGCAAGTCGTTATCTCCCGAGGGGTCTCGGACTGCAAAAGGGCATAGGCCAGTCTGAGGGACCCCCCACAAGTGCCAAATTTTTGTGCACTGGGCCTCTAGTAAAAGATGAAAATTGACTGTACTTCTCTATGCCTTAGGCCACACCCACCAGCCAATCAGAGCAACTATATGCAAATTAACCCAACCAAGATGGCAGCCATCAGCCATGGGGCTGGC
This sequence comes from Myotis davidii, assembly GCF_000327345.1. Lineage (NCBI taxonomy): Eukaryota > Metazoa > Chordata > Mammalia > Chiroptera > Vespertilionidae > Myotis > Myotis davidii. Next base: position 153,730 of record NW_006286676.1, on the reverse strand, counting down.
GCGAGCAGAAGGCTAGGTTGCTCCAATGATGGAGGAAGCCAAGCTTCCCACCCATCCTTACTGGCTCTGAGCTCCACTGAAGGCAACGAAGTTTTAATTATACAAGATAAACAAACCCCGGATACTTGTTTTCAGCCAGCCGTGGCCATGGAGCTGGAGTGAGCAGGATGTTTGGTTGCTCCACTGATGGAGGAAGCCAAGTGTCCCACCTGACCTGGCTGGCTCTGATCTCCACTGAGGGCAACAAAGTTTCAATTATAGAAGGTAAATAAATCTCAGAATAAAAAAGAAAACGGAAAAACGGAGAGGCTGGGAGCTTCCATTGCTGGAGGGCTTGGCCAGCCTGAAAATGGCCCTCAGCACCTCACCCAGACTGACCAAGCAACCCAGTGGGAACCCCCCACACTAAAGGGGGTGTAGCCAGCCTGGAAACAGCCATTAGTCCCTCACCCAGGATGGCCTAACCTCCATTGGGTGAGGGTCCCCATTGGGAGGGGCTTGACCAGCCTGAAAATAGCCATCAGCCCCTCACCCAAGCTTGCCAAGCACCCCAGTGGGGACCCCCACCCTGAAGGGTGTATGATCCACCTGCAAACACCCATCAGCCCCTCACACAGGCTTGCCAGGCACACCTGTGGGACCCCCACCCTGATCAAGGACACCCTTCAGGGCAAATCAGCCAGGCCCCACCCATGCACCAGGACTCTATCTTATATAATAAAAGGGTAATATGCAAACTGACCCTAACTGCAGAAAGACTGGGAACAACTGGTCACTATGACAGACTGAACATCATGGGACAGGTGCTCAATGCAGGAGCTGCCTCATTGTGGTCAGTGTGCTCCCACAGGGGGAGCTCTGCTCAGCCACATCAAGGCTTATGGCTTCCAGTACAGCAGTGGTAGTGGGAGGCTCTACCACCTCCTTAGCAGTACTATGGATGTCAGACAGCAGCTTAGGCTTGCTCCCCGCTGCCAAGTGGACATCCCTTGAAGGCTGCTGGGCTACCAGAGGAATGTGTGATTTCCAGCTTAGGCCCAATCCCCCGGGAAGAAGGCCTAAGACAGCAGGTGGTCATTCCTCAAGGGGTGCCAGACTACGAGAGGGCACAGACCGGCCTGAGGGACCACCCCACCCCTGAGTGCACAAATTTTGTGCAACAGGCCTCTAGGTTTTGTTTTTTAAATTAAATCTCTATTGTTCAGATTATTACAGTTGCTCCTCTTTTTCCCCCCTCAGAGCTACCCTCCACCCTGTTCCCACCCCACCCTCTTCGCTTGTCCCTCCCACTTTACTCATCCATAGATGTATGATTTTTGTCATATCTTTCCGCACCCCCACACCCCTTTTCCCCCTAGAATAGTCAGTCCACTACCTTTCTATGCCCTTGATTCTATTATATTCACCAGTTTATTCTGTTCATCAGATTATTCTCTTGATTTATAGACTCACTTGTTGATAGATGTGTATTTCTTGTTCTTAATTTGTATCTTTACCTTTTTCTTCTTCTTCCTCTTCTTAAAGGTTACCTTTCAGCATTTTGTATAATACTGGTTTGGTGGTGATAAACTCCTTTAGCTTCGTCTTAGCTATGAAGCTCTTTATCTGACCTTCAATTCTGAATGATAGCTTCGCTGGGTAAAGGAATCTAAGTTGTAAGTTCTTGCTATTCATCACTTTGAATATTTCTTGCCACTCCCTTCTGGCCTGCATAGTCTCTGTTCAGAAATCAGCTTACAGTCTTATGGGTACTCCCTTATCGGTAATTGACTGTCTTTCTCTTGCTGCTTTTAAGATTCTCTCTTTGCT
>NW_006286676.1:146523-151234 GCF_000327345.1 Myotis davidii | reverse complement strand
CAACGTGGCTGGAGGACCTAGCAAGAGAACATGGACACAGAACTTGGCTGGAGATTATGGCTAGAGATCCTGGCAAGGCTGCTGATCAACTGAACACTGCCTCCATGTCTTTCCTTCTTCGCTGACTCCGTCCACACCTTTGGGGACCCCTGGACCCAGTGAGGTTGGACCCCAGAAGTTTCTATTGAGAAATCAGCTGACAGTCATATGGATACTCCCTTGTAGGTAACTGACTTTTTTTCTCTTGCTGCTTTTAAGATTCTCTCTTTGTCTTTTGCTCTTGGTATTTTAATTATGATGCGTCTTGGTAAGGTCCTCTTTGGATTCCTTTTGTTTGGGGTTCTCTGCGCTTCCTGGACTTGTAAGTCTCTTTCTATCCCCAGGTAGGGGAAGTTTTCTGTCATTATTTCTTCAAATAGGTTTTCAATATCTTGCTCTCTCTCTGCTTCTGGCACCCCTATAATTCGGCTGTTGGTACACTTGAAGTTGTCCCAGAGGCTCCTTACACTATCTTCATATTTTTGGATTCTTTTTGCTTTTTGTTTTTCCGGTTGGGTGTTTTTTGTTTCTTTGTATTTCAAATCTTTGACTTGAATATTGTGATCCTCTAGTCTGCTGTTGGAACTCTGTATAATATTCTTTATTTCAGTCAGTGTATGCTTAATTTCTAGTTGGTCCTTTTTCATATACTTGAGGGTCTCCCTAGATATCTTGAGGGTCTTACTGATTTTATCATTGTTTCTAGAAAATTCTTGAAAAACATTGTAAGTTTGGTTTTGAGCTTTATATCCAGTAGTTTTCTTTCCTCCATTTCTGTCATTTGTGACCTGTTTCTTTGTCTCTGCATTTTTTATGCTTCCCTGTTTTGATAGACTGGATTTCTGTGCTAGTTGTCCTTTAGGGCCCAGTGGCTCAGCTTCCCCAATTACCTGAGGTAGACACTCTTGGTGCACCCCTTTGTGGGCTTTGTGCAGCCTTGTTGTAGCTAAGCCTTGATTATTGTAGGTATCACTGGGATGAATTGACTTCCAGACCAATTGACTGTGAGAATCAGCTGTGTCTACAGTGGGAGAACTTCTGTGCTGGACATACACTCTGGTGCAAGAGTTGCTTCAGTTAGGCTTTGGTGCTCACTGAGTCTGCCCCCTGAGTGTTTTCCTTATGGATCTGAGGAGTTGTAATCTGGATTTTCCTACTCTGACTAGTGGGTACACTGGCTCTTGGATCTCTAAGGAAGTGCTAATTTAGCCTCTTCCTGAGGCTACCCAGCAGGAGCTATGGAGAGATTTGCAGATTCCACTCCTTTGTTTTTGGATTTGGAGGTGCCCAGATAAGGCCCATCTGTAAAGCAATCAAAAGCTCCTGTGGGGCCTCGGGCCTTCTTTTGGATGTTCTTGGTCTCTCTCACCCAGCTTCAGTTTCTTAGGTAATTTTCAGAGTGCAAAGGGCCAGGCCTTTCATATTCAAAAGCCTCTGCTCACAGCTTGGGTGGGACAGATCTCAGGGAATCAAAAGGGCGAAGCAAATAGCTATGGCTGGTCCTCAGTCCTACTCTAAGAGGCCCTACATCTCAGTGTCCCTGTCATCACTACAAGCACCTCTGAGAGAAAGCCACCCCCGAGTTCCCACCAATGCCAGACAGACTAGTTTCTCCCTGTATGAGTCTGGGTCCCCAGAGACTTGCCCGGAACTAGAGTTCAGAGCAGTCAGGAGCTTGAGACTCCCTCCCAATTGAAAAAGACAACCATGTCCTCAGTTGCCAGGCCTTTCTGTGTGCCCCTTTGTACTTCTGCACTTCCGCACTGAACCTCTGATTCTCACTGTGCTTTTCTCTTTCCTTCTAGTTGTAGAATTTCCACTCAGCCAGCCTTCCTGTGGTTATGGGTGATGTCCATTTTGTCTTTTAGTTGTATTTTTGAAGTGGTTGTGCGAGGTAGCAATTTCCAGTGTTTACCTATGCTGCCATCTTGATTTCTCTCCTGTGTATTGATTTTAGAGAGGGAAGAGAGAGAGCCTGGGCCTCGAGTTTGGAATAATAGCCTTGCTGGCTATAGTAATCTTGGTTTTACATCCTTGCTTTCCATTATCTTGAGGACTTCATGCCATTCCCTTCTGGCCTTCAGAGTTTCTGATGAGATATAAGCTGGCAGCCTTATGGGGGTTCCTTTGTAGGTAACAAATTGCTTTTCTCTTGCTGTCTTTAAGATTCTGTCTTTTTCTTTAATTTGTGGCATTTTAATTATTACTAGAGGCTCAGTGCATAAAATTTCTGCATGGGGGAATCTCCACAGCCCAGCCTGCACCCTCTCCAGTCTGGGACCCCTCAGGGGATGTCCGACTGCCAGCTCCTAACTGTTCACCTCCATGCCTAACTTCCCCCCACTGCTGACCTGGTTCCCCCCAACTTTCCCCCTCTGCCAGCCTTGTCACCTCCAACTATTCCCCTCTGCTGGCTTGGTCATCCCTAACTGCCCCCTTGCAAGCCTGGTTGCCCCCAACTGCCCCCTACTGACCTGGTCGCCCCATGCAGCCTACTGTTCAATCATTTGGTTGTTCCTCACTAATCCCCCTGCCAGCCTGGTTATTGGCAGCCATATTGTGAGGGCATGATAGCTAATTTGCATATTACCTCTTTATTATATAGGAAATGCCTGAACATGGGCTTGTTTGGATTCTTCTTGTTTGGGACTGCCTGTGCTTGTATGATTGTTTTCCTTCACCAAGTTAGGGACATTTCTTCCATTTATTCCTTGAAACACATTTTCTATCCCTTGTTCCCTTTCTTCACCTTCTGGAATTACTGTAAAGTGAATATTATTATGTTGCATATTCTCCCACAGCTCCTTTAAGTTGTCTTTTTTTTTCCTTTGAATTATCTGATTTAGTGATTTTTTTATACCCTGTCTTCTAATTTACCAATCTGATCCTGTTTCTTCCAATCTACATATTAGTTCCAATGTGTTTATTATTAATGCTGTGTCATTCTTCATTTCTGATCTTTCATTTTTCATTATTTCTATATCTTTTCTCATGCTGATCATCTTTGTAATTATTACTCTAAATCAATATCTGATATATTTCTTATCTCCATTTCATTTAGCTTTGCTTCTGAAGAATTTTCTTAGTCTTTCTATCAGGGATTGTATTTTTGTCCCCATTTTGGCTTTATGTCTACGTGTTGGGTTTATTTGCTACACCTCCCAATCTCTAGGGTTAGGCAATATCAGGCATTGTTTCTGACTGGCCCTGAGTATCCTGTTTGGTGCTGACAGCTATCCACATCTTGTGGCTTCCTTTGTTGTGGTTGGGTGTCTTTGAAAAGGATCAAGATATGCATGAAGGTTTGCTTTTCCTAGCCTCAGGGCCAGAAGGATATCATGCAAAGTCTTAAAACCTCCAGAGATCCTCTTCAGTCTGGTTGTCATTCAGTATCAGTTATTCTCATGCTATTAACTACATGGTTAGGCAAGAGGTTTTTAAACATGGTGAGTCAATGCTACCTGGATAATAAAGCTCTGCAGGAGAAAGATACCTATGCAGTAGAAGGGAATGACTCAGCATAGGAAATTAGGGTGTGTCACTTCTGAAGTCTAACCCCAAAGCCCCCACACTTGGCTTCTGCTCACACAGCTCCAGTACACTTTTCCATTTCACTGCCAGAGCCCAAGGTGAATGGCTGTGCACACTATTTTGTGCATTGTTCCTTTAAGAGGGTGCCTGCATTTCCAGCCTTCTCTTCCTGGAAGAAAGCAATTCTTCTTTTAACAGCCATATGTACTGTGGGCACCTTTCTCAGTTCTGGTGCTTTGGGGTGGGGGTCCAATTTGGGTTTAGACCCCAGAGCTCTCTTTGGGAGCCCCCCACAGCTAAGATATTCCTTTGGAAATTCAGCTGTTTTTAGTGGGAGCCTGGCCAGTTCTCTAACACAGCTATCCTTTTTACAATTTTCTATGCATTCCCCACTTTCCATCCTTAATTATCAGGGTTCTCTCCAGCTAGTTTTCAATTGATTATTTAGAATGAGTTTTCTGTATTTTAGTTATAATTCCACTTTGGCCCTAGGAGTAGCTTCCACTTACTCTACCATCCTCTTGAGTGTTTTGTCTTTTATTTATTTTTTAAATATTCTTTAAATTTATTTTGCTCTTATTTTTATTATTGCTTTACTAATTTGGTACTTTGTTTTCCTTTGAGTTTGTTTTTTAGGTACAATGTTAAATATTTTATTGGATTTATTTTTTTTAATAGACATGTATTGCTATAATTTTTTTCCTTAGGAATGCATAGCTCTTTCTCATGATTTTGGGGTGTGTTCTGATTTTCATTTGTTTCAAGGTAACTTGATTTTTTCCAGGACTTCCTTTTTAACCCAATCATTGTTTAGTAACATGTTATTTAACCTCCTTGATCACGAGCATATTGTGTTATTTAATTTTTTGCGTCTGATTTCTAGTTTCATACTAGTATGTCAGAGAAGATACATAGCATGATTTCAATCTTCTTAAGTTTATTGTAACTTGTTTTGTACTTTTACATATGGTTTATCCTAAAAATATTTCATGTGCACTTGAAAGGAATGTGTATTATGCTGCTTTGTGGTGAAATTGATATACAAAAATATATATTAAATATATCTGGCCTGGCATGTCATTTACTTTTACTGTTTTTTTTTTACTAGATATAATATTTTAATACTTTGTTTAGATTTTTT
>NW_006286676.1:142919-146483 GCF_000327345.1 Myotis davidii | reverse complement strand
CTCCCCTTTTTTTTTTTAAACCCTCACCCAAAGATATTTTTCCATTGATTTTTAGAGAGGGTGGAAGAGAGAGGGGAAGACAGAGAGAAATGTCCATGTGAGAGAAACACATCGATTGGTTACCTCCACCAGGGAGGAGCCTGCAACCAAGATCTACTTTTACTGTTTATTTATTTTTGTTCTTTTTCCTGTTTCAAATATTTATTCATTGATATCAATTGACTGTTAAAATTTTACTATGAGTGTGTTCCTATCAATATCTCCACTTATGTTTATCAGGATTTACTTTGTATAATAAGATGGTCCTATGTTGGGTGCCTACGTGTTTAAAAGTATTGCTAACCCAGTTTTATTTTCATTCCATTTGCATGAAATATATTTTTAAACTCCTTTGTCTTAAAGACTGTGTGTTTATTCAGTATCCTTAATACCATGGCTTTAAATTCTACCCCTGGAAGTTTGTTCCTTCCATTTTTATTTAGTCGCTTTCTGGTGTTTTGTTTTTGTTCTTTTTTGGAGGGGAGAGGGTGTGGGAGGGGACAGTATGTTTCTTTGTTTCTTCATTTTGGCAGTCTTCTTGTATTTCTTATTGTGTATTAGATAGATATACTATGTCTTCAATCTCATTATGGTGGTCTTTTGTGATATGTGTCTATGGGGCTCACAGGTGTAATCTCTGATCATTTGAGTTTTGTGCTCAAGGAATGTTCCTTGTGTAGGTTAATGATTTCTGCTGTTTATTTTAGTCTTGAATGCTGTTTGCTTTTTCATAAGTGGTATTGATTTTTAGGCTGAGTAACTATTAAGATAAGCCTTGACCATTAGCATATAAACTGCCATGTGGTTGCTAACACTTTCAAGGTAAGTTAGCTCTAGTAGGTTCTGGGACTAGCCACATTCTTCCTTGGATGCCCTGGTTATGTGGTTAATTGATTTGTGATCTGCTCTCGTCTTAAGGCTTCCAATGATTGTTTTGAAATTGGGCCACTTTTGGAGTGACTTTTTTTCAGACACTGCCTGCAATTGGCCTTGGCTACCTATCTGGAGCTACAAGTAATCTGCAATTTTGTCTGCCTTTACTGAACCAGGGTGATTATGGAAGGAACCAAGGAGTATACCAAAGTTGGCTCTGTTAGGATGAACCACCCTTAATCTCTCCTGCTTGGACTTGTTTTCTGATATATATATTATTATAAGCCTTTTCCCATAGCTTGGAAGAGACAGCTGGCGCCTAAAAAAAGAAGGTAAGTTGAATCCCCCTTTGCTTTAAAGAATTCCACACCCTAATTCCTTCACTCCCTTGAATAATTTATGGCCTCCTCACTGCTTGACCGAGTTCTACACCCACACCCTGACCCTATATTGTATGCTTCTACCCTACATAAGAGAATCTAATCAGAACTTCAATGATGACACCGACATACTAGTCTCAGCCTAACATGCTTTCATCAGCCATGTGTATTGTTTATATTCTTTCTCTACATCCCCCAATTCTGTTTTCTCTGGGAAATTTTAGTAATTATTTGGCCATCTACTGTTTCTTTACAAATAAATTAAAGGCATGAACAAACCAAACAACAATGAACTAACAATGAACAAACCAAACAACAAAGACAGATAAAACAACAATCAACAGACAAGTGCCCACAACATTTAGAAAAGACTTAATAAATCAGAGTTCTTTACATGGATTTTTCAGATGTTTTTTATATTGCCTGGGATTTACAGCCAAAATGCAGCCTAGATTTCAACCTGCTGTTCACAAATATTCTGCTCTCCATGGCACTGACTGGCATCTAAAGTTATTTTTGCTAAAATCTGGCTGTCCCAAGGCATCGTATGGTAATTTTCAGACTTTTGATCCTCAATACCAAATGGACATAATGCTATTCGAACAAGAGCCCACATAGTTAAGATGACAAGGGCACTTGTATCCCTTGAGCCTGATTTAAGAGAGTACCTTTTGACACCTTAAGAAATTTAGGAATTTGCATTGTTTTAGAAATCCCTTTTTCCCATGTTTTATGACTAGCTATTACTAAACTGTATTCCTTACCTTATCTTATGCTTTCTGTATGTGCTTCACTGGAGTGTCCAATCATCTTGCAATTGTAGTTTCTCCATATTAAGGCTACATGTGCCATGCCAACACAGCCAAGGGTGAACCTGAGAGGGGCATTGAAGGATTAAAGAAGACAGGCAAGAAGATATAGCTGGAGCTTGGTCAATCTCCCTTGCCTGGATGAGGACACAGAAAGATCCAGCCTCCAAGCCATAGTCAAAACAAGGGCGGGGGGGGTGGAAATGGTGGAGGTTTAGGGGGATGTGTCGGGGCCTTATCGCAGAGCAGATAAGGACGAGCAGCTGAAACGGGTAACATACAGCCCGAGTAAGCAGAGGAGATTCAGCTGAGAGACAGTCTGCAGCCAGGAAAGACAGAGAACTCCTAGAAAAAGGGAACGGTTAGAGTCTGAAGCTGAAACCTCTCCCAGTGCACCCACTCAGCCACGAAGACCATGCCATCTCAAGTGGCTGTTACCGGCATCCAGAGACCAGCTACTAACCCGGAAGCAACAGCTCTCAAGCAATCGACTGCGTGAACTCAGGGGAGCCCTGCTTCTCTCCACAGAAAGGTTGGACTTCCCCTAAAGGTGTGGTTTGCAATTTAGGTTGGGGAATGGAATGCGCGTGCAGGGGGTAACTCTGCACCCCAAAAGTCCGCGGCCATTGGAGCCAGTGTGACCCACAAGTGTGGAAGGGCTCCCCCATGGCTGCTGGCAGGAGGGAATGCTATAAATAAGCCCACAGTTGAACTGGACACAAACAGGCAGCCTCAGACTTTGCCAGTTTGCCGGCTACTTGGTGCCAGGGGCCAGAGCGTGTGCAGAGACTCCGCACAGATCTGGAAGGTGGAGCCTTGCGAGTTCGCACAACTTCCCAGGCTTTTGTTTTTACACTCCCTCTCAAATCCGTGCGTTTGATTGTTGAACCCAGTTCATGGGATTGCACAGTTGGGGTCAGTCGCAGAGCCTATGGGGGAAGGTTGTTTTTGGGGAGCCTGGGAAACAGAGTGGAGAGTGACGATTAAACAACCAGTTCTGAGTGGAGGACTTTCCCAGTTTCAGGTACAATAGAGAACACCTGGTCAGAGAGGACTTATAGCCTCAGAGGTCAATCCCGACACACTGCCACCCAGAGGCAGAGCCACGAACTGACTCTTCTGTAAATACAGACAAAGGCTGTCTGGGAAACCAATACGGCCTGCCTTAAAATCTGGACTGTGGCTTACAACACGGAGGAACAGTCTATCAGAGGGAAATTCAACATTCCCCTGAATACATGGTGTGCCAAAAAGAAGATCTTAAGTACCTTAATTACAGCACATTTTTAATTATTATTTTTTTATTATTTTTTCATCTTTTAACTAAGAAATCATTTTTTTCTTTTTTCATCACCTGATTTTACCTTTTAATAACTACATCTTTTATTTTTAACCAGTATTATTACTACTACCATTTTACCTTGTTTAAAAGTATCACTTTATTGTCTCTTTACTTTATTATG
>NW_006286676.1:140650-142586 GCF_000327345.1 Myotis davidii | reverse complement strand
GCATGCAGTGCCTGGTACATTGTGCCTTCTGTTGTATTTTGTGCCTTTAAATCAACGCAGCAGATCCAAGCAACAGCAGCCTCCTGATCACCACATGCTCTGAGGAACAGTTGCTGTGTGTGAAGCCTCCCTCCACCAGCCAGAAGAGCCACCAAAGCTGTGAACAGCACCCATCAGAGGACCTACTACCAATGGAGGAGCAGCTGCTACCACAACTGCCCAAGGAGCAACCATAGCCCAAGGAGCCACTGCCACTCAGGGAGCAGCCACTGAATGACTCATTATCTATTCATGTCATTGAGATCAAACATGGGTAGACAAAGAAACCCCCAAAGGAAAGAAAAGGAAGACTTGCCAGAAAAGCAGCTAAGCGATACAGAGGCATGCAACATGACAGAAAAGGAATTCAGAATAAGGGTCCTAGGGGGCATAAACCAGATGGAGGAAAAAATCAATAACAAATGCAAGAAGCTAAAAGAAAAAGATGAAAAAATCAACAACTTAAGTTAAGGCCCAAGAAGAAATGAAGAGCGATATAGCTGCAATAAAAAACACCATTGAAAGTATCAACAGTAGACTAGGAGAAGTGGAGGACCGAATTAGTGAATTAGAAGACAAGGAAGCAAAACACACCCAAACTGTACTTCAATTGGAGAAAAAACATTAAAAGGAGGAGAGTCTAAGGGAGCTTTGGGACAAGATGAAACGAAACAGCATTTGAATAATCGGGGTGACAGAACAACAGAAAGAGGGACAATTTCTGAAAACCTATTCAAAGAAATAATATCAGAAAACTTCCCTGAGGTGGGGAAGAAAAAGTCACACAAGCCCAGGAGCGCCCGCACATGGTATTTTGTGAAAGAGCCACCCGCAAGGGGCCAAAGAGCTGCATGTGGCTCGCGAGCTGGGGTTTGCTGAGCCGCAGTTTGCCAACCACTGGTCTAGGAGATCGCGCAATGTGTCTGCCACCAGAACCATGATTCTCAGCATTCCTGGTGCTCCCTGTGCTCTCAGTTTCTGCTTCCTGTCCAGGGGCTGCCACCAGAACTACAATTCCCAGTATTCCTGGTGGTCCCCACGTTCTCGGCTTCTGCTTCCAGCCTGAGGCCCCTTCCCTCCCCTCCCTCCGCACGGCTGGGGCACGAACACTGGGCTCGCATTGCCAGGGCAATGCTGCCAGCATCCCGCCCCAGCCACTATGGGCACCGCCATCTTTGTTGCAGAGTGACAATTAATTTACATATTACTCTTTTATTAGGTAGGATAGGTACTTGTTTGTTGCATTTTTATTCTGTATGCTGTGTTCCTTCTTTCCTTTCTATTTCTCCTTTTCACATTTGTTCCTTTAGCATTTCTTGCATTGCTGGTTTGGTGGTAATAAACTCCCTTAGCCTTATTTTTCTGCTAAGCTCCTGAGTTCCCCTTCAAGTTTGAATGATAGCCTTTCTGGATAGAGTATTCTTGGATTCAGTCCTTTTCTTTGCATCATTTTGTAAATTTCTATCCATTCTCTTCTGGCCTGATGTGTTTATGTTGAAAAATCATTTGATAATCTAATGAGAGATCCCTTGTATGTAACTTCCCATCTCTCTCTTGCAGCCTGTAAGATTAATAACCACAAATAAAGGTGGCCACACGAGTTAAGAGAGTTGGGGGATAAGGAAGTAAGATTCTCTCTTTGTCCTGGGAGATATCAAAGGAGAGATCAACAACAAGACAATCATTGATCCACTGACATCACTGGATAAATCCTCTAGACAAACAATCAGCAAAGAAACAGCAATCCTAAATGACTCACTAGATCAGATGGACTTAATTGAAATCTTCAGAACACATCACCCCACAGCCAGGGAATATACGTTCTTCTCAAGTGCTCATGAGACAGATTCAAAAATAGACCACATATTGGGTCACAAGCAAAGTATCCCCAAATTCA
>NW_006286676.1:135316-139207 GCF_000327345.1 Myotis davidii | reverse complement strand
AGCGCCCATCAGCAGATGAGTGGATTAGAAAACTGTGGTACATATACACAATGGAATACTATGCTGTGGTAAAAAAAAAAAAAAAGGCACTCTTACCTTTTGCAACGGCATGGATGGAACTGGAGAGCATTATGCTAAGTGAAATAAGCCAGTCAATGAAGGAAAAATACCACATGATCCCACTCATTCATGGATAATAGAGACCATTATAAACTTTTGAACAATAATAGATACAGAGGCAGAGCTGCCTCAAACAGATTGTCAAACTGCAGCAGGAAGGCTGGTGGGGGGGCAGGAGGGTGGGGGGTAGGAGATCAACTGAAGGACTGTATGCATGCATATAAGCATAACCAATGGACATGAGACACTGTGGGGTAGGGGAGGCCAGGGGATTGTCAAGGGTGGTGGTGGGGTGCGGTGGGAAGGACACATATGTAATACCCTTTGTAATACTTTAAGCAATAAAGAAATAATAATAAAAAATAAAAAAAAACAAGGAAGTGGTCAACATGTTTACAATGTTCTTGTGAGTTTCACCTTGTTTTGGCAACACTTGTTGCTCCTCCCACAGCCCATTTGCTACCAAGAAGGAACTAGGGAGGGATATAAGGTTAAAGTTAATCATGCTAAGAGGGCTCTACCCTCCAAGCTGGGAATTGTTTGTGGCCCTGCTACAGGTCAATCCAAGGCTTGACCCTATAGCCACTCCCTACAGTAAAATGATGAAGGAAGGTTAGTGAATATTCCCAGATCATAGCATCTACATTTCAGAACAGTTATCTCATAGAGTAGTCCTCCAACAGCATGAACTTACCCATTTAGCAAAGACAGCTCTAGAAACCTAACTTGTTATGCAGATACTATCTAATTTCCCATCTCCTCTACTTACAAGCCCCAGTTTCTCAGTGCTGCCTCCTCTGTACACAGGACAATGCAAGGCAGGGTCCTGTAGGACTGATAAGAATTCACGCACTGTGGGTAGGCTCCCTTTGAAGATCTAGAAGTAGACTATACAGAAATAGGGCCTATTAGAGGAAATAAATATCTTTTAGTTTTCATTCTGCGCCTTTTCAGGCTGGGTTGAGGCATATTCTACCTACAAGGAGAAGGCATGAAAAGTCACTAAGGCATTTCTGAAGGATATAATTCCACAATATGTAATACCATTAACCATAGGGTCAGATAATGGCCCAGCATTTATAACTGAGTTAGTACAACAGGAAGCTAATGCCTTAGGAATTAAGTGGAACTTACATACAGCCGAAGGGGCCCCAGAGTTTAGGGAAAGTAGAACACATGAACCGGATTCATAATCAGGCTATGGCTAAGCTATACCAGGAGACAAATTTACCCTGGACAGATACCTTAGCACTTGTGTTTCTGCAGGTATGCCATGCCTCAAGAGCCAAAGTAGGGTTCTCTCCAGCAGACTCCCTCCCTTAATTCGGCCAAAGGTGGGTTTGGGGGAAATAGGGAGCTTTGAAATTCAGAAACAGCTACAAGGACTTGGGAAATCTTTCCTTGAAGTTCACATATGTGTTACTGATCAATTTCTCATCTTTCTAGGAACATCTGTGCATCCTCACAAGCCTGGGGACCAGGTTTGGGTAAAATATTGGGAAAAGGAACCCTTTAAGTCAACCTGGAAGGAACCTTATCCAGTCATACTTACCAACCCCTCAGCTCTCAAAGTTGTAGGAATGAATACCTGGATCCACCACTCCCAGGTAAAAGCAGCCTACCAGCTGGACAATCAGCATCCAGAGTGGAAGGTGACCTCTGACCTGGACCACCCTCTGCAGATTATCTTCAAGAAGATGGCTGATCTGGCTGACTGGCCTGAATCTCATTTATTCAGTCTTCATACATGTGTCGCCAGAACCCCAGACTAGTACTGTGAGGAGAACTTCTCTGCCCTTGCTACTCTGACAACACCCTTGGGGAAGATGGTGAAGACTCGGCATACTGAACTCCCTTTTTTGTTGCCCCCTCCTTCAGCTGGAGCAGTCATTGACCTTATCTCCAATTCCTGCATTTTTGTAATCCTCAAGGCTAAGAATAGTTTGGAGAGCAAGAGGAGGGAATGAAAAGGAAAATGGAGTTTCTTGCAAGTTAGTTCAATATCTGATTAAAACTGTAGTTTTCCCCACTCTGACTGACTTGGGAAGAGCTACAGAGCCTAATCCCAGGGCCCCTCCACAGCAGACTTGGGCAGAGCATGCCCCCAAGTGCCTGCCAAGACTGACTTGGGTGGAGTTGCAGGGGCTGCCACAGAAGGAGATATATAGGTCAGAATCTTGCCAGGACTTCAGTTCAGGCTTTGAATGCAGAATTCCTCTGGACTAGCAGATCTGCAAAAATAAATGTTAAACTTTCCTCCCTCAGAGAGCTGGCTGATAGTTCTCCGTGCATTCTGCTACAACATGAGTATATACCAGAAATTGTTGTTGTTTCTACCTGCTGTTAGGGTTTTGGACAGGGACATAGGTTTGTAAAAAATTAACGACTAAGAGGAGATATAGTATGGAAATATGTTTTTGCTTTCCAAGGGAGAAAAGGCCCAGTGCATTGGTAGTCAATACAAGGCAGTAAAGAAAGAGTGGTTTGGACTTTGAAAGAGCAAGCAACCTGACCAGTGTGGCTTGGTAGTTGATCTCTGATTCATGAACCAGGACATCATGGTTTGATTTCCAGTCAGGCTCACATGTGGGCTGTGGGCTCAATCCCCGGTAGGAGGTAGGCAGAAGGTACATCATTCTCATCATTGATGTTTCTATCCCTCTCCTTATCCTTTCCTCTCTCTGAAATGAACTTTAAAAACATTTTTTTTAAAAAAGCAAGCAATTGCTGTTACTCAGCAACAAGGAAGGGAGGGGGATTGTGTTGAAGTTGACCAGATTTTGAATTTGTCTTGAAAAGTTAGTTTGCTCTCCAGGAGACAGGCAGATGGGCTAGGAAGAATATATCATATTAGTATTTTCCCCAAAGGCTATAAGGCAGGCTTAGAAAAAATGATATAAAGAGTATTTTCTGCAGGAGAGCTTAGGGAAAAATGATATAAAGAGTCCAAAAGACAATTGTCTGAAGGGAAGAAGGGCTATATAGAGGAGGAATTATTGATAAACAGCCTGAAGCTGCTAAAACAGCAATGGAGGACAGAGAGGGGTAGTGGGGGAGGGGGAATGTAACTTTGAATATAGCCTTATCTTGTCCTGCAGTTTGAACAGAGAAGCAGTTTAAATCAGAAGAGACAACAGTCTTGGAGTTTAATTACCATTCATTGTGGAAAAGCCACAACAACAACAACAAAAGGATAGGCCTATTTTCTTTCTCACAATTGCCGTTTACAATATGGCATAGGGATTCACAGAGAATATAGCAGTGTTGTGGCCATGGAGGGCTTTGTACCCCATACATGAGTTTTTTGGGGTGTTTGGGGGATGTTTTTTTCCAAGATCATTTGGGCACCTGTATAGGCTGGTATTATTGAGGGTCTTGTTTCCTTAAGCACTTATTTTTCCAATGATGCTTTTTAAATAGAGGGTGAATTGGTTCTTTTATAACAGAGGCTGATTAACTAGGCTTTGACTTCACCTATCTGGACAATCTGAGTGCTGGGTTAAAGTTTTATACAAGAGCTGCATTTTCTTTGAATTTTCTATATTTTCCCATATTCTTTGCTCTATCTCTGTTATTAAAGATCCTTTAAGTGAAATTGTACAACCAATGGGTCCTGGCTCCCAGTTTAAGGAGAGCATTATATGAATATACTAGAGGCCCAGTGCACAAAAATGTGTGCACTCGGGGGAAAAGGGGAGTCCCTCAGCCTGGCCTGTGCCCTCTAGCAGTCTGGGACCCCTCGGAGATAATGAGACTGATGGCTTAGGCCCA
>NW_006286676.1:128815-134418 GCF_000327345.1 Myotis davidii | reverse complement strand
GCTGCTGAAAGTAGGTATCTGGTTTGTTTTGGGTCTATTATCGAAACAGTGTACACCTCCAGCTCTGACTCCAGCTCTGAGATCCCAGCTCACTGAAAGCTGGTTTCTGGTTTTTTTTTTTAGCTTCTATATTTGTTACAATGTTCAAACTGCAGGCTCAGAGGCCTGCAAGGGAGGCAGGGAATATTGCAGCCCTCCGTCACTGAAGCAAGCAAGCCTCATGTTAGTTTCAATCTGCCTGGCAGCCGGCAGCCATCTTGGCTGGCAGTTAATTTGCATATCTCGCTGATTAGCCAATGGGAAGGGTAGCAGTCATAAGCCGATTACCATGTTTCTCTTTTATTAGATAAGGATATAGGTGTTTATTTCAACAAATGCCTGCAGTATGCAAGAGCAGCAGGTCATCCACAAAAACCTTCTCTGCATCCCCCCTCTCCCCTCTGCATAAGCCAGCTGCACATATTGGGCAGGAAAAATATTGCATGGCGAAACAGGAATTATATGCATGGGGAAGTAGGCAAGGTGGGCTGAGAAGTGGGGCTGTAGCAGGTGTCCATTGTTTGGGCAATAACCATGTTAATCTTTCCATGAGAGTAGGCAGTTCTTGAATGGGGATGGACCACAATTTAAGGTAAACTCTGGGGTCTAAGAATGACTGCCAGGTCAAGGTTGACTCCCAGGTGCTGGGGCCTTACAACTACCATCCAGGTCAGAATTTCCTTTCTTTAATCAGAATACGGCAATCATGGAAAATACAGCATGACTACTATTTCTTATAACTATTCCTTATATGTAGACCCCAGAATTATGTATATGCCCCCAACTGTCCCCACTGCATTTTCTATCACCTTATATCTAGGAGGTAAATTTTAGATGTAGTCTCATGCTGCTGGCCTGCATTGGCTTCTGCCTTGAAAGAACTTCCCAGCAATGGAATACAGCAAATTCAGGATCTAAAATGAGCAAGACATTGAATACAGAAGCAAGCTAACAGACTACAAAATAAACAGGAAACATATTAAAAATAATTCCTGCAGCCAAGAAAGTTTGGGTACCCAGAAAGTTAGATTGAATAAGAAAACAAACAAACAAAACCCCACATTGTTTTACCTTGGAGATGGTTTCCCTAAGTTGTGGCATTTTGTTTTCTAAAAATTGAGAATTGTCAGAAAGATTAAAAGAGCACATGCTTTGAAATTGCTTACACCTATGGTTCCACTGTGACAGCAAGTAATCTATTGCTGCCCCATTCTCTAGAACAGCCTCTCTGACCTGTCTCAGTTCTTGATTTATCCCATATATAGCCCTGAAAGTGGCACTCAGGGCTTTTACAATGCTACAAGGCAGCTGGGTCACGTCTACATTAAGGGATACTACCTTTACTGGCATAACAAAAATGGTTAAAGAAACACAGTTAGCAGGGCTCCACAGGTGAATATAGTCATCGCAGTCTGGTGTCACAGCCCTGGTAAGGTCTCTTTTGATTTGGGCCCTGTGATGTTTCTGAACCATAAAGACAGACAGTCATCCTAAGGAACAAGTTTCCATGGGGCTGTTAGCAGGGACATCTGAATAAATAGTTACTCCACATATCAGAAACCAACCAGCCAGCAGATTTGTATGTCAATGACTAGAAAGGATGGTGGCATTATCATAACAATTCATATTGTAGGTATTAGATAATGAAAGACAATAACCCAGTGAAAGTCAGACATTTGCCAAAGGGAGCTTCTGCAGTAATCTTTATCCCTCAAGGTTCTCAGCTGGGAATTCTTTCAGAGGAAAGAGGCATAGGATCCCTTCTGAAACTACTTCATGGTGAGGAGGGATGACATTTCTTTCAGAGCCAAGACATCCTTACTCTCTGTCAGAGGGACAATGATACCTGGGCATGGAAGGAGATGGCAATGGTGTCTAGACATTGGATTCCCAGAGTATCAGTGGGCTTGTAACCTGGTGGAGACAAAGTGTGTTATAAATTTTTGTATTATTGGGGTAAAAGCTAGAGGTAAATTCAGAATCCAGTTCAATTCATATGTGAAAAATAGAGCTTTAAGTCTCATATTCATAACCTTATGTTAGAGAGTCTACTGAAATACATTTTCCCCCTTATAATAACACTCATGTCCTAGCCAGTTTGGCTCAGTGGATAGAGAATCTGTTCTGGGTTCAATTCTCGTTAATGGCACATCCCTGGGTTTCAGGCACATTCTCTAGTAGGTAGAATGCAGGAGGCAGCCGGTCAATGATTCTCTCTCATCATTGATGTTTCTCTCTCTCTCTAACTCTCTCTTTCTCTCTGAAATCAATAAAAATATTTTAAAAAATCACATTTGTTTTGTTAAGAAGCCAAATTAAGACCAATTTACTTATTGTATTAAGGCTTTTGTTTCAATTTGGCCTGATCATTTGCACAAACACCATAAGAAATAATTGATCATATAAGCCTTTTTTTAAAAAATATATGTTATTGATTTTTTACAGAGAGGAAGGGAGAGGGATAGAGAGTTAGGAACATTGATGAGAGAGAAACATCGATCAGCTGCCTCCTGCACACTCCCCACTGGGGATGTGCCCGCAACCAAGGTACACTCCCTTGACCAGAATCGAACCTGGGACCTTTCAGACCACAGGCCGACGCTCTATCCACTGAGCCAAAACAGTCAGGGCATAAACCTTTTAAAAAAATTCTTTGCTGGAAATGTATAATTAAGCTTTAATTATCCCCTCAGGGCAAAGAAGCTAGGCCACCTTGCTGCAATCAGGTTTACCTGCAATACCAGCAGACTTGAGTGAATTCCTCATATTCTTGAGATTCCCCAAATTAGGTGCATTCCTTGCCATCTCTCAGGAAAGCAATCTTTGTTTTTTACCTGGAATGACCAAGCAAGGCACCAGGCTATTTTTCCAAGGTGCACACATTGGCTTCAAAGTCAAATTTCATTCCTTAAAGCTTTCTGGTTACATCCAGGGTCTGATGTTCTAGTCAAAGTCTTGGTTAATGAAACCACAATTGGAAACTGGTCTTATTGAATTCATGCAAAGAAATTAAGAATTACCAAATTCTGGAGGGAAAGGTAGGGAGAAAAATAATGTACCAAATTGCTTTAAGAAAAGGAACAGGTTCCTTATATCTGAAAAACAGAAAGGATTAAAAATCAGAACTACTTTTTTATTTTATGTATATTTTTAAAATACATTTTATTGATTTCAGCGAGGATGAGAAAGTGGGAGAGAGATAGAAACATCAATGATGAGAGATAATCTTGATCAGCTGCCTCCCACAAGCCCCCTATGGAAATTGAGCCTGCAACACAGGAATGTTTGTTTGACAGGAATTGAACCCAGGACCCTTCAGGCAACAGGTCATGGCTATATCCATTGAGCTAAACTATCTAAGGTGACCCATGGCCTATTTCAAATCACTGCAGTAGGCTGAGTAGGGGTCTTACCATGATGCTGTTACCTGATAATGAAGGTGTCTCTCCTTATGTTGGGTTAATTAGAACTTCAGTGAAGGAAACACATACCCATGAAGCCTGAAAAGTGTTTCCATGCACATGATGCAATTTTCTTCATGTGTCAGCTGAAAAAGGTGAGCAGAGCCTTGGAAGGACATGAGGTCACGAAGACCAGGTGCTGGAGGGAAAGTGTGTGCTGAGCATTCTGCATTGTGAGTTACAATCCTATCTAATAATGGACAAACATGGTAATTGACCGTACCTTTGCTAAGCCTCCCATTGGCTAATCAGAGTGATATGTAAATTAACTGCCAACAAAGATGGCAGCTAATTTGCATACTGCAGGCAGGGCTGGCCAGCGCAAGCTGCTATCTGGGTCCCTGTGTGCAGCACTGGGTGGCAGCGCTTAGGGGGCACAATTTCTCCCAGCCAGGACCCTTGTGTGCCACCTAAGCCACGTGCCACCTAAGTCCCGCCCCCAGTTAGGCCCCCTGTGTTCTGCCTAAGCCCCACGCCACTTAAGCCCCACCCCCAGCTGGAATCCCATGTGCCACATAAGCCCCCACCACCTAAGCCCCACCTCCAGCCAGGACCCTTGTGTGCCGTCTAAGCCCCTAAGACAGCTGGGACCCCATAGCAATCCCAGAGCAGGAAAGTGCGGCCTGCATGCAGTGCCCAGGAAGGCCTGCTCCTGGGTCACCGTGGTGATTCCAGAGCAGGAAAGTGTGGCCTGAAGGCAGCACACAGCAGGGTCTGCTTCTGGGTCACCGTGGCAATCCCAGAGCAGAAAAGTTTCACACCGACAGAACCCAGCAGAGCCTGTCCCCCGGTCTCTGAGGTGATCCAGTGATCCATGAGCAGGAAAGCATGGCTTGCAGGCAGCACTCTAACCTGGTCACAGCTCAAGGGAGAGAACAACACACAGTGGAGGCCAGGAGCCTGAGAGATCAACACAGAGGGGTGCCTGCTTCAAGCCTCTATAGTGTAGCTGGGGGCAGGCTCCCAGCAGACACACACACACACACACACACACACACGCACAGCACCTGCTCTGAGACTCCAATGCAGTTAGGGGCAGGCCCCTATTGGGGACACACACACACATACACACACACACACACAACGCCTGCTCCAAGCCTCTGCTTCCAGACTTTGGATGTCAGTAGGACATTCTGAGGGCTCCCGGACTGTGAGAAACCCACCCCAAATTTCGTGCACTGGGCCTGTAGTTCTTTATAATAAAGAGGTGGTATGCAAATTGACTGTCATGCACTTGCATAACATGGTTGCCCCCATGTGGGCACAAGATAGCCACTACAAGATGACCAGCAGTGGAGGGTGGTTGTGGGCAATCAAGCCTGTAGGGGAGGGCAGTTAGGGGCAACCAGGCTGGCAGGGGAGGGCAGTTAGGCATTGATCAGGTTGGCAGGGTAGTGGTTAAAGGATGATCAGGCTGGCAGACAAAAGTGTTTAGGAACAATCAGGCAGGCAGGCAGGCAGGCAGGAGAGTGGTTGGGAGCCAGCAGTCCTAGATTGTGAGAGGGATGTCCAACTGCTAGTTGAGGCCTGATCCCTGTGTCAGTCAACATCCCCTAAGGGGTCCCAGATTAGCGACGGTGCAGGCTAAGGGACCCTGCCCCCCACCCCCCGCCAGTGCATGAATTTTGTGCATCGGGTCTCTAGTCTTATCTAATAAAAGAGAAACATACAAATTGACTGTATCTCTGCTACACTCACAAGCCATGCCCACTAGCTAATCAGGAGTGACTATGCAAATGAACCCAACCAAGATGGCAGTGTCCACAGAGCTGGAGTGAACAGGAGGCTTGGGTTACACCTGGTGATGGAGGAAGACAAGCTTCCCGCCTGTCCTAGATGGCTGTGGGTTCCGCTCAAGGCTACAAAGTTTTAATTATAGAAGATAAATAAATCCCAGATACCTGCTTCCAGCCACCATAGCCTCCGCTCAAGAAAGGTCTGGGAGCATGGGTTGCCTGGGGCCATGGCTAGCCTGCAAACAGCCATCAGCCCCTCTCCCAGGCTTGCCATACCCCTGCAGTGGTGAACCTCAACCCATTAGGGCATGGCCAGCCTGCAAACCACCACAGGCCCCTTGCCCAGGCCACCCCATGCCCTAAGGGA
>NW_006286676.1:122059-128706 GCF_000327345.1 Myotis davidii | reverse complement strand
TTCATGGGGAATAGTGTTAGAGACAGAAATGTGTTCTTGAGATGCCTGTACAGGTGCATGTAGTAATGCTTTACATAAGTAGTCAGGATAAAGTAAAGCAAAGCATGGTGTATCACCCATTTCCTTTTTCTCCAAATGGGCAGAAATTCACATCTATGTTTCCAATTTAACTGTATTTCTTATATTATCTATATATAGAAAAGCCATATATATATGCCTAATATGCTAAGTGTCCAACTGAGCAGTCAACTGAATGGTTGCTATGATGTGCACTGACCACAGGGGTGAAGATGCTCCAACTGGTAGGTTAGCTTGCTGCTGGGGTCCAGCTGATCAAACCCCAGGCCCCTTGCCCACCACAGACCCCTGGGTGAGACAGTGCTGCACATGCCATGGAGCCCTCCCACAGTTCCTCCTGCAGTCCCTCCCCAGCAACCAGCCTCAATCAACCCCAATTGGGACAGGTGAGATGGCACTGATCAGTTCTCTGGCCAAGTGTAGGAACCCCACCCATGCATGGACATTGTGGACCAGGCCTTTAGTTCAGAAATAACTATCTTTAGAACTCACTTTCTTTTTTCTTTCAAAATGCACCTCCAAGCCTCATGCCTTACATTACCAAAACTATACAATTTATTTTCCATTAGTTTAAATTCTTAACTCTTAGATACCTTAATTTCTAGGAGACAAGTAATTAACATTCCTCAAATTAGCAATACATGTACATTTTTTAAAACTTTATTATTACAAATAGTAGTACATATGTCTCTTTTTTCCCCACTGACCTCCCCCCAAATTCCCCTACTCCTCAGCACTTGCCCTCATCCCCAGCACCGCCCCCCAACTCCCCAGTGTCTTGCATCTGTTGGTTGTGCTTATATGCATGCATACAACTCCTTTGGTTGATCTCTTACCCCTACCTTCCCGCTATAGTTTGACAGTTTGTTTGATGCTTCTTTACCTCTGTCTATTTTTGTTCAACAGTTTATAACGTTCTTTATTATCCATAAATGAGTGAGATCATGTGGTAATTATTTTTCACTGACTGGCTCATTTACATTTTTCAGAAATATATTTCAAATAAAATACAAGATATTTATTAACTGATTCAAATCCATCCTCTAGGTTCTCTGTAATGAGGCAAATGCAGATTAATATTATTCAGTATTCTGTTATTTCAAAATTGATATTTAATAATTTTTACTATTTAACTCAGCAGAACTCCAACTTTAAGTTACCAAAGACTTAGCTCTTTTTTTTTTTTCCCCTTAACAAAGCGTGAGTCACCCCTACCTGAGCTCTTCTGCAGCTCAGGCCCTTCTAATAGAAAACCTTGGGGTTTTTTCCATAATTGTCTTTCTGAGTAGACTGTAACAACATGAAATCTTGCATGTAAGAAGAGACCTTATCCCATTTCAAAAGAGAAACAAAACAATCCCTAAAGTAAATAGATGAGTACTCCCAAAAGGAGGAACTGGGAGAGTAGCCTTAGAATCTTATTTCACAGTAATTCAGAACAGCAAATGACCTTTGGTTCTGAGTTGTATAAACACATATAGCAGAGACAGAGGATTCCCTGTGTTTTAAAAAAGCAAAGAGTAAACTAAGTCCCCAAAAGACAAGAAAGCAGGCAAGCACATCCTTAACTAAAGTTACATTACAGGCAGATAAGAACTCTCACTAGCTAAGAGTTTCTGATGGCTGATGTCATGAGAGGAAGAGCAGGGAGGGTCACCAAGATTAAGAACTCTCAGCAGTTGCTGGGAAGTTCTTATAATTTCTGCCACAGGTTCAGCCTGCCACAAGCAGCTGGGGCCCTCAAAGTGGGACATGCCCCATCTTTAAACAAATTAAAACAAACAACAAAGAGACACAAAACATCAACAGAGACATTTTTATGTGCAATAGTTACAGGCCTGCACTACCTACAGATAAGAGCTTTACACCATGGTCCTTGTCTGTCCAGCCACAGAAACTGTGGAAAGGAAAATAAGACGCCAACACAACAGGCAGGTGAATGGCCAGCCAGCAGCACCTTTTGGTCACCATTCCAACCCATTTATTTCTTTCGAAGTTATACAATCAATCATTGTTGCTAAGTCCGGTTACTAAAACAAGTGAATTACATAAAGCATCACTAATCAATTTTTGCCCCGTTACCAAGGCATTATTAATCAACTTGCCTCATTGCCCTAGTTATTAATTTTAACTTGCCCCATTTTCTAGACTATTATAAACTTACCCCATTTCCCAGACTATCCTCAACCATAGTTGGCTCCATTTCCCCAGCAACTGCCAACATACCTGAGAGGGACATTCCGAGGTCACAGTAGCCACGCACCCAGAACCAGCAGTTTGCTGCGGCATCTACTGGTACGCTCCCACAAGAAACCTCAAAATTCCTTGCATAAAATTGAAGCAGAGCAATGTCTCTCATCCCAGAGTGCATCAGATTATAGGCTCGGAGACCAGGCAAGGACCGATGGAGGTCTCTTGCCACCTGGACCTAATCTAGCTCACCCAGTAAATACATACCTTATACATTATAAGCTTCCCATGTCAAACAAAGAAGCACAGCTAAGAGGCAGCAAATGCTTCTTGTACCATACAAACATGCTTGATTTCTCCTTTCATACAAAAGTGCTTGATTTAACTTAGGTCTCAGGTGAGAGCATGGGATTGCAGAGGCTGTGCCTGGGACACAAAACAAGAATTCCTGGCAGTACTGCAAATAAGATTTCAGGCCTCAGCCCCAGGAACTCCCAGCCCAGGCAGCAAGTAGGATCCCTGGTACTCACCCCAGGGGAGTCCCTCCTTTATATCTGTTTCTGGTCACCAGAATATAAAACAGACAACCAATGGTTTCAGGCTGCCTGTTACTACTTGAGTTAGTTAAGCATAGATAGGGTTGAATCAGATATGAGCATTTATTACAATATTGCTAGCAGTATGGGAGAGCAGCAGGCCATTTACGAAAATCTGCTCTGCCTCTCTCCATAAACCAGCTGCTTATATTGGGTAGAAGGACAAATATTATGTGGGGAAGTAAGAATTACAAGCATGGGGAAATAGGCATGATAAAATTATAGTAGGTTACAGTCATGCAGGCTGGAGTGGGCGTCACAGAGTGTGGACACCTCTGCACTAGATTGCTTCAGCCACAAGATTGTAAACCTTTCCATAATAATAGGCAGTTCTCAGGAAAGGAGGATGGGCAGCATTCTAATGTTAGCTCCCATGCCCCAGGGCATAAAACTTCCAGCCAGGATAGAATGTGCTTTCTCTAATCAGATCAGACCATCATGGTTAATAAAGCATGATTAATATGTATAATTGTAGCTGGTTCCCAATATTCTATTTCTGCTCCTAACAGGTCTATTTTGCTCATCAATTTATTTTATTCATTAGATTCCACATATTAGTGAGATCATATGGTTTTTGCATTTCTCTGTGGCATTTTGCTTAGTATATAATCTTAAGGTCCATCCACGCTGTCATAAATGGTAAGGGTTCCTTCTTTTTATAGCAGTGTAGTATTCCGTTGTGTAAATGTGTCACAGCTTTTTATTAATACATCTAATCATGGGCACTGGGTTTGTTTCTACAACCTGGCTATCCTATATAATTAAAGGCTAATATGAAAATTGTTCCCTTGATTGGGAGTTCAACTGGGAGTTTCACTGGGGGTGAGGCTGGCAGCCCCTCCCCCAAGCTGGTTCCATCCCCAGTCACCCTCTCCCCACCACCCCCAGATTGGGGGCAGGGTAACCCAGCCAACTGAGCCTCTAGTTACAAATAATATTGCTATAACCTTAGGGGTGCATTTGTTTCTGATTGGTGTTTCAGGATTCTTAAAGTATATTCCCAGAATAGGGGGGTTACTGATCAAAAGGCAGTTTCATTCTAATTTTTAATGATTTTTTAAAAATATGATTTTATTGCTTTTAGAGAAAGGAGTGGAGAGGAAGAGAGAGATATGAGACAAAGATTAATCAGCTGCCTCCTGCACACTGCAAAATTCAGACATATGCTCTGACCAGGAATCAAACTGTGAATGCTAGTTCAGGTGTTGACACTCAATGGCTAAGCAACACCACCTGGGCTTACTTTTAAATTTTAAAGGAAACTTATACTATTTTCCACAGTGGCTGAATCAGTCTGTATTTACACCAACAGTACACTAGGGTGCCCATTTCTCCACATTCTTGCCAGTATTTGGTGTTTGTTGATTTATTGATAGTAGTCATTCTGTAATGGGGTGACCCGCGGAGACAATCACCAGGGACTCAGATTAAAATTTATGAGCCTTTATTAAGCTGGCCAGCGACTACAGTACAGCACCCTGCTGAGTCCCTGGTGGTCATCTCCGCGGGTCACCCCATTACATTTGGAGGCCCCAGCGAGATCCCTCTGTCCAAGTTGCTAGTGGACACCCTGGACACCCCAGGCGAGGACACTCCAGTCTCCGTCCCGGATTCCAGGGAGGCGGAGTGTTTTCCTACCAAAACTGCAATCCGAAAACAACAAGCCACTTGGACCTCCAGCAGGGAGGAAAGAATCTGGTATCTGTCTGTGGAATGTTCCCTTAAGGACTCAAAAGAGAGCTGGATACAGCAGAACCTCGGAGTCTGACTGCCAGACATGACAGTGTCTGCGGGTTCTGGTCTGGGCAACCTTAGGTTGCATTTGTCTGGTTTGTTTTGTCTTTGTTGTCTTTGTCTTTGTCAAAATGGGACTGACCCCCAATCAGTCAAGCCCACTCCAAGTGTGTGGAAGGGGAGCTTGATTACCTCCCAGGAAGACATAGAGCTCTCTTAGGCAATTATCCAGGAATTGGTTGGATTGTTTAAACTTTGGGAAAATATCTGGTAGAAGTAAAAACTTGGGCTGTTTGGTATATAAATGTGGGACTCTGGAGGTGAGTGGATTCAGATTCGATTGAGAAATTAAGAGTGAACAGTTGTTTGTTTGTGTGGGACTAGCCAATTTGCTACCAAGAAGGGGGACTGGATGCAGTCTTAACTCCCCTGGTAGGTTCTCACCAAGATGTTGGTCGAGAATTTTGTTACCTGAAAAATCTCTAGCAGCTGCAAGATTTATTTTTCTCAGAGTTTTTTGCTTTCTATTACAGAGACAATTAGTCCACTTAGCTAATAAAAATTTCTGCATTGGGACAATGGACTGTAGAGCCCCCAGCAGACCCACTCAAGGTCAGACTGAAAAGGGACCCTGTCTAGTCATCCTCCTTTTATGCCTCCTGGTTTTGGCAAGTGGGAATTCCCAGCAAGCCCCAGTTTACTCCAGGGAGGTCATCCACAGGCTGGATGGTAAAATCATTGGGAAGGCCACCACCTCAGGGCCTCTGGAGTGTGGGGGTAAAGATAATTTTTACTGTGCCTCTTGGGGCTGTGAAACCTTAGCCCCATGGAAGTCCACTGACTTTCTACTCTGGTTTACTTTCTACTCTGGTCAGGAGTGCCCCCATGCCCATCTGGGGAGTTGGGCGTTGTTTCATTTATCTGCTCAGCTCCAGTCTGGGCTAGTCTATTGAGAGAGTGTGAGTACGGGTATTTGTCTTTCTTGGCTGCTCATTAACTGGTCTCTGTGAACTGAGAGCTACTTTGATTTCTTCTGCATTTCTGTTAATTCATCTGGCTAAATGTTTGGACTGAACCCGTGATGGTCTGCAAAAATCTCTAGCAGCTGCAAGATTTATTTTTCTCAGAGTTTTTTGCTTTCTATTACAGAGACAATTAGTCCAATTAGCTAATAAAAATTTCTGTCTATCAGTTGCTTTACCTGGGTTGTAAATTTGCTATATTAAATTGAAATTTTAAAGTTCTAGGGTAGATTTAAAGGTTAAAACAAAAGCAAGAGCTTATACCAACAAATCCCTAAAGAAGGCTGGCAGGAAGTAGAATCAATGATTTGATTCCCAATATGACCAGTAGGGAATGTGCTGGGCTGAATATCTGGAACTTCGGCCAGATGGGATTCTGAGATTGCTTGTAAGAAAAGCAAGAGAGAACTCTTCACGTTAACTATTTGCTAGTAAATAGACAAAGTAGTAAATTTCAAAGGACAAAGAGCTTGTTATTTTTGTTTTTTATCTCTTTTGGTGGATGGAGACTTCTAGGGGACAGGGCTTACAGCTCTGCAAGGGCAGAGAGATGTACTGGCCCTGACCATGTCTGTGACATCAAAGTCCAATGTGAGCCACCTGAGGAGGAACTAAGGCTGAAGTTATTATTAACTGTCTATGGACCTCGTTAACCCTGGTTGTGTGTTTTGTTTGACTTGCCATTTTCAGTTATTTATTAGGATCCTCATAGAGGACATAACCTGGCCTTTCCCTTCCTCCCTCATCCTGATTCTGAAAGCATCTGTAACTGGATTTCAGATGGTCTCCAGGCTTTCTGTCTGCAAGAAACCTCCCTATACACCTGTTACCTTTCAAGACCGACTCTCTGAGGAAAAGCAATCAGCCTGGGCTGAGACAAGGGGGGCGGGGGAGGAACAAAGCCAAAGTCTGTAGCCACCCTGGTGATTTAGAACTGTTTGCCAGGCAGACTCAGCCTCTGAGAGCCAGGTCAAAGAAGGGGGGCTGGATGCCTGAGCTGAGCTGCTACGGCCCTGAGAGAAGAAGC
>NW_006286676.1:115130-118137 GCF_000327345.1 Myotis davidii | reverse complement strand
CTGCATTGGGACAATGGACTGTAGAGCCCCCAGCAGACCCACTCAAGGTCAGACTGAAAAGGGACCCTGTCTAGTCATCCTCCTTTTATGCCTCCTGGTTTTGGCAAGTGGGAATTCCCAGCAAGCCCCAGTTTACTCCAGGGAGGTCATCCACAGGCTGGATGGTAAAATCATTGGGAAGGCCACCACCTCAGGGCCTCTGGAGTGTGGGGGTAAAGATAATTTTTACTGTGCCTCTTGGGGCTGTGAAACCTTAGTCCCATGGAAGTCCACTGACTTTCTACTCTGGTTTACCAGGACAGTGAAGCCTGGGACACCCACTACCAACAAATCCCTAAAGAAGGCTGGCAGGAAGTAGAATCAATGATTTGATTCCCAATATGACCAGTAGGGAATGTGCTGGGCTGAATATCTGGAACTTCGGCCAGATGGGACGCTCTGTGCTTTCTGTTCCTAAAACACATAGATAGGAATGTGCTAACATCAGGCCAGACCTTGAGAAATGGTCTCATGGCCCTTTCAGAGAGATTTGTGGGCCCTGTCCCTGCCTGTGACATCATAGTCCTGCATGAGCCACCTGAGGCAGAACTAAGGCTGAAGTTATTATTAACTGTCTATGGACCTCGTTAACCCTGGTTGTGTGTTTTGTTTGACTTGCCATTTTCAGTTATTTATTAGGATCCTCATAGAGGACATAACCTGGTCTTTCCCTTCCTCCCTCATCCTGATTCTGACAGCATCTGTATCTGGATTAAAGATCTTTTCTTTCAGGAGGCTCCCCCCACCCCCCAGGCTTTCAGTCTGCAAGAAATCTTCCTATACTCCCTTATCCTCATCCGATATCTTTCCAGGATGACTACGAGTCATTTTTCTTCACAGGTCGGATCCCAGCCTCTGGGAGGGAGGATTACTACAATAGTAGTCTGTGGTTTTCTCTGAAACTCCCACTGTTTAATGGGAGACAAACAATTGGACTGGGGGATTGGTCGGAGAGATCAAGAGTAGTAGAGGAGGATGATTTAAGATCCTCTAAGAGTAAAGAGGAAAAATCTAAGAGGAAGAGCAGCTAAGGACAGAGTAAATGGTGAATTCAGAAAAAGCGGGGGTTGGGGGGCATCATCAGGGAGAGCAGGGAGAGATAGGAAATTATTTTTACTTATCTGATTTTTACTTATCTGATTTTTACTTATGCTGGACTCAAGGCTGCAAGCTTCTACTAAGCACAAAAGTTTCTCCCTGCCCCGTTTTATTCTTTTTTAATCCTTCCAATACTAAATTAGATTGATACCTTTTCTTAGTTTTATCACAGGAGGTCTAGGTATATTTTCTTAAAAGTAAAAGTACATTTAAAATGTGTTCATAAATATTAATCTAAAAATGCTGACTGTTCACTTTTGGTAGTCATTAAAGGATTGAGGTTTCTAAGAATAAAGAATTCAAGTTTCTCCCTGCCCCGTTTTATTCTTTTTTAATCCTTCCAATACTAAATTAGATTGATACCTTTTCTTAGTTTTATCACAGGAGGTCTAGGTATATTTTCTTAAAAGTAAAAGTACATTTAAAATGTGTTCATAAATATTAATCTAAAAATGCTGACTGTTCACTTTTGGTAGTCATTAAAGGATTGAGGTTTCTAAGAATAAAGAATTCTAATATATTTAAAAAACAAAACAAAAAAACAACAACTAAACTCCCAGAAGCAAAGCGGAGGAGAAACAGAGCTGAAGTCCATAGCTGCCCTGGTGATTTAGAATTGTTTGCTAGGCAGACTCAACTTCCAAAAGTCAGAACAAAGAAGGGGGACTGGATGCCCAAGCTGCCTGCAGTGGCCCTACAAAAGCAGCAGCAGCGAGAAAAGTGGGGAACAATAGAAATTTACCTGACCTTAGAGCTGCCCCATTGCCGCTAAATGAGTAATGAGTGTTTTACAACAAGCAATACAAGACTTGGGCCTTTGGCTTGCTGGCTACAGCAGTTAAAACAGAAGCCAGTGACTGCTACTAGCTTTCCTGAAGCCCCAAGAAGAGACCAGCAATCTCAGGATCTATGAAAGCTGAAAATAGAGCTAGAAAAAGCTCCCTGTTTGAAAATGTACTGAAAGGGTTGAGTACCTGTTGCTGCTGGAAGAAGAGGGGCTGATATCCCCTTCCAGTGCACTCCATTGGAAGAGGCCTGGTCACCGCTCTGCCACAAATTTGGTAGGAAGACAAGGATAGTGGAGCCCTGTAACTAATAAACAGGGCTAACAAAAGGGCAAAGAAAAGGGCACTTGGCTATTTTGGACTGGCAGCTTATGACAGGACCCTGTAACTAGTAAACAGGGTTAACAAAAGGGCAAAGGAAAGGCGCTCTCCTTGGACCTGGGAAGCCTACAGGACTTTGTATTCTCCAAGAGAGGAGGAGTCTGACTGAGGAACTGGCTGAGACCCCCTTGGGTTGGGAGGACTGGAGGCTACATATTGAACTTGTAGACTGCAGTTTGCTAGGCAGAGGTCCAAGCCCAGTTTTATAGGGGTTAAGCTGCCTTATACAGTAAAACAACTTTCTCCTGTGCCAGAATACATTTTAAGGAAATTGGACAGACTGTGTTTGTGACTAGAAAGAAGTGGATGCAACGCACAGCCCTGACAGTGGCCTGCAGAAAACTATAATACACTTTGATGTTGCCCTCATATTCATGGACAAGGCTCCATAGAGACAAGTAGGTCATTTCCCTAAGATGTTTCTATAGCCCTACCATGTGTCATGTATAGTAGCAGAAATTTGGCTGACTGAAGTAGCCACAGTGCCCATATTATACCTCATTATGTTGATATGTTAGATTAACCTTACTTCTCTTACAGATTTGAATACAGTTGTCAAAGGGCAGGTGCCCAATTGGGCAAAAGAATACCCATCAGGTTTTGGTCTCTATTGAGAGACAGTTGGCAGTGTGTATACTGTCTTGCAGGCCTGTGTGACCAAGCCCATGTCAGGGATGGCACAAACCTCAACTGTAGGAAACTTG
>NW_006286676.1:110089-110885 GCF_000327345.1 Myotis davidii | reverse complement strand
GGGAGGAACCAAGCCTCCTGCTGGCTCCAGCTCCGTGACTGTCAGCCGCCATCTTGGTTGGGTTAATTTGCATATAGTCACTCTGATTGGCCTGTGGGCATGGCTTAAGGCATAGTGAAGGTAGAGTCAATTTGCACGTTTTCCTTTCATTAGACTAGATGTTGAACATTTTTTAATATGTCCATTGGTCATCTGCATAATATTTGTATTTCTCTGAGGCTTTTTTTTCTTAGCATATAATCTCCAGGTCCATCCATGCTTTAAACAGATTAATGGTAATGGTGATGGTAATGGTAATGGCAATCATTCTCTCACATCTATCTCTCCCTCTTTCTTCTTCTTTGGAGAAATGTTTATTTAGGTCCCTTGCTCATGTATCAATTAGATTGTCTTCCTGGTTTTGTGTGTCTATGTTCTTTTTTATTTTTTTAAAGTTTGTCAAGTTTGTTAATCTTTTTAATTTTATTTATTTACTTATTCATTTTTAATCCTCACCCAAGGATATTTTTCCATGGATTTTTAGAGAGAGTGGAAAAGAGAGGGAGACAGAAATATCTCAGTGAGAGAAACACATTGATTGATTGCCTTCTGCACATTCCCTGACCAAGGCCAGCGATGGAGAGGACCCTGAAACTGAGGTGCATACCCTTGAGAGAAATTGAATCTGGCACTCTTTGGTCAACCAGTTGCTGCTCTATCCATTGAGCAAAACTGTCCAGTGCTAAGTTCTTTATATAACTTGGAAATTAACCTCTTATAAGAAATATCATTGGCAAATACATTCTCACATATGGCA
>NW_006286676.1:102487-106168 GCF_000327345.1 Myotis davidii | reverse complement strand
TCACTGCGCTGCCACAAAGGGTACTGGTGGAAAGACAAGGATAGCAGGGCCCTGTAACTAATAAACAGGGTTAACAAAAGGGAAAATAAAAAGGCACTCTCCTTGGACCTTAGAGCCTTTAAAATTCTCCAAGAGAGGAGGAGTCTGACTCAGATACTGGCCAAGACTCCCTTGGGTTAGGTGGACCAGAAGCTACATATTGAACTTATAGACTGCAGTTTGCTAAGCAGAGGTCCAAGCCCAGTTGTATAGGGATTAAGCTGTTTGCATACAGCAAAAAAACTTTCTCCTGAGCCAGAATACATTTTAAGGAAATTGGACAGACTGTGTTTGTGGCTAGAAAGAACTGGCCGCAATGCACAGTCCTGACAGTGGCCTGCAGAAAACTATAATAACAGAAGATTTAGCTGCCTGAACCGGCCATAGTGCCAATATTCTGTTTCGTTGTATTAATACATTGTATTAACCTTTGATTCCCTTACAGGTTTGAATGTAGTTGTAGCTGCCAGCAGTTGCTGTAGACTGGTGATGGTCTATAGTCCTTGGTAGTCTTTGGGAGTAACTGGCAAGTGTCCAGATTCCCACACTGAGGGCCATTGTTATGGCTATGTGTTAGCTGTCCTAGAAGGAGGCTATGTGGGGGTGCCTAGCTGCCCAGAGGGCAGGTGCCCAACTGGGCAAAGAAGAATACCCATCAGGTTTTGGTCTCTATTGAGAGATAATTGGCAGTTGGCAGCGTGTATACTGTCTTTGCAGGCCTGTGTGACCATGCCCATGTCAGGGGTGGCACAAAACCTAACTGTAGAAAACTGGGGAAGGCCTGTTTGGAACAGAGGGACATAGTGAGGTGGTGAGTACTAGCCCTCTGTTACAAGAATTACAGACGCTGTGAGACACATTGATTGATTGCCTTCTGCACATTCCCTGACCAAGGCCAGCGATGGAGAGGACCCTGAAACTGAGGTGCATACCCTTGAGAGAAATTGAATCTGGCACTCTTTGGTCAACCAGTTGCTGCTCTATCCATTGAGCAAAACTGTCCAGTGCTAAGTTCTTTATATAACTTGGAAATTAACCTCTTATAAGAAATATCATTGGCAAATACATTCTCACATATGGCAAGTTTCATTTTGTTGATGGTTTCTTTTGCTGTGAAGATTTTTAGTTTGCTACATTGTCCTGTTTGTTTATGTTTTAATTGATTTCGGATAGAGGAAGGGAGAGGGAGAGATAAATAGAAACAATAATGATGAGAAAGAATTATCAATCAGCTGTCTCCCCACTTCAAACTCCTCTAGAGTGGATGGAACCCAAAACCTAGGCATGTGGCCTGAACAGGAATCAAACTTTGACCTCCCAGTTCATGGGTTGGGACTCAACCACTGAGCAACACTTTTGTTTCCATTGCCCTAGGAGATTTATTTTCAAAAAATATTGTTATAAGAGATGCCCAATATTTTACTACCTATGTTTTCTAGAATTTTTATTATTTTGTGACTTACATATAAGTATTTTTATCTATTTTGAGTTTATTTTTGTGTGTGTCTTTTTCTCCTCATGTAATCCCTCCGAAATTTGGCAATACTTAATAAATAAATTATGGCAATACTTTGCATATGCATAAATTCAATAAGACCGGTTTCCTATAATGGTTTTATTGACCGAAAACTTTAACTGGAGTATCATGTTTTAAAGAGCCCTGTCTGCTCTCTGAAGACTTGAGGCCAATAAGAGTGCCATGGAGAAAGCCTGGTATCCTGCTTGGGAGCCCTGAATATGGCTGGCGCTGGGGCGGCATTTTTTTTTCTGTTTGTTTATGTTTTAATTGATTTCGGATAGAGGAAGGGAGAGGGAGAGATAAATAGAAACAATAATGATGAGAAAGAATTATCAATCAGCTGTCTCCCCACTTCAAACTCCTCTAGAGTGGATGGAACCCAAAACCTAGGCATGTGGCCTGAACAGGAATCAAACTTTGACCTCCCAGTTCATGGGTTGGGACTCAACCACTGAGCAACACTTTTGTTTCCATTGCCCTAGGAGATTTATTTTCAAAAAATATTGTTATAAGAGATGCCCAATATTTTACTACCTATGTTTTCTAGAATTTTTATTATTTTGTGACTTACATATAAGTATTTTTATCTATTTTGAGTTTATTTTTGTGTGTGGTAAGTTGGTGGTCTAGTTTCTTTTCTTTTCTTTTTTTTTCATAAACCTGTACAATTTTTCTAATACCACTATTGAAGAGACAGTCTTTACTCCATTAAATACTCTTGTCTCCCTTGTCAAATATTAATTGAGCATGAGAGTGTGGGTTTTTCTCTCGGCTTTCTGTTCTGTCCCATTGATCTGTATCCCTGTTCTTGTGTGAGTACCCAACTATTTTGATTACTATGGTTTTGTAGTACAGTTTGATATTTGGTCTTCCAATCTCTCCAACTTTGTCCTTTTTTAGATTGCTGACATTATTTAGGGTATTTTAAAAGGTAGTCAGTTAACATTCTTGTTGTGTTTATTCAAGCAATCAGGCCAAATTGAATACAGTACATAAATTAATATCTTAATAAACAGAGGGATAATTTTAAGGAGAAAAACTCTATTTCAATGGAGGTTGTTAAAACTGAAATGTCTTATTTCCCTCCCACCAGATCATTTGTTACAGTTTGTCTCTGGCAGGTCACAAGCCCACCTCCTCTGTGCCCAGGCCTCATCGTCCCTCTGACAGACAGCAAGGATCTCTTGGCTCTGAGAGAAGACTCTTTCCTTCTTCAGCATGAAGGAGCTATAGAAATCCATATAAATTTTTGGAATATTTGTTCTAGATTAGTGAAGTATGCCATTGGTATTTCAATAGAAATTTTATTGACTCTATTAATAGCTATGGGTAGTGTGAATGATGCTAATTCTTTTCATTGGTGTTAATTATATTCAAATCCATGAACATGGTATATGCTTTCACCAAAAAACAATTATATTTTCTATGTACAACATCATGTCATCTTTGAATAGTGACAGTTTTACTTCCTACTTTCCAATTTGAATGCTTTTTATTTCTCTTCTTGTCTGATAGAATTCAGAGCCAGGATCCTTGAGGTAATATAGCAGGTAGTTCGACAGACATGAGCAGAGCAAGGATGATACCTTCTTGTCTGATTTCTGTGGCTAGCACTTCCAATATTATATTGAACAAAAGTGGCAAGAGTGAACATTTCTGCGCACTGCCAGATGTAACTAAGTCTTTCCACCTCTGCATATGTAAGGCAAGGGGACTCCCCAGAAGCAATAGAGAACCAGTTTGCTGACAAAACAGCCAAAGAGACTGCAAAAAGACCAGTAGGGCCGCTTGAAGTACTGGTAGCAGCACTACCCCAGAATCTACAGCCAAACCCTGTTTACACCTCAGAAGAAAAGGAAACAGCCACAAAATTAGATGCAAAATGGACTTCCCAGGGATGGCTACTATTATCAGATGGAAGGCCTTTTGTTGCAGAGGCTTTGGGCTGAATCATCTCCTCCCAGACACACCAAAGTACTCTCCTGGGAAGAACCAAACTAGCTGTACTCCTGGGAAGGGAATACTATAACCTGGGATATAGCCAGAAGGTGCCAAATTTGTGCCCAGTCCTTACAGGCACTCCAGACCAGCTCAGCGGCTATGCACCAAGTCACCCTGGACGC
>NW_006286676.1:97272-98399 GCF_000327345.1 Myotis davidii | reverse complement strand
GGGTGGTGCCCGCACCCCAGGTCCATGCCCTTGACCGGAATCGAACCTGGGACCTTTCAGTCCGCAGGCCGACGCTCTATCTACTGAGCCAAACCGGTTTTGGCTCTGCTTTCTTCTTGATTTAAAGAGAAATGCTTTCAATTTTTGCACATTGAATATGATTTGGCTATAGGATTTTTAATATATGTTGTGATATGATTTCTCTATTCCTACCTTGCTGAGAAATGTGTTAAAAATGGATACTTGATTTTTTTCTGCAAAAAGACCAGTAGGGCCGCTTGAAGTACTGGTAGCAGCACTACCCCAGAATCTACAGCCAAACCCTGTTTACACCTCAGAAGAAAAGGAAACAGCCACAAAATTAGATGCAAAATGGACTTCCCAGGGATGGCTACTATTATCAGATGGAAGGCCTTTTGTTGCAGAGGCTTTGGGCTGAATCATCTCCTCCCAGACACACCAAAGTACTCTCCTGGGAAGAACCAAACTAGCTGTACTCCTGGGAAGGGAATACTATAACCTGGGATATAGCCAGAAGGTGCCAAATTTGTGCCCAGTCCTTACAGGCACTCCAGACCAGCTCAGCGGCTATGCACCAAGTCACCCTGGCAGCTCATCAGGAAGCCCACTCACCCAACACGAACAGCCCACCTATGAGTACCCCTGGTGATTTGGTCTGGGTGAAGAGGCACAATCCATGTACTCTTGAGCCTCTGTGGGAAGGGCCTTTCCATGTCATCCTATGTCAGGGCCAGCCTGACAAGGTTGAGCCAGGCTGAGGCAGGGAGGTGGGAATTGAGAAAAGAAAGAAAGACAGGAAAGTGGGGTTGGGAGGACTCAAG
Source organism: Myotis davidii (assembly GCF_000327345.1). Taxonomy (NCBI): domain Eukaryota; kingdom Metazoa; phylum Chordata; class Mammalia; order Chiroptera; family Vespertilionidae; genus Myotis; species Myotis davidii. The sequence goes on along the minus strand of NW_006286676.1, from coordinate 97,557 downwards.
TTCTCTCAATGAACTGAAGTAAATTTATTAGCCACACAAACCTATTTATACATAACACACTGAATAGGAGCTCTGTCAAGAGGAATGTATTGTTTGTTCCTCTTAATCTCTAAGTGAGAGACACAACAGAAGGACAAGTTCTCAGTACAGCATATCTCAGTAAATAGTTACAGACTTCTTGGTAAGTTATGAAAGGCTGTTCTTATTCTACAAAGGTTGCTCTCATTCTACTGATAATCGCCATCCAAACGAGTCTGGGAAACCTGTGTGGGTAAGGGTTCCAGA
>NW_006286676.1:91352-93365 GCF_000327345.1 Myotis davidii | reverse complement strand
TATGATTTGGCTATAGGATTTTTAATATATGTTGTGATATGATTTCTCTATTCCTACCTTGCTGAGAAATGTGTTAAAAATGGATACTTGATTTTTTTAATGCTTTTTCTGCATCTATTGATATAATCATGTGATTTTTATCTTTTGTTTTACTTATGTGATATATCACATTTATTGGTTTGTGGAAATAATAGTAGTCTTGAATCCTCAGAATAAATCCTACTTTATTTGTTTTATATAGTGCTCAATAGATTTGTTAATGTTTTGTTAAGTACTTTAGGATCTATGTTTGGCAAAGATATTGGCCTATAATATCTTCTTTTTAGTATTTCTTTCTATTTTCCAATTAGGTTAATGTAGGCCTGGTAATGAGATCCTGGACATTTTTCCTTCTCTTGAATTTAAAAAAATAGATTGAGGAGAGTAAGTATTAGTTCTTTGAATGTTTGGTAAAATTAACTTTGTGAAACCATCCAGTCCATACTAGAATTTGCTATGATTTTTTTTATTTTAATATTTTAATTACTGTTTCAATTTCATAAGTGGATATTAGTCTATTCAGGTTTTCTCATTTCATTTTCAAAGCTTATGGGTTTCCAAGAATTTGTTTATTTTGCTAAGGATGTCCCATTTGTCAGGATACAATTATTCATAGTATTTTTTATAACAATTCTTTGTTACTTCTCTTCTAAAAGAAAGACAGGAAAGTGGGGTTGGGAGGACTCAAGTTCTCTCAATGAACTGAAGTAAATTTATTAGCCACACAAATGATTGTATTTATTTGGGTCCTCTCTTTGTTTCTCTCTGGTCTGGTTAAATGTTCATCAATCTAGTTTATCTTTTTAAAATATGTAATTTTATTGATTTCAGAGAGGGAGAGAGAGAGAGAGAGAAACATCATTGATGATAGAGAACCATTCATCGGCTGCCTCCTACAGAGGACCTAGCTTGCAACCTGGGCTTGTGCCCTGAGCAGGAATCAAACTCTGATATCCTGGTTCTAGATCGATGCTTAACCACTGATCCACCCAGTTTGGCAATTTTGTTTCTCCTTTCACAGAACCAGCTCTTGGTTTTATTTATCTCTTGTATTTTTACATCTCTATACCATTTATTTTCACTCTGGTCTTTATTATTTTTACTAGGGTCCCAGTACACAAATTCATGCACTTGAAAGGAACTGTGGGCTGCATGGTTGTGGGTGGGCACAGGTGCATGTCTCAGCCCATCCTCCGTACCCCTGCCTGGAACTTCCCACCCCCAGTCTCCTGTCAGCTGGCAGCCCCACTCCTGCCACTCTTGCTGACTGTGCAGAGTGATTTGGGCCAGCACTGTCAGCAGGTGCCTGTGGAGGATGCTCTCCTGATCACCGACACAAGAGCAGGGGGAGGTGGAGAAGCACTCAGGGCCAATCAGGGCCAGGAGCCGCTGCTTGCATCCTCTGATGGCATCAAGCAATTGGGGCCAGTGCCGGGCACCAGCAGTGGGTGCGAGCATTGGGTGGGACTGCAGTAAATTGGAGCAAAGAATTTTCATGTCATATGAGCCACCAGAGGCTCACCCCAATGACAGCAACCAGAGCTTAATAAGGCTCCTAAATTTTGATCTGAGTCCTTGCTGGTCGTCTCCGTAGGTCACCCCATAACAATTCTAACATGTGAAGTGATGCCTCATTATAGTCTTAGTTTACATCTCTCTAATTATTATTGACCAAAGGCCGAGTACACAAAAATTTGTGTACTCCGGGAATGGGGGCTCCCTCAGCCCAACCTGTGCCCTCTCGCAATAGGGGACCCCTTGGAGGATGACCACCTGATGGTTGAGGCCAGCTCCCTGGGGGATTGGGCTTAAGCTGGCAGTCAGACATCCTCTGGCAGCCTGGGAGCCCTTGGGAAATGTCCACTTGCCAGTGGGGAGCAGGCCTAAGCTGCAGTTGGACATCGTTAGTGCTGCTGAGGAGGCAGGAGAGGCTCCCACCACCACTGCTGTACTGGAAGCCATCAGTCTGACATG
>NW_006286676.1:85699-87039 GCF_000327345.1 Myotis davidii | reverse complement strand
GAACACAGATACAAGAGGAGGGGGAGGCGGAGAAGCACTCAGGGCCAATCAGGGCCAGGAGCCGCTGCTTGCATCCTCTGATGGCATCAAGCAATTGGGGCCAGTGCCGGGCACCAGCAGTGGGTGCGAGCATTGGGTGGGACTGCAGTAAATTGGAGCAAAGAATTATCATGTCATATGAGCCACCAGAGGCTCACCCCAATGACAGCAACCAGCGCCTGCCTTGTTCTGGCACCCCCACATACCAGCTCCACCATCCCACCATGGCCAATGATGGACATGTTCCACACGTACCCACTGGTGATCAGCACATATCATAGTGACTGATTGTTCTGTTGTTCAGTTGGTTATTCTGCTTTTGGCCTATTTGCATGCTAGGGAGATTATATATATATATAATATGTATATATTATATATATATAATCTCCTATCTAATAATAAACAAAAGGACCTTGCCAGCTTACATCTGGCCCCCAAAAATCCTAAGCACCCCAACTGCTGTCAAAGTTGGAGGAAAGAAGTGCTGGATTCACCGCACACAAATCAAGACGTCTGAAGATGCATTGGGACAATGGACTGTAGAGCCCCCAGCAGACCCACTCAAGGTCAGACTGAACAGGGACCCTGTCTAGTCATCCTCCTTTTATGCCTCCTGGTTTTGGCAAGTGGTAATTCCCAGCAAGCCCCAGTTTACTCCAGGGAGGTCATCCACAGGCTGGATGGTAAGCTGTTTGCAGGCTGGCCACACCCTCTTTAGGGTAGAAGATCCACACTGGGTTTCCTGGCCAGTCTGGGTGAGGGGCTGAGGGCCATTTTCAAGCTGGCCAAGCCCCCTGGTGACAGTCTCCCCCAAGCTCCCCAGTCTCTCCATTTTTTCTTTTTTTTAATTCTGGGATTTATTTACCTTCTATAATTGAAACTTGGTTGCCTTCCGTGGAGCTCAGAGACAGCATGGCAGGCAGGAAGCCTGGCTTCTTTCATCATGGGAGGAACCAAGCCTCCTGCTGGCTCCAGCTCCGTGAGCAGGCAGGAAGCCTGGCTTCTTTCATCATGGGAGGAACCAGGCCTCCTGCTGGCTCCAGCTCCGTGACTGTCAGCCGCCATCTTGGTTGGGTTAATTTGCATATAGTCACTCTGATTGGCCTGTGGGCATGGCTTAAGGCATAGTGAAGGTAGAGTCAATTTGCACGTTTTCCTTTCATTAGACTAGATGTTGAACATTTTTTAATATGTCCATTGGTCTCTGCATAATTATTTCTATTTCTCTGAGGCTTTTTTTTCTTAGCATATAATCTCCAGGTCCATCCATGCTTTAAACAGATTAATGGTAATGGTGATAA
>NW_006286676.1:77000-81211 GCF_000327345.1 Myotis davidii | reverse complement strand
TAGGGGCCCCCGCGGGGGGGCTGGGCAAGCCTGCAAACAGCCATTATCCCCTCACCCATGCTGGCCAGGCACCCCAGCTGGACCCCCACCCTGATCTGGGACACCCTTCAGAGCATACCAGTTGGCGCCCACCTGTGCACCAGGCCTCTTTCCTATATAGTAAAAGAGTAATATGCAAACTGACCCTAACAGCAGAATGACTGTCACTATGACACACACTGACCACCAGGGGGCAGACGCTCAATGCAGGAGCTGCCATCTGGTGGTCAGTGTGCTCTCACGTAGGAGGAGCTCTGCTCAGTCACAAGCCAGGCTGATGGCTGCCAGTACAGCGGTAGTGGTGGGAGCCTCTCCTGCCTCCTCAGCAGTGCTAAGGATGTCTGACTGCAGCTTAGCCAGCTCCCTGCTGGCAAGTGGACATCCCCCAAGGGCTGCCGGGCTGCCAGAGGGATGTCTGATTGCAATCTTGGGTGCAATCCCCCTTGAAGCATGCCTAAACCAGCAGGTGGTCATCCCCCAAGGGGTCCCAGACTGCGAGAGGGCACAGGCCAGGCTGAGGGACCGCCCCTCCCCCCAAGTGCACAAATTTTTGTGCACCGGACCTCTAGAATATATATATAATCTTTGTACTTATTCTGAACTTTTATAGAGTTCTGTTTTTCTAGAATGTTAAAGTTTGGGGTTAAAATGCTTATTTCAGATTTTTCTTGCTTTTTAAAGTAGACCTGTTATACTGTGAATTTCCTTCTCAAAACTGGGATTGCTATGCCCAATCCATTTTGGGTTATGTGTTCATTTCCATTTGTTTCAGATCATTTTTATTTTTTCCTTGATCTTATTGGTAACCCATTGTTTGTTTAATAACATTGTTTGTAGACTGCATTTTTGAAAGTATTTCAGCTTTTTTACTGTAGTGTATTTCTATTTTCTTGTCATTGTGATACGAGATGATGATTAATATGATTTTGGTCTTCTTGAATTTGTTAAGACTTCCTAACATGTGATCTCTCTTTAAGAATTTCCATGTGTACTTGAGAAGAATGTTTATACTGCTGCTTTGATGAAATGTTCTGTAAATATCAATTAAATCTACCTGATCTAGTGTGTCACTTAAGTTGCTGTTTTCTTATAAATTTATTTTTACTAGAAGATGTATACAGTGAAGACAGTGGGATGGAAAAGCACCTACTGTGACTACATAGCCATCTAGCCCTTATTTAAAGTCCACCAAAGTTGTTTTTTTTAATTATATATTTAGGTGCTTCTATTTTTGGTGCATATATGTTTACCAGGTTTATATCCTTTGTTGAATTAATTTCTTTGTTAGTATGCAGTGACCTTGTTTGTTTTGTTATGACATCTGTTTTGAAGTCTGTTAAATATAATTATTGGTACCCCAGCTTTTTTCTCTATTTTTTTTTTTTGGTAACCCATTTGTTGTTTAATAATATCCTTTGTAGACTCCATTTTTTAAAGTATTTCAGCTTTTTTACTGTAGTGTATTTCTATTTTCATGTCATTGTGATGAAATATTTATTTCCATCTTTGCATGAAATATTTATTTCCATCTTTTCATGTATGACTCTGCTTTTCTAAGTTGGGTGTCTTGTACACAACATATAAATAGGACAGTTTTATTTATCCATTAAGCTACCTTTTCTATTTTGATTGAAGCATTTAATCCACTTACATTTAATGTTATTCTTGACTAGAGGCCTGGTACATGAATTTCATGCACTAGGGAGGTGGGGCGATCCCTCAGCCTGGCCTGCACCCTCTCTTAATCTGAGAGCCCTGGGATGGATCACCCTAAGGAGATTGGCCACACTCATCTGGCCAGGGCTCCACAATGGATCACCCCCACAAAGGGAGGCCCCACTCATTCACCACAGCACCGCCAGCAGGTAGCCTGAGCCTCCCATTTTGTGGAGATTGATCATGGGGCTTCGTGATCAATCACCTCAAAGAGGTAGGCCCTGTCCACCTGGTCAGGGCTCTGTGATGGATAACCCCCACAGAAGGAGACCCTGCCAAACTCACCACAGCGCTGCCATGAGATAACCTGGGCCTCCCTCTTTGGAGTGATCAGCTGAGCCACACTGTGGGAGACCCTGACCAACCACCATAGCCCACTGCTCACTCCCTCTTTGGGGTGATCAGAGAGCCCCTTGATTGATTGTCTTTCAAGTTGCCTGGGCTTCCCTCTGTGGGCCAATCATAGGGCAATGGCTGGGCCTCTGACCAATCACATTGCACCCTCCTTGGCTGTCCTGGCATCATGGATATCAGAGCATGGTCATCTGGACAGTCATTCCATTATTTGGCTGTTTGGTCCATTTGCATATTACACTTTTATTATTATAAACTAGAGGCCTGGTGCACAAAAATTTGTGCACTCAGGGGGGTCCCTCAGCCCAGCCTGTGCCTTCTTGCAGTCTGAGACACCCTGGGGGATGTCCACCTGCTGGCTTAGGCACACTATCCAGGGATCAGGCGTAAGCTGGCAGTAAGACATCCCTTTGGCAGCCCAGGAGTCCTCAGGGGATCTACACTTGCCAGCGGGGAGTAGGCCTAAACTGCAGTCTGACATCCTTAGTGCTGCTAAGGGGGCAGGAGAGGCAGCCACCACCACTGCTGTGCTGGCAGCTGACAGCCTGGCTTGTGGGTGAGCAGAGCTACCCCTGTTGCCCTGAAGAGTGTCCTGGATAAGGGTGGGGATTCTGCTGGGGTGCCTGGCCAATCTGTGTGAGGAGCTGAGGGCCATTTTCAGGCTGGCCACACAGCGTACATGGTGGGGGATCCCACTGGGGTGCCTGGCCAGCCTGGGTGAGTGGCTCATGGCTGTTTGCAGCCTGGTCAATCCCCTCAGAAGGGACCCTCACCCCATGGGGGTGTGGCCACCCTGGGAGAGGGGTTGAGGGCTGTTTGCAGAATGGCCACACTCCCTTAAGGGTGGAAGTCCCTGCTCTGTTGCCTGGAAAGCCTGGGTGAGGGGCTGATGGTTGTTTGCAGGCTGGCCACACTCCCTTCAGGGTGGGGCTCCCTACTGAGATTTCTGGCCAGTCTGGGTGAGGGGTTGATGGCTATTTGTAGGCTGGCCACACCCCCTTTAGGGTGGGGCTCCCTACTGGGGTGCCTGGCCTGCTTGTGTGAGGAGCTGATGTCTGTTTTCAGACTGGTCATCCCTTGGCGAGCCAAGCTTCCAGCCTATCCCTTTTTCTTTTTTTTTCACAACCCCATTGAGTGGAGGCCAGGGTGGGCTGCAAGCAGGTATCTTGGATTTATTTATGTTTTATAATTGAAACATTGTAGCCTTGAGTGGAGCCTAGGGCTGGCCAGGGCAGGTGAGAAGCTTGGCTTCCTCCATTGCCGGGGGCAACCCAAGCTTCCTGCTTGCTCCAGGTCCATGGCTGCCTTCATCTTATTTGGGTCAATTTGCATACTTGCTCCTCATTGGTTGGTGGGTGTAGCAGAATGGTGGAGTGATAGAGTGATGGTTAATTTGCATGTTTCTCATTTATTAGTGTAGACTAGAGGACCATTGCACTAGGCCTTCCCTTCCCCTGGCTGCCAGGACCAGTTTTCCTCCGGCACCTGGGACCCAGGCTTTTGTTCCAGATGGAGTCTTCAGTCTTTGCAGCTCTGGACAGAGCCTTCAGTCTTCGCTCCACCACTTTGCCCCTACATATACAAATTAACCACCATCTTTGTTAGATTTATTTGCATACTCTCTTGATTGGCTAGTGAGCATAGCCCATGGATGGTTAATTCACATGTTTGTCTATTATTAGGTAAGATACGTATTTATTGTATATATCTACACTAATAAGAGAGAAACATGGTAATTGGCGTAGGACCGCTACCCTTCCCATTGGCTAATCAGCTAGATATGCAAATTATCTGGCAGCCTTGATGGCGGCCGGCAGCCAGGCAGCTGATGCAAACAGGGAGGCTTGCATGCTTCAGTGACTGAGAACTCCAACTTTCCCCACCTGACTTGCCAGCCTCTCAGCTGCAACTCTCAGCAACTATGTTGCGAATAAAGAAGCTAAAAAAAAACCCAGAAACCTGCTTTACTCAAAGGAGCTTCAGCCAGCTGGACCACAACATTGTATCAAATACAGACGGAAAACAAAGGCCAGAAACCTGTTTTCAGCAGCCGAGGCCTCAGAGCTAAAGCTGGCCCAGAATTAAAAAAAAGAGAAAAAAAT
>NW_006286676.1:67601-76943 GCF_000327345.1 Myotis davidii | reverse complement strand
TAATATGCCTCCCAGCACCGGGATCAGTGTGACAGGGGGCAGCGCCCAAACCCCCAGATTGTCCTGCAGCTCTGTGTGTGACAGGGGGTGTGGCCCCAACCCCCTCACTCCCCACGGGTCCTGCTCTGTGTGTGACGGGGTAGAGCCATAACCTCCCCATTGGCCCTGCCCTGAGTATTAGAGTGGCGGCACCCAACCTCCTGATTGGCCCTGCTCTGTGGGTGTTAGAGGGCGGCGCCCCAACCCTTCCTCCCCCCATGGGCCCTGCTCTGTGTGTGATGGGGTAGAGTCATAACCTCCCCATCTACCCTGCTCTGAGTGTGACAGTGGCAGTGCCTCAACCCCCTGATCGGCCCTGCTCTGTGGGTGATAGAGGGTGGCACCCCAACCCCCTGATCCGCCCTGCCCTGAGTGTGACAGGTGGCGGTGCCCCAACTCCCCTATCAGCCCTACTCTGAGTAACACAGGGGAGCTCCTCAACTCCCTGACTGACCCTGCTCTGTGCATGACAGGATATGGAGCCCCAAACCCCCTGATGGGCCCTGCTTTGTGTGTGACAGGGGGTGGCGCCACAACCTCCCCATCGACCCTGCCTTGAGTGTGACAGGGGCCGGTGCCCAAACCCCCCAATCAGCCCTACCCTGAGCGTGACTGAGGATGGCATCGCAACCTCCTACAGCTCTCTAATTTACCATACTTCATATAAATTAGGCTAAGGTGAACATGCTTAATCTTCTTAAATCCAATTATTTTTCTAATCTTTTGGAAAGATAGGGGTAGGGACCCTTTTTTTTCTTTTTAGTTTGTATCTTAAAAATATTAAATATTCAATAAAAGCAGCTTCGGGATAGCTAGACTTTGGTCACTTTCAGGGCTGCTCTTGAAACTTTAAATAATTTTTTTTAAAAATTACATTCTAGCATCTCATTTGTAGATTGTTTCATATTTATTAATTCAATTATTTAGTTCTGAGAATAAGCCAATTAAGTTAAACTATTGAGTCTCAATCGTGGAGGCCGATCATATAGATTTGCTGTCAAAGTGAGATGAATATTGTGTAAGCAAGCAGGTATTTAATAAGAGGTGTATCTATACAAAAAGTCTATTTTTCAGAGAAAATTATACAGAAGTTCTGAGTCTGTATGGTTGTCAGTATATAAAATTTCTAGATGTAAGATTTAAAGCTTTTTTTCTTCTTTTTTTGCTGAATGAAGCCAGGTAGACAGTTACAATCTGACAGATCCTGTTGCTCTGCAATTTAAATGCATTCAGGTAAAGTCCTTATATGGGTTAAAAAGCATTAGTAACTGAAATTATTTAAGCATAAACAATAGTGGGATTCTATAAGTTTGTCATGTTTTATAGCTTCTATTTAAAATTGCAAAGCTAAAAAACCCACAGTATTTTTTCTCAGTATTCCAAAGCAAATAATAGAAGAAAAATAAATGTAAGTTCAGAGTGCTTCAGGCAAATATTTAAAGAAATTAAATAAATTCAGGATCCAGTCAAGTTTACAGGTAAAAAAAAAAATCTCAATTCCAAAAATAGAATTCAACATCCACAAATATGTTACTGTTTCTGTTAAAACACAATATTTTTAAATAGCCCAATCTTTATATTTAAAAACAAAACCAAGTCTATTTTCAACAAATTTTGCATAATTATTTGTTGTTTATTTAAGAGGATTTTTTTCAGGGCTGTCATTTTTTTATTTAGTTCATGCCTCCTGCATGCCCCACACTAGAAATCGAGCCCACAATCTAGGCGTATGCCCTGACTGGAAATCGAATTATGACCACTTGGTTCACAGGTTGATACTCAACACTGAGCCACACCAGTTGTGTTGCATGATTATTTGTATAAATACAAAAATAGCAATTGATGATATAGATATTTAAACCTACTTTGCTAAAATTTCATAAAAATTCTAAACACTAAATTTAATTAGCCCTAAGGGTTGGAATACAAATCACATAATTGTCATCAACCTTTGTATACAGTACCTATAAACTTACAAAAATTTTATTCATTATTGAGGCTCCAAAAATCTCTATAGGCCTTTGATCTGCCATTCTTCAGGAAAGCAACTTTTATTTCTTACCTAGAAAGAGTGCATGAACAATGTTAGCAATACCAGTGTAATTGACAAAATAGGTTTCAACTACCTGCTGCAAGAAAAGCCAAACTCATGAGACCGGTACTGGTACAGAGGAATAGAGGTTTATTCAGATGCTGAAACCTTACAGAATGGTGGACTTTAGTTTCAAAGATGATCCTCCCATCCTATACAAGCACAGGGTTCTTATACTAGTAGAAATGGTATGTTAATGGCTTCTATTATCCAATTATCTTATTAACTTTAGGCCCTTTCCATTCATCTTTCTTGATTTGGGCAGGTTCAAGACTGTACATTTATTTTTTCACCTTTAGGTGCACTCAGTGGAAGAAACTACCACTGTGTCATCTTGGCCAATGGGGGAGACTACCAAGCATATCTGACTAGTTCAACTATTGGGAGGGGAGGCTACAGGATCCACCATCAGAAAGCCTGGAGATGCTAAAGCCCACAATCCTGGTACACATGCATACTATGTGCAGTTTTTGTGGACAGTCAGCCCATCATTCTGACTGATGACTGCCTACAGAAAAATATTATTCCTTCTACAACTCTGGACACTTGTAATATTTCAAGCATAGATAGATAGAGATCTCATTCTCTATAGTTTCTTTCTCATGTCAAGAAGGGAAGTCTTAATTTTAGGAACATGGCTGTGGGCAGGTCTGGGGTGAGTGTGAGAGTCTGAGTGAGTATATGAAAAGGAGAGTGTGTGTGGATATGAGTATGGGAAGGCATCTGTGGGAGCAGGAGCTAAAGGGGATTACTTAGATGCTTCAGGTGAGGAATTGACACTGCAGCCTGCTACTTGGGTGGCACTTCTCTCTGTTTCAGGGGACAGTGTGCCACTTGAGGGAGCAGCAGGGTCTTCCACGGGAGGGAGCTGTTGAGAACAACCCTGCCAGATGCTCACTGCTGATACCAGAAGTTCCAGGACACACAGACAAGTCATAGTGACTCACTTGCCTGAACTGTGCACCTTGGAGGACTGGCCAGCCAAATCTATCAGCAGTGTATGGGCCTGCCCTGCCATTTTGGTAAACAAGGCACCTGGCATGGCCTCTTCTTGGCAATAGAGCACTCACTGGAGCAAGCAACCAGCTAGCCCCACCTCTTCCACAGAAGATAGATAGGCCACCCTTGCTCATTAGCAGTGAGTGCTCAGTCTGCTCCAAACCCTATATGAACACTACAACTGCCTGGCCCTGCCTCCTCCACAGGGGAAATACAGACTTCCCTGTCATATTGGCTAATAGAGCATCTGACCAGATTCCACCTTGACAGAAGAGGGCCTAGCTTGCCCAACACCTCATTGAGCACAGTCAGCTAAGGGCCAGTCTTGCCTCTTCCTTAGAAGGAGACAGGCCACCCGACCTCATCAGCAGCAGAGTGCAAAGGCTGCACCAACCTCTTAGTGAACAGAGTGATTGGCCTGCCCCACCAGAGGTAAGAGGGGCACTCAGCATGCCCCCTGCACCAGCAGATAAACACTTGGCAAAGCCCACACCCTGCACCAGCAGAGCAAAACTGGGCCTGCACCTACTCCCACAACAGCCCATCACCTTGCCATGGGCCCAGGCAGAACACAGGGACCTGCTGCTCTGAACCAGCATGCCCCTGGAGGACTGGCCCCACAACCTTGATATTGTACATCCAGCCCTGCCACTCCCTTCTGGCCTGAAGCTTTGGAGTGAGAAGTCAGCTGATAGCCTAATGTGATTTCACTTGTAGGTAACTTTCTGTTCCTTTCTCACAGCTTTTAAGTTTCAAAGTAAAAGGGGGGAAAATGATTCTCTAAGCAAATAACATCCACACACAAAAAAAACACACACACACAGGTGTAGCCATACTTATATCTGATAAAATAAATCTTAAAATAACAAAGATATCAAGAGACAAAGATGGATACTTTATAATGACAAAGGGGAACACTATATCAAGAAAATGCAACACTTCTTAATCTATATGATCCCAACTAGGGAGCCCCAAAATATTTTAAACTGCTATGCACAGAACTAAAGGGAGAAACAGATCAAAACACAATTATAGTTGGAGATCTTAATACCCCAATTGACAGCTTTAGACAGATAAACCAAACAAAAAATCAATAAAGAAATATCAGCCTTAAATGGAACACTAGATCAAATGGATATAATCAACATTTACAGAACATTTAGTCCCATAACATCAGACTATACATTCTTTCCCAGTGCACATGGAACATTCTCAAGGATAGACCATATATTGTATCACAGAACAAGCATCAACAAATTCAAAAATATTGAAATTATTCCAAGTATATTTTCTGAACCTGATGCCATGAAATTAGGAATCAACTGCAAAAAGGAGGCTAAAAAAACACCCTAAAATATGTGAAGATTAAACAACATACTACTAAAAAATGACTGGGTCAAAGAAGAAATAAAAGATGATATCAAAAGATATATAGAGACAAATGAGAATGATAACACAACATATCAAAACTTCTGTGATGCAGAGAAAGCTGTAATAAGAGAGAAGTTTATATCACTACAGGCCTATCTCAAGAAACAAGAGAAATTCCAAGTAAACCTACTAACATCATACCTAAAAAGACTTGAGAAAGAAGAGCAAAAGCAACCAAAGTTAACAGAAGAAAGGAAGTAATAAAAAACAGAGCAGAATTAAATGAAATAGAGAACAAAGAGACTGTAGAAGAAATTAATAAAACAAAGCTCATTCTTTGGGAAGATTAATAAATTCGACAAACCCTTGGCTAGACTCAGTAGGGAAAAATGGTAAAAGACCCATATAAATAACATCAGAATGAGAAAGGAGAAATCACCATAGACATAACAGATATACAAAGGATCATACTAGAATATTATGAAAGACTTTATGCGACCAAATTCAATAATCTAGAAGAAATGCATAAGCTCCTAGAACATATAACCTTCCTAGACTAAATCATGAAACACTAAAAAATCTAAATAGACCAATCAGCAGTGAGGAAATTAAAACAACCATCAAAAACTTCCCCAAACACAAAAGTCCAGGACCAGATGGCTTCATCAGTGAATTCTACCAAACGTTCAAGGAAGAATTAAAGCCTATTCTTTGCAAACTCTTAAAAAAAAAATGAAGAAAAGACAATACTTCCTAACACATTCTATAAGGCCAATATAACCCTAATACCAAAACCTAGCAAAGATAACACAAAAAAAGAAAAAGAAGGGCGAGGACAGCTTCGTGGTCCAGGACTACACCCATATGGACCACCTCCAGGTCCAGAAGGTGGAGGACACGGAGTTGCCCCTGCCAGGCGGCGTCAACCACAGCTCATCTGCGCCGCTCCCCTTTCAGGTGACCCTGCTGCACAACAGCGACGGCCACCAGAAGAGGATCCTGCTCTCCTCTGACTCCGCGAGTGACCGGGCCCGCTGGATCACTGCGCTGACGTACAGGGAGCAGCAGTTGCTGGGCCTCGCCAACAAGGGAGACCTGCTGCAGGTGGAGGTCACCAAGGCCTACTTCACCAAGCAGGTGGACGAGATCTCACTGCAGCAGGCGGATGTGGTGCTGGTTCTGCAGCAGGAGGACAGATGGTTCTACGGTGAGAGGCTGCAGGAACGGAGTGACGGATTGGTTCCCGAGGACTTCGTCCAGAGCATCAGCAACCGCGTGGCCATGGAAGTCAGCATGCGCAGGCTAGAGCGGCTACGCGTGGAGACAGACGTGTAGCCCACCCCGCCGGCGCCTCCGGTGGCTTCAGCACAAATTCCAGCCCGCGAGTGGCCGTGCCAGGCCCCAGGGGCACAGTGACTTGTCCCAGACCCATCCTGGATCTCCTTGAGGACCTTGCGCTGCAGCGATGGCTCCAGGCAAGCTCGTGGGGCCACACCAGCCCTGACCCCTGGCCCAGTCCCCAGGAGGAGCCCAGCGGCTGTGGCCACTGCCCCCAACCCAGCTCCCGCCAGCCCGCCCTGCCCTGTGCAGAACTGGGCCACAGGTAACGTGGAGGGGCCCCGAGAACTGTGGGGATGGCGTGACTGTCTACCTCGTTCCTCGTGTGCACAGGAGGCCTCGCGCCCAGGGCTACCCTGCCTCCCCAGAGGAGGGTAGTGGTGGTTGGGGGAAGTGTGGCGCCCTCATGTACTGTGACTGCACTTCCCGGGGACATTAAAGTGCTTGTACAACAAAAAACAACAACAAAAAAAACAAAAACAAAAAAAATATTGTAGACCAATATCCCTGATGAATACAGACACAAAAAACTTAACCCAAATACTAGCTAATCGAATACAACAGTACATCCAAAAACTAATACGTCATAATCAAGTGGTATTCATTCCAAGGGCACAAGGATGGTTCAACATTTGCAAATCAATCAACATAATACACCACATTAACAAAAGTAAGGATAGAAATCATATGCTCTTGTCAATAGATGCAGAAAAAGCACTTGATAAGATACAGAATCCATTTATGTTTAAAATGCTCAATAAAATAGGAATAGAGAGAAAGTACCTCAATTTAATAGAGGCCATATATGATAAACCCTCAGCCAACATCATAATGGTGAAAAACTGAAAGCTTTTCCCCTAAGATCAGGAACAAGACAAGGTTGTCCTCTCTCACCACACTTACTCAGCATAGTACTGGAAGTACTAGTCGGAGCAATAAGGCAAGAGAAAGAAATAAAAGGCATGAAAATAGGAAAGGAAGATGTCAAAATGTCACTTTTTACAGAGGACATGATGCTGTATATAGAAAACCCTAAAGACTCTACCAAAAAAAAAAAAAAAACTACTGGAAAAAATAAAAAAATGAAATCAAGTTGCAGGATACAAAATCAATGTACAAAAACCCATTGCCTTCCTGTATACCAACAAAACTTTAGAAAAAGAAATTGAGAAAACAATTCATTTTGCAATTGAAACCAAAAGAATAAAATGCCCAGGAATAAACTTAACAAAGAATGTGAAATGTCTATATACTGAAAATCACAACACGTTATTATAAGAGATTGAAAAAGACACAACAAAATGAAAAAATATCCCATGTTCATGGATTGGAAGAATCAACATAGTTATTTTTATTTTGGTTCTATATAGTATTTTTGATGCTGGTTATGAAAACAGTTTGTAACTCGTCTTCCTATAAACCATATTTTTTACCATATTTTCTTAGTATACTCGTCGACGACTTAAAAAGAACATTTTGTGAAAACGAGTATACACGTTTCTGCCGGGGAAGGGGTTAAGCTATTCCAAAAAATAGTAAAAGAAGAAACATTTCCAACCTCTTTTTTTTTATTATTATCTAACTAGTGGCCTGGTGCACAAAATTTGTGCATGGGGGAGAGGGTGTTCCTCAGCCCTGCCTGCACACTCTCCAATCTGGGACCCCTCAAAGGATGTCCTAGTGCCAGTTTACAGCGATCAGGCCTAAACTAGCAGTAGGATATTCCTCTCGCAATCTGGGACTGCTAACCCATCACCTGCCTGACTGCTTGCCTGATTGCCCCTAACCACTCTGCCTGCCAGCCTCCTTGCCCCCAAATGCTCCCCCCAAGCCTGATCACCTCCAACTGACCCCCCTGCTGGCCTGCTTGCCTCCACCTTCCCTCCCTACTGCTCTGCTCACCACCAACTGCCCCCTTGCTAGCCTGCTCACTCCAAACTGCCTCCTGATCACCTCCAACTGACTCCCACTGATGGCCTGCTTGCCTCCAAATGGCACCCCTGCTGGTCTGCAAACCCCAATGGCCCTGCCCCCCACCAGCCTGATCACCCACAACTGCCCTCCACTCTTGGCCTCTAACCGCCTCTACCTCGGCCCCACCACCATGGCTTTGTTCAGAAGAACGTCCAAAAGGTCTCCTGGAAGGTCTCCCAGTCTAAATAGCACATTCCCCTTTTATTAGTATAGATAGAGGCCAGGTTCACAGATGGGGGCTGGCTGATTTGCCCTGAAGTGTGTCCCAGATCAGGGTGGGGTTTCCCTTGTGGCATGGGGTGGCCTGGGAGAGGGGCCTGTGGTGGTTTGCAGGCCGGCCATGCCCTAATGGGGTGAGGGTCCCCACTGGGGGGATATAGCCAGCCTGGATGAGGAGCTGAGGGCTGTTTTCAAGCTGGCCACACCCCTTCAGGATGGGGGTCCCTGCTGGGGAGGCTGGCCAACCTTGGCAAGGGGCTGATGGCTATTTGCAGGCTGGCCACACCCCTTCAGGGTGGGGGGTCCCCACTGGGGTGCCTGTCCAACCTGTTGAGGGGCTGATGGCTGTTTGCAGGCTGGTGACAGCCCTGAGCCACCCAGGCTCCCAGACTCTCCTTGAGCAGAGGCCACAGCAGCTAGAAGCAGGTATCTGGGATTTATTTATCTTCTGTAATTGAAACTTCGTAGCCTTGAGTTGAGCCAGCAGGAAACTTGGCATCCTCCATCACCAGGGACAACCCAAGCCTCCTGTTTGCTCCAGCTCCATGGCCACAGCCATATTGGTTGGGATTATTTTCATACTTGCTCCTGATTGGCTTGTGTGTGTGGCTTGCGAGTGTAGCAGAGGTATGGTCAATTTGCATGTTTCTCTTTTATTAGATAAGAAGTTTTACACAAGTCTCCTTTTCTCCCAATTGACCCAAGCCCGAGCAATTCCCATCTTAGGCAATCCCCCACCACCCCAGTGTCTGTGTCCATTGGTTATGTTAATATGCATGCATACAAGTTCTTTGGTTGCTCTCTAACTCCCAACCCTACCATTTGTCTTTGACTCTATTCTTGTTCATCAAATTATGTTGATCATTATAACCCACATATGAGTAAGATCATGTGGTATTTTTCCTTCTCTGACTGGCTTATTTCACTTAGCATAATGCTCTCCAATTCCATTCATGCTGTTGCAAATGGTAAACATTCCTTCTTTTGTATAACAGCATAGAATTCTATTGTGTATCCATGGTCAGCAAACTGCGGCTCAAGAGCCATAGGCGGCTCTTTGGTCCCTTGAGTGTGGCTCTTCAACAAAATACCATGTGCAGGCGTGCGCACAGTGTGATTGAAACTTTGTGGCCATGTGCAGAAGTCGATTTTTGGCCTGGGCGAGTCTATTTTGAAGAAGTACTATTGATATTTGGCTCTGTTGACTAATGAGTTTGCCGACCACTGGTAGATGTACCATAGTTTTTTAATCCATTCATCTGCTGATGAGCACTTAGGCTGCTTCCAAATCTTAGCTATTGTAGATTGTG
>NW_006286676.1:63373-67589 GCF_000327345.1 Myotis davidii | reverse complement strand
ACAGAACCTGATTGAAGAACCCGGCTACAGAACCTGGCGACCGAACCTGGCTGGAGAACCTGGCGAACCTGGCTGGAGAACCTAGCAAGAGAACATGGACAAAGAACTTGGCTGGAGATTGTGGCTAGAGATCCCGGCAAGGCTGCTGATCAACTGAAGGCTGTCTCCATGTCATTCCTTCTTCTCCGACTCTGTCCACACCTTTGGGGACCCCTGGACCTGCTGGGGTTGGACCCCAGCATTGTGCTGCTGTGAACATGGGGGTGCAAATATCCTTTCTGATTGTTGTTTTTGGTTTCTTGGGATATAGTCTTAGATGTGTGATTACTGGGTCAAATGGGAGTTACATTTTTAACATTTTGAGGAAAGTCTGTACTGTCTTCCATAGTGGCTGCACCAGTCTGCATTTCCACCAGCAGTGCAGGAGGGTTCCTTTTTCTCCGCATCCTTGCCAACACTTGTTTGTTGATGATAGCCATGCTGACAGGTGTGATATGGTATCTCCTTATTATTTTGATTTGCATTCCTTGGATGATTAGTGACTTTGAGCATGTTTTCATATGTCTCTGGGCCTTCTGTATGTCATCTTTCAAAAAGCATCTATTTAGATCCTTTGTCCATTTTTTAATTGTATTTTTTATTTTCCTTTTGTTAAGTAGTATGAGTTCTCTTTAAATTTTGGAGATTAAAACCTTATAGGACATATCATTGGCAAATATCTTCTCCCATGCAGTGGGCTTTCTTGTTGTTTTGTTGGTAGTTTCTTTTACTATGCAGAAGCTTTTTATTTTGATGTAGGCCCATTTGTTTATTTTTCCTTAGTCTCCATTGCTCTAGGAACAGTGTCTGTAAAGATATTGTATATGTTTGCTATTTTTCTGCCTCTGGAATTTTATAGGATTTTATGGTTTCCCACCTTACATTTAAGTCCTTTAGCCATTTTGAGTTTATTTTTGTGTATGGTATAATTTAGTGATCTAGTTTCATTTTTTTTTGCATGTATCTGTCCAATTTTCTCAGCACCATTTATTGAAGAAACTGTCCTGACTCCATTGTATGCTCTTGCTGGCTTTATCAAATATTAATTGAGCATAATGGTTTGGGTTGATTTCTGGGTTCTCTGTTCTGTTCCATTTGGTATATATGTCTGTTCTTATGTCAGTACCAGGCTGTTTTGAGAATAGTGGTTTTGTACCACATCTTAAAATCTGGTATTGTGATTCCCACAACTGTGTTTTTCTTTTCAGAATTTCTGTGGCTATTTGGGGTCTTTTTTTATTTCAGATGAATACTTCTAGATCTTTCAAATATGTCATTGGTGTTTTAATGGGGATTGCATTGAATCTGTAGATTTCTTTGCGTAGTATAGACATTTTAATGATGTTAATTCTACCAATCCATAAACTTGGCATATTCTTTCATTTGTTTTTGTCTTCCTCTATCTCGTTTTTCAATGTTCTGTAGTTTTCTGAGTATAGATCTTTTATGTTCTTAGTTAAGTTGATTTCTAGGTATATTAATTTTTTTGGTGCAGTGGTAAATGGGATTTCTTTTTCTTTCTTTGAGTTCATTATTGGTGTAGAAAAAGGCCATAGATTTCTTGGGAATGAATTTCATATCCTGCTATATTGTCAAATTCATTTATTAAATCTAGTAGTTTCCTGATGGAGTCTTTAGGATTTTCTATGTATATCATGTATCATGTCATCTGCGAATATGGACAATTTTACTTCTTTTCCAATTTGGATGCCTTTTATTTCTTCTTCTTGTCTGATTGTTATGGCTAGCACTTCCAGTACTATATTGAACAGGAGTGGTGAAAGTGGCCATCCTTGTCTTTTTCCTGTTCTTTCAGGAAATTATTTTAGCTTTTGTCCATTGAATATGATGTTATCTGGAGTTTAGTTATATAAGGCTCTTATTGTGATGAGGAATGATCCTTCTAGTCCCACTTTGTTGAGAGTTTTTATCAAAAGAGGGTACTGGATTTTGTCAAATGTTTTTTCTGAATCTATTGATATAATCATGTGGTTTTTATTTTTTAGTTTATATCATATATCATATTTATTGACATGTGGATATTGTACCAGCCTTGAATCCCTGAAATAGATTCAATCAGTCATGGTGTATGATCTTTCTAAAGTATTGTGGACCCAATTTGCTAGAATTTTGTTGAGGATTTTAGCATTTGTGTTCATTAAGAATATTGGCTTGTAGGTCTCTTTCTTCGTCGTGTCTTTATCTGGTTTTGGGAGCAGGGTAATGCTGGCTTTATAGAAAGAGCATGGAAGTGTGCCTTTCTCTTGAATTTTTTGGAATACTATGAGAAGGATAGGTTTTAGATCCTTTTTTAATGCTTGGTAGAACTCTGTCTGGACAAGGGTTTTGGTTTGCTGAAAGATTTTTAATCGCTGTTTCCATTTCTTTGGTACTTATTGACCTATTCATGTTTTGTTTTTAATTCTTCTTGATTGAGTTTTGGGAGCTTGTATTTTTCTAGAAATATGTCCGTTTTGGCTAGATTGTCCATTTTGTTGGAATAGAGTTGTTCCTAGTACTTTTTCATAATAGATTGTATTTCTGTGGGATTGGTTGTTACTTCACCTCTTTGATTTATGATTCTGTTTACTTGGATCCTCTATGCTTGCTTTTTGGTGAGCCTGGCTAGAGCTTCATCAATCTTGTTTATCTTTTCAAAGAACCAGCCCTTGGTTTTGTTGATCATTTGTATTGTTTTTTTTTGTTTGTTTTGGTTTTGGTCTCTATGTCATTTATCTCCACTCTGATATTTATTATTTTCTTCCTTATGCTTATGTTGTTTTTTTTATGTTGCTCTCTTTCTAACTCTTTGAGTTGTAGGGTTAGATAATGTATTACCATTTTTTCTTGGTTTTTTTTTTTTGATATAGGTGTATAGAGCTATGAGCTCTTCTCTCAAGACTGCTTTCACTATGTCCCATAAATTTTGTATTGTTGTGTTTTCATTGTAATTAGTTGCCATGATGCTTTCTATTTTTTTCTTTGAACTCTTTGTAAACCCAATCATTTTTTATTAGTATACTATTTAGCCTCCAGGTGTTTGATATTTTTATTGTGCTTGTTGTAGTTGATTTCTAGTTTTATGCCATTGTGATCTGAGAAGATGTTTGATATGATTTATATCTTTTTGAATTTGAAGAGACTTTGCCTGTGTCCCAAAATATGGTCTATCTTTGAAAATGACCCATGTGAACTTGAGTCATTTTGCTGTGGCTTTGGGGTGAAATGTTCTGAAGATGTCAATTAATTCCATCTTATCTAATGAGTCATCTTTCTTTGCTGATATTTTTTACAGGATTTGTCCAGTGGTGTTAGTGGGGTATTAAAGTCCCTTACTATGCCTGCATTGTTGTCAATATGTCCCTTGATATCCTCTAGAAGGTTTTTTTTTTTTATGTATTTGGGTGCTTCTGTATTGGGTGCATATTTGTTTACCAGATTTACAAATTCTTATTTATTTGCTCCATTTAGTATTATGAAGTGGCCTTTCTTATCTCTTGTTATGGCCTTCATTATGAGGTCTAATTTGTCAGATATAAGCATTGCTACCTCAGCTTTTTTTTTCATAACCATTCACATGAAAAACCTTTTCCATTCCTTCACCATCAGTCTGTGTGAGTCCCTTTTTTCTGAGGTGAGTTTCCTGGAGACAGCAGATATATGGGTCATGTTTTCTTATCTACTCAGTTACCCCATGTCTTTTGATTGGGCATATAATTCATTTACATTTAAAGTTATTATTGATAGGTACTTGTTTGCCACCATTTTTATTCTAAATGCTGGTATTTTGTCTTCCCTTCCTATTTCTTCTTTTTACAGCGGACCTTTTAGCATTTCTTGCATTGCTGGTTTGGTGTTAATAAACTCCCTTAATCCTTTTTGTTTGTAAAGCTACTGATTTCATCCTCAATTTTGATTGATAGCCTTGCTGGGTACAGTATTATTGGATTCAGACCCTTGTTTTGCATGACTTTGTATATTTCATTCCATTTTTTTCTGGCCTGATGTGTTTCTGTTGAGAAATCAGTTGATAGTCTGATGGGAGATCCTTTGTAAGTAATTTCTATCTCTCTCTGGCAGCCTTTAAAATTCTTGGTGTTTATCATTGGTGTTTGTCAATACTATATAATAAAAAGGTAATATGCAAACTGAATGGCAGAACAACTGCACTATGACA
>NW_006286676.1:60621-63352 GCF_000327345.1 Myotis davidii | reverse complement strand
CAATCGTATATAATAAAAGACTATTATACAAATAGACCAAATGGTGGAATGACTGGTCGCTATGATGCACACTGACCACCAGGGGGAAGATGCTCAATGCAGGAGCTGCCCCTGGTGTTCAGTGTGCTCCCACAGGGGGAGCGGTGCTTAGCCAGAAGCCAGGCTCATGGCTGGCAAGTGCAGCGGCAGTGGCGGGATCCTCTCTCACCTCATTGGCAGTGCTAAGGATATCCGTCTGTGGCTTAGGCCCAAGGGTAGCGGGTTTAAGCCATCAGTTGAACATCCCCTGAGGCCTCCTGAAATGCTAAAGGACCCAGCAGGGCTGAGGGACTACCCCTATGCCCCCCGAATGAATGGATGTCATGCATCAGGCCTCTAGTATAATTATAATGTGTCTTGTTGTCAGTCTTTTGGGGTTCATCTTGTTTTGGACTTCATGAGCTTCTTGGGCTTGTGTGAGTTTTTTCTTCCTGAAATCAGGGAAGTTTTCTGTCTTTATATCTTCGAACAGGTTTTCTTTTCCTTGTTCATTTTCCTCTCCATCTGTAGAACACATCTACATCTATTATGTAGATGTTGTTTCATTTCATGTTGTTCCAAAGTTCCCTTAGGCTCTCCTGTTTTTAAGTATTTTTTCTAGATGCTGCTCTGCTTAGGTATTTTTTCCTACCTTGTCTTCTAGCTCACTGATGTGGTCCCCCACTTATTCTAGTCTACTGTTGATACTTTCTATTGAGTTCTTTATTGCAGCAATGTCATTTTTCATTTCTTCTTGGTTAATACACATATTGTTGAGATTGTCTTCCACCCTTTTCAGTGACCTTATAAGCATTGTTCCTTCATTGACTTAAAGGCATAACATAAAACACAACAAGACAGAACGTACAGGGAACCAAACACAAATGCATTCACAATACTAATAATGCCAAATAAAGGTGGCCACCACAGAAAAGAGAATTAGGGGATAGAGAAGAGTGCAAAAATAATATTGAGAAAAAGCAAAAATATATAAAACAGAGAGAAGAAAAAGAAGGGGAAAATATATTTACATGGTGAGAAAACTCCAATAAAAGAACAACTAGTCCAACAAATGCAAACAACAAACACCAAGATGAATTTGAGGAAGCAGAATATATTTCCAGAAGGTAAGGTCAAGGAATTTAATGAATGGACAAATAACCACAATTCAGTGTAAAGGAGGTAGAAAGAGAATGAGTGTATAAGCAGAAAAGTAAAAAACAAAATACACAAAAAAGAGAAAAAAAGCAATGTGTATGAAATTAGTGCACTGGGTGGGGAGGGGGGAAGGGGTCCCTCATTCTGGCCTTCACCCCCTCCAATCAGAGACCCCTCAGGGAATGTCCAAATACCTGTTTGTGCCCACACTTTTAACAGATAACATCTCTATTGTTTCTTTCTTATGCTTAAAACCATTGGAATTAGTAGTTAATCAAAGTGTGTGTACATTTTGGGGGGACACCTGTATATCTCTAGTCAGAGATGAAAGAAACCAACAGCAGATTTGGAACACCCAGACAGGGAGCCTCGCTCACCCCCCACATGTCTCCCCACTTCACTTTCCACCTTCGTGGGCAGCAGGAGAATAAACGTTTTCTCTCATTAATTTGGAAAAGCACGTCCTGTCACCCACTGCCTGGCAGGAGTGTGCTGGGCCCCAAGCAAGCGAGGCCCACTCAGGGCAGCCTTCGCTCATGGGTGCTGGTACCCAAAGTGCACATTCCTCCTCTACAGTCACCCTGGCTATCTCACTGTTTTACTGAGAGGACGGAATTCCTCTCCACCTCTGGGTTCTTGATCTTGAACGCTGATCGAAGGCACCTCAGGGAGGGCCACCCGCGCCTACCAGGTGTGTCTGTCTGCACCTGTTCCTGCCTCAGCACCTGCATTAACCCCCAAGAGGTGATCTCATAGCTGCACTGACTTCCATGGGAACAGGGCATCACTACTCAGCCCTCTCTCTGTCATCCCACAGGCGCCCACCCTCAGCACCCAGAACACCCAGACACTCTCCAAAGGATATGAGCACATCAGAGGAGATGTGTGCACATCCTGTGGGGGTGTTAGGCATGTTGGGTTGATGGGAGTGCGGTAGAGAAGTGGGGGGAACTCCTGCATGCCTTGGTTTGCAACTTTTGCAGGTGTGGGAGGTGACAGTGTGCTGGGGGATGTTCGCACTCCAGAGGGGTGTGCATACCAGAGGCCTCTGGCTTTGCAGATCCGCAACCCCCCGTGATGCAGACAGGGGGATGTCAGTCTGGCCCGCCATGGTGGCTGTCCCTGTGATCCTGCACCTTCTGGGCCAGGAGGCAGATCTTGCACAACCACTCCTGGGCACTGATGGCCTGCAGGTGCTACTTCAGCTCAGCCTTCAGGCTATGATTGGTGCACTCACAGCTGTCACCACCGCCATGTGGGGAGTACAGGCCGCCCTCCGCCGGCCTGCCTCCTCTGTCCAGAGATTCTCTGATCTGATCGCCTGCCCAGAGGGACTGGGGCTGGGCGGAAGCCAGGAGTCCTACCCTGCCCAACTCTAGCAGATCAGCCCCTGTGTGAGCTGCTGCCCCACTGGGAAGGGTCATGAATTCAGATCCTAGGACAGCAGTCAGCCTCAAGTGCAGCCCCCCCGCCTGGCAGGGTCACAGATCCATGTCTTGGTCCCGTGGACAGCCTCAAGCACTGCTCTCCATCTGGAAGGGTCATAGGTCCAGGT
>NW_006286676.1:52925-58359 GCF_000327345.1 Myotis davidii | reverse complement strand
AAAGCCAGGAGTCCTACCCTGCCCAACTCTAGCAGATCAGCCCCTGTGTGAGCTGCTGCCCCACTGGGAAGGGTCATGAATTCAGATCCTAGGACAGCAGTCAGCCTCAAGTGCAGCCCCCCCGCCTGGCAGGGTCACAGATCCATGTCTTGGTCCCGTGGACAGCCTCAAGCACTGCTCTCCATCTGGAAGGGTCATAGGTCCAGGTCCCAAGACCACAAACAGCCTCAAGCACTGCTCCCCGCCTAGCAGGGTCACACATCCGTGTTCCGGGACCATGGACAGCCTTAGCGCTGCCCCCACCTGCCAGGACATGGATTTGGGTCCCAGACCGCTGACAGCCTCAAGCACTGCCCCCACCCAGCAGGGTCAAAGATCCGGTTCCGGACTGCAGGAAGCCTTGCCCACTGCCGCCCGCCTTCAGTATGCAAATTAGCTGCCATCTTGTTGCTTCAGAGTGGGGGTCCCCACTGGGGTGCCTGGCCAGTTTGGGTGAGGGGATGATGGCTGTTTTCAGGCTGGCGGGCAACTGAAGCTCCCAACCTCTGCTTTTCTTCTTTCTTTTTTTTTTAATTCTGGGATTTATTTACCTTCTATGACTGTCACTGGAGCTGAAGCCAGCTTTAGCTCTGAGGATTGCCTCCATCTCTGAGACCTCAGCTGCTGAAAGCAGGGATCTGGGTTTGTTTGGGTTCTATAATTGTAACACTGTTGCAATCCTCCTGGCTGAAGCCCAGCTGGCTGAAAGCAGGTTTCTGGGGATTAACTTCTATAATTACAACATAGTTGCTTACAGTTGCAGCTCAGAGGCTGGCAGCGGCAGGTGGGGAACCGTGGCTTCCTCCTTCACTGGAAGGAGGCTCCTTGGCTCCAGAGGAACCAGAGGAACCTTGGCTCCTCCTTCCTCCTATTTGCTTCAGCTGCCTGGCTGCCAGCTGCCATCTTGGTTGGCAGTTAATTTGTATTTTGCCCTGATTAACCAATGGGAAGCATGTCGGAGGTACAGTTAATTACCATTTTTGTCTATTATTAGATAGGATTATTGCTTTGATTTCACCAATGGTTATCACTCTGTTCTGGTTTTATGATTCTTGATGATTGATTTTTGGAAGATATTATTTTTCTAGAAATATGTCCATTTGGCCAAGGTTGTCCAGTTTATTGGAGTAGAGTTGTTCATAGTATTTTTTATGATCCTTTGTATCTCTGTTGTGTCAGTTTTTACTTCACCTCTTTTGTTTCTGATTTTATTTGGGTTTTCTCTGTTTCTTGGTGAGTTTGGCAAGAGGTTAATTGATCTTGGTTATCCTATCAAAGAACCAGATCTTGATTTTATTGATCTATAGTATTGTTTGACTTTTGTTTGTTTGTTTGGTTGGTTTCTCTGTCATTTATTTCTGCTCTGAGCTTTATTCTTTCCTTCCTTTTACTTACTCTGGGCTTTTCTTGTTGTCATTCTAATTCTTTAAGATGTAGGGCTCAATAACTTATTACAAGTTTTTCTTGTTTTTTGAGGTAAGCTTGTAGGGCTATGAACTTCCCACTCAGAATTGCTTTCTCTCATTCTCATAGATTTTTGTTTTTGTGCTTTCATTATCATTTGTATCCAGAATACTTTCTCTTATATCCTTGATCTCTTTGATAACCTATTCATGTTTAATAGCCTCCATATGTTTGTTTATAATTTTTTACTGTAATGAATTTCTAATTTTGTACCATTATGATATGAGAAAATGCTCAATATTATTTCAATCTTTTTGAATTTGTAGAGACTTAGTATATGTCCAAACATGTGGTGTCTCTTTGAAAATGTCACATGTGCACTTGATAAGAATTTATATTCTTTAGCTTTGGGGTGAAATGTTCTGAAGATGTCAATTAGTTCCATCTGATCTAGTCAGTCATTTATAATTTTTGTTTTCTTATTGATTATCCAGTGATGTTAATGTGGTATTAAATCTCATAATATGATTGTACTGCTTTTGATCTCTCTTTTGATATCTTCCAGATTTTTTAAATGTATTTGGATGCTCTTTTTTGGGGTGCATATAGGTTTACCAGAGTTATATCATCTTGTTGTATCAATTCCTTTAGTATTATGTAGTGGCCTTCAAAATCTCTTGCTATGGCCTTCACTTTCATGTGCACTTATTCAGATATAAGTATTTCTACTTCAGTTTTTGCTTTGTTTCATTTCTATTTTCCAAAGAATTTTTTGTCATCTAATTATATTTAGCCTTTGTGAGTTCTTTGTTCTGCTATGGGTCTTTTGTTGACAGCTTATATATTGGTCATGTTTTCTTATCCATTCAGCGACCCTATGTATTTTGATTGGAGCATTTAATCCATTTACATTTAAGTTGATTATTGATAGATACTTGCTTGTTGCCATCTTTGTTCTTTATGCCTTTTTTTCCTTTCTCCCATTTGATTTCTACTTTACAGTATCTCCTTTAGCATTTCTAGCTAAGTGGTTAAGCTACTTTTCTGTTAAGCTACCAATTTCACCTTAAGTTTTAAATGATAATCCTGCTGGATAGAATATTCTTGTGTTCAGTCACTTGCTTTTCATTATTCTGTTCCCTTTTCATTATCCAATTCCCTTTTTGCCTGAAGTGTTTCTGTTGAGAAATCAGTTGATAGTGTAATGGGAGATACCTTGTAGGTAACTTTCTGCTTCTCCTTTACAGTCTGTAAGATTCATTCTTTTTCTTTTATGTTTGCCCGTTTAACTATGATGTGTCTTGGTGTGAGAATTTTGGGGTTCATCTTACTTGGGACTCTTGGATTTGTGTAATTTTCCCCCCAAGTGTGGGAAGTTTTCTTCCAAATGATTTTTTATTCCTTGCTCAGCTTCTTCTCTTTCTGGCACCCAATTATACAGAGGGTGTGTGTGTGTGTGTGTGTGTGTGTGTGTGTGTGTGTGTGTGTGTGTGTGTGTGTTTCAAGTTGTCTCAAAGCTCCTTTAGACTCTCCTGCTGTTTGTAAATTATTTTTGTCCAGTTGCTGCTCAGCTTGGGTATTTTTTCTAATTTGTCTTCTAACTCACTGATTCAGTTCTCAGCTTCTTGTAGTCTACTGTTGAAGCCTTCTATTGTTTTTGTTTTGTTTTGGGTCTTTTTTATTGCAGCTCTGTTATCTTTCATTTCCTCTTGACTATTTCTCATGTTGGTGAAATTCTTATTCAGCTCCTTATAATTCTCAATGAATTGTATGTATTTGTCATCCAAATGTTGGAGCATCCTTATAATCATCACTATGAGTTATTTCTCTGAAAAATTACTTGCCTCCATTATATTTTAATTCCTCTTCTGGTGATTCCTCTTTACTTTTCTTTGAGGGTTGTTTCTTTGTCTCCCCATTTTTATTGTCCAATTTTAATTGCTTGTATGTCTTAATCCAAGTGCTATGTTACCAAGGTTCTTTTGGGGGTGATCCTATATAGTTGGTGATTTGTGGGACCCCGTGGTGCAGTCTCTCAAATCTCCTGAACTTGGTGTCCTAGTGGATCCCCTTATTTGAGATATTTAGGTTATCCTGATGTGTTGGTTCTTAAAGATTAGTTTCTCATTCATGGATGAAGTCTGATCATGGGTTGTCTGATATTGTGACTCACCACAGGCCTCATCGTGTGAGCTGTTGTTGATGTGTACATGGTTTCAGCTATTGTTGAAAGGGTTGCCTGAGGCTTCATTGAGGCATGCCACTGTGAGATTCAGGAGTCCATGGCCTGGGAGGAAGGGGTCTCCAGGCCTGAGGCTGAGTAGTGTGACTGTAACCTGTGTGGCATGACTCTTCCTAGGGTAGCATCACTCTGCAAATCATCAGAACTGTGATGGTGGTGGTAGGTATCCCAGAGTCTGCAGATGAGGCAAAGAGACTCTGTCCAGTGTGACTTCACTCTGCGAATCATGAGCGGGTCCAAGAGTCGTGGTTGGAGATTTGGGAATCTAAGAGTCTGTGGCTCACACAGCATGACCTTGGCCAGAGAGGTGAGCACTCAGCAACTCACTGCAGTGTCCAGAAGCAGACGGCCCAGGAGGGGGAAATTTCAGGGTCTACTGCTGGAGCTGTGTGCCTGAGGGGCCCTGGAGCCAGCAGCTGGGAGGTTCATGTCCTGGAGTCTCTGGGTCTTCAGATGAGACAGAATGACTTTGGCTGGCGTTGCTGCAGGTTCCCTGACAGTGTCCAAGGCAGTCTGGGTGGTGGTGAGATTGGGTTCCTAGTGGGGACTGCTCTTTTGTTCAAGATGGCAGGATTCCATTCCCCAAGCCCTGCAACCCAGAGAGTGCCTGCAGTGGTGGTAGGAGCTCCCCATCTTGGAGAACCTGATTGGTCAACCTCTGAGTGTCTTGCAAGTTACACACACACACACACACACACACACGCACACACACACCATACACATCCACACACACTTCTTTCACTCCCTCACTCACTCATCTCCTCTTCCTCACCATTGTCCTGCCAGCTACCATCTTGAGAATCTCAACAGTTCATTTTGTTAATTAGATTCAGCATACAACTGAGATCATGTGATACTTGTCTTTCTCTGGGCTTATTTTACTTAGCATAATACTATCCAGTTCCTTCCATCCTGACTTAATGGGAAAGAGGTTCTCAGTGTAATGTATAGAACCTACAATCTGGAAACAGCCTCAGTGCCCATTAATCGATGAGTAGATAAAAAAGCTGTGGTACATTTATATACCATGGAATACTATGGACCAGTAAAAACTGAGAACCTGCCTTGGCATGTGGTCAGTGTGTTTCATAGTGAATGGCTGTTCCACGGCTATTCTGTTGTTTGGTTGATTTTCAAATTAGGCTTTTATTATATAGAATATTGTACCAGCCTTGAATCCTTGGAATAAATCCCATTTGGTCATGGTGTATCATCTTTATAATATATTGCTGGGTCTGATTTGCTAATATTTTAGTGAGGATTTTAGGATTCATGTTTATCATGAATTTTCTCCTGTAATTCTCTGGTAGTGTTTTTATCTGGTTTTGGAATTAGGATAAAGAAAGCTAGGTTTTTTGGAATAGCTTGAGGAGTATAAGTGTTAGTTCTTTCAATATTTAAAAAAAAAACTGTCCCATGAAGCCCTCCTAAACCAAGCTTTGGTTTGCCGGGAGTCTTTTATTACTGCTTCAGTATCCTCAATTGTTATGGCCTATTCAGATTTTCTGATTCCTACTAATTCATTTTCAGAAGATCATATTTTTCAAGGAATTTATCTATTTCACCTAAGTTATCTAGTTCGTTAGCATATATTAGCATACAATCCTACACACTTTTGAAATGTCAGTTGTTACTTAACTGCTTTTGTTTCTGATTTTAATTATTTGGGTCCTCTCTCTTTTCTTTTGTTGTTGGCTTTTTTTTTTTTTGATGAGCCTAACAGTTCATCAATCTTGCTTATCTTGTCAG
>NW_006286676.1:36828-52886 GCF_000327345.1 Myotis davidii | reverse complement strand
TGCTTTCATTTATCTTTTGTATTTTGTGTGTGTGTGTGTGTGTGTGTGTGTGTGTGTGTGTTTAAGTAATTTATTTCTGCTCTAATATTTATTTCCTTCTACTTGCTCTGGACTTTTCTTGCTAGCCTATTTTTAATAGTTAAGTTGTAGAGTTAAATTATTTATTAATAATTTTTCTTATTTTTTGAGGTAGGGATGGAATGCTATGCACTTCCCTCTTGACTGTTTTTGCTGTGTCCTTGAGATTTTGGGTTGTCCTGAGTTCATTTTCATTTGTTACCAGGAAATTATCTTTGCTTTTTTGATTCATTGGCAACTCATTCATTTTTAATAACATGCTATTTAACTCCATGTGTTTAGATATCTTTTAGTTTTTATTGTACTTGATTTCTAATTTCATTACATTATGATCTGAGCAGATGTTTGGTATAATTTTAATCTTCTTGAACTTGTGGATACTTGTTTTGTGTCCTAACATGTTGTCTATCTTTGAGAATGACCCACATTCCCTTAAGAAGAATGTATACTTCTGCTTTGGGGTGAAGCATTTTGTAAATTATCTGTCTCTTCCAGTTTTTCATTTACGGTCACTATTTCCTTCTTAAAATTTTTTTCTAGAAGATGTGGTCACTGAATTAAGTAAGGTGATAATGTTCCCAACTATGACTATTTTTCTGTTTATCACTCCCTTAATGCCCCTTAATGTTTTTTTTAATAATATATTTAGGTGCTCCTATATTGGGTGCATATATGTTTCCCAGGGTTATATACCCTTTGTGGGTCAGTCCCTTTAGTATTATTTAGTGACCTTTATTGTCTCTTGTGATGACATTCACTTTGAAGTCTATTTTGTCAGATATGAGTATTGCCACTCAGCATTTTATTTGTTCATTTGTTTAATTTGCATGGAAACTTTTTTCCATCCCTTCACTCATCCTGTATGAGTTTTGTTCTGAGATGGGTCTCTTATAGACAGCATATAATTGGGTAATGTTTTCTTATTATTCAGCTACCCTATGTCTTTTTATTGGAGCATTTAAGCCATTTACTGTTGGCAACCAATTCCAGCATGTCATAATTTCAAGAGTTTCATCAAAAGGTTGATGAGACTTGGGGACTCAACAGGGTTGAGTCACACATGTAGTCATCTACTGGGAATGTCTTAAGGCATTTCCCCAAACCTGTAAAGAAAACTGATTGTGGCTGCCAGACAGTTAAAGGGCATCTTAATCTACATGTTATTGCCTCCTACTGGCTAAACACCTGAACAGCTGTGGGCTAATTCCCCCATTCTGACAATGGACTCTGTACCAATCCCTGACCCTTTGAAGTGTATATCTCTGCCTCACCTCAAGACAAACTGTGTTAATAAAAAGCTTGGGGTCCTGGGGACAAGGAGAGAACCTAAGACCTTAGACTTAAGATCTTAGACCTTAGCTCCTTTAGCTAAGCTCCTCTTACCCTCAATAACTTTCAAAATTATATATTGTCTCCGGACTCTTTATTAGTTTCTGGATTCCTATGTCATCTATGCACAGCCCCTTCTCCAGATTTCTGAACCCTTCTTGATGCTGGGACAAGAACCCTGGCAATGTACATGTAAGGTTATTATTGACAGGTATTTATTGCCATTTTAATTAATATGCCTATGTTTTTCTCTCTATTTATCCATCCTATTACTGCAGTCCCTTTATCATTTCTTGCAGTGCTGGTTTAGCCTTTTTTTTTTTTTTTTTTTTTTTTTTTTTTTTTTTTTTTTTTTTTCTTTAACCTTTTTTTTTTTGTCTGGGAAGCTCTTTATTTTGTAACTATTTTGAAAAAAAACCTTGCTGGATATAGTAATCTTGATTTCAGATGCTTATGTTTCATTACCTGAAATACATCATGCCATTCCTTTGTGGCCTATAGATTTTCTGATGAAAAATCAGCTGACAGTCTTTTGGGAGCTCTTTTGTAGGAAAGAAATTGCTTTTTTTTCTTCCTTTAATATAGTCTTTGATTTTAGTTTTTAGCATTTTAATTATAATGTCTGGGTGTGGACCTGCTTGGGTTGTTCTTGCTTTGGATTCCTTGTGCCTCCTGAACTTTTGACACTTTTGCCTCACCATCTTAGAGTGTTTGTGTGCCATTATTTCTATAAACAAGTCCTCTATCCCTTGCTCATTTTCTTCCTCTTTTGGCATTCCTATTATATGAATATGGTTGTATTTCATGTCCTGCAGCTCTCTTAAGCTGTCCTCCTTGTTTTTTTAATTCTTTTTTTTCTTTTTTCTCTGTATCAGTAATTTCTTTCTCCCCTGTATTTTAATTCACTGATTCAATCCTCAGCTTTTCCTGATCTGCTGTGTATTCCTTCCAATGTCTTCTTTAGTAGTGTTTTAATTCTTCACAGTTTACTATATTTTTTTCTTATGCTGTTCAGCACCTTTGCCACAATTTTTCTGAACTCTATGTTTGATATATTTCTTATCTCCATTTCATTTAGCTCTTCTGAAGAATTATATTGTTCTTTCACTTGGGACTTTTTTCCCTCTCCCCATTTTGGCTGCCTGCTTGAGTTTGTGATGATGTATTAGGTAGATGTGCTACACCTCCCAATCTCTAGTGAAGGATAGTGTTAAATGCCATGTCTAACTGGCTTTTAATATCCTGTTTGAAGCTATTAGCAATCCACAGCTTGTGGTTCTCTGCTAGGGCTGTCACCAAGATGCGTACCAACGTTTGCTTTTCTTAGCCTTGGTCCCAG
This sequence comes from Myotis davidii, assembly GCF_000327345.1. NCBI lineage: Eukaryota > Metazoa > Chordata > Mammalia > Chiroptera > Vespertilionidae > Myotis > Myotis davidii. The sequence continues at coordinate 50,140 of NW_006286676.1, read as the reverse complement.
AATTAGATCAGGCAAAGACTCAAAGCCTCCAGAGACCTACCTCGGCTTGCAGTCTGATTGTATGCATCCTTTATTAACCTCATGCTACTGACCAAAGTGTGGTGTTAGAGGTTTTTCAATGCGGTGGGGAAACTGCTTCTGCTTGCAGGCTGATTGTTATTCTCCATCTCTAAATGGGCCTCTGACATCCCACGTGGTCGTGAGAGCAGCTGTCCATTAAGATGGGGCATCTCAAATAATATTACCTGGATAGAAAAGGTCCACTGGAGATAGATGTCCTCTGCCATGTGAGAGAATAACAGCACAGGAAACTGGGTGTCTGCTTCCTAGCTCTTGGCTTCTGCTCACATAGCTTCAATCCACTCTGTCCTCTGTCTGCCAGAGCATATTGTGGGTGGCTGCACATAAAATTTTGTGTGTTGATTCTTTAATAGAGTGTCTGCATTTCCAGCTGTTTCTCAATGCCAAACAGCAATCCTACTGATTTTCATAGCCAGATATTTTGTGGGCACCTTTCTCAGTTCTAGTACTCTGGGTTGGAAATCCCAGTTGGCATTTTAGATCCCAGAGTTTTCAGTGGCACGCCCCCCTCCCCCAACAATTAGATATTTTTCTGGAACTTCAGCTGCTATCTGTGAGAACCTGTCCAGCCCTTTCATGTCTATGCACTTACTGTTAGTCTTTATGCAGTATCCATTTTTAGTCCTTGGTTATCAGGGTTCTCACCAGATAGTCTTCAATTGATTATTCAGTATGTTTTTTCTGCATTTTGGTTGTAATTCTGTTAGGGGCAGAAATAGAATATTGGGTACTAGAAATATTAGTTATTAGAAATAGTTATAAGAAATATTAGTCACACTCTATTAACCATTATTGCCCTGGACAATCATTTCTATCATTAGAAGGACATTCTAATCTGGTTGGGAGTCAACCTTGTCCCCCAGAATCAACCTTATACCTGGGAATCAACCTTCAAATTCAGTCCATCCCCATTCAAGAACAGCCATGGAAAGGTTGTTGCCCAAACTGGAGTACCACCCCAGCTCCCCTGCCCATCCAAATGCCTACTTCCACATGTGTGTGATTCCTGCTTGCTCATGTATTATTTAAAAAAAAAATTGATTGATTTCTAAGAAGAAGGTAGAGATGATGATGAGAGAATGTCTGCATTTCCAGCTGTTTCTCAATGCCAAACAGCAATCCTACTGATTATATATGAATATATATAATCAATGACGAGAGATAATCATTGATTAGCTGCCTCCTGCATGCCCCCTACTGGGGATAGACCCCACAGCCTGGACATGTGTCCTTGACTTGAACCAACAATGAGACCCTTCAGTCAGCAGGCTAATGCTCTATCTAGTGAGCCAAACCAAGTAGGGTCCCTATGTAATCTTTGTCCTACTCAATATAAGCAGCTGGCTTGGGGGGAGGTGGCGCTTAGAGAAGATTTTGTGGATGACCTGCTTCTTTCCCACATTGCTGGCAGTATTGAAATAAGTACTCATATATGATTCAACTCTGTTTCTGCTTAATTAGCTCAAGCAGTGCAGTCACCCTGGACTCACTGGTTGTCCAGTTATGTATTCTTATAACCATCAAGGGATGTAAGTGGAACTTGGGTGAGTAGTGGAACTTGGAGATCCTGCTGGAGATCCTGCTTTCTGCCTGGACTGGGGATTGTTGGGGCTGAGGCCTGGAATCTTATTTGAAACAGTGCCAGGAATTTTTCTGTTTTAAGTTCCAGCTGCAGCCTCAGCAATCCCCATCATCTCCCCTGAGACCTAAGTTTAATAAAGCACATTTGAAGGAGGAATCAAGCATGTTTATAAAGCACAAGAAGTATTTGCTGCCTCTAGTGTGGGTTTAAGACATGCATTTACTGGGTGAGTTTAATCAGGTACTGGTGACAAGAGAACTCCAGAACTCCTTGCCTGGGATGACAAGAGAACTCCAGAATTCCTTGCCTGGTCCCTCAGCTCTCAGTCTGATACAGTATTGGATGAGATACATTACTTTCATTCAGTTATTTTTAAACACAGGGAATTGTGAGGTTTCTGTGGCTATAAGTACAAGGAGGGGGGTCAGAAGCTGATTTCTGTGGGATGTGTGTGCCTGTAAATATAATGTCTATTGTTGTTTTGTGTCTCTTTGTTGTTTGGTTTAATTTTTTTTTAAGATGGGGCAAATCCCACTTTGCTGGGGGCCCCAGCTACTTGGGCAAGCTGAACCCATGGAAGAATTTGGAGGAACTTCCAGCAGCTGCAGAGAGTTCTTAATCTTGGATACCCTTCCTGCTCCCCATCTCAAGGCAGCAGTCATCCAAAATACTTTGAAAGTGAGATCTTGTCTGTCTGTAATGTATCTTTGGTTAAGGATGTTCTTTGCTTGCTTTATTATCTTTTGGGTACTTAATTCACTCTTTGCTGTTTTATGAACACAGGGAATCCTTTGTTTCTGCTATTTGGATTTGCACCATTCAGAACCAAAGGTCATTTGCTGCTCTGGGTTAGTGTGAAATAAGATTCTAACTCTACTGCCCAAGTCCCTCCTTTTGGGAATACTGACATATTTACTTCAGGGGTTGTTTATGTTTCTATTTTGAAATAGGAGAAGATCTCTTCTTACATGCAAAATTTCATGTTGTTACAGTCTATTCAGAAAGACCATTATGGAAAAACCTCAAGCTTTTCTCTTAGAAGGGCCGGAGCTGCAGAAAAGCTCAGGCAGGGGTCACTCCTGCTTTGTAAAGAAAAAAAAAGTCTATGATAAATTAAAACTGCAGTTATGTTGGTTTAAATAGTATAATTTATTACATAAGTATATAAAAAGAAATGGAAACAAATATTAATTTGAGTTTGCCTACCTTTGATCTTTTATTACAGGAAACCTAGAAAGTACACCTGAAACTGTCACGGAGTGTTTTTATTACAAATACTAAAGACCCGGTGCATGAAATTTGTTCACTGTGGGGTGCGGGTGTCCCTCAGCCCAGCCTGCACCCTCTCCAATCTGGGACTCCTTGGGAGAATGTCTGACTGCTGGTTTAGGCCTGATCCCACAGTCAGTCACCCCTCTCACAATCCAGGACTGCTGGCTCCCAACCACTTGCCTGGCTGCCAGCCTGATATTCCATTCCCCTGACAGCCTGCCCTATGCCTAACTGTTCCCTTGCTGGGCTGATTGCCCCTAACTGCCTTCCCCTGTTAGCCTGGTAACCCCTAAGTGCCCTCCCCTACTGGCCCGGTCACCTCCAACTGCCTTCCCTTGCAGGCCTGGTCCCCCACAACTGCCCTCCCTGCCAGTCATCTTCTGGTGGTCATCTTTGATCACATGGGCATCCATCTTGTGCAAGGGTATGATGGTCAATTTGCATATTACCTCTTTATTATATAGGAGGTCTCTCAAATGTGTAAATTTTTTGCCAATCTAAAGGATGCTAACTGATTACTTTTTAGTAGTCATCTAAAACCTACGGTTTTTAAGAGTTAAGAAAGTTCTAAAGCTGGTTATTTTCTGTATGGGTAAAATGTCTGTGAAAGTTGTATATAGGTTTGTGAAAGTTGTAGAAAAGTGTGGAAAGAATTCTTAAAAGGAACATTAAAGCTAATCTGAATAATAAATTTAATTAAATAAATGAATCTAAAATGAGCTAATACAGACTTTTAAAATTCTTTTTCTAGTATGTTAAAAGAAAAATGTTTTTTTCCAGTATTTGCCTAGAAAGCAAAAGTTCTATAAACCATTGAAAAAATATATATTGTGTTATTTAATCAGGTACTTAATTATTTTTAGAAATAATATTAATAGTAGGAACTGAGATTCTCCTAGCCCATGTTTGTATTTAATAACTTTTTTCCACTTTGAATGAATAAATCATAGTTCCACAGTAATAAGGATGACATAAATATTGTGGTAATATGACAACTTTCTCAGGAGGTGAATTTTAAGAAACTTGTTTGACCTACGTTGGCTTTGAATCATTCTAATAGGCCCTGGAATGCCTCAAGAATTGGTTTACACTCCTTATGAAGAAAATCTTTATTCTTAAGATATGTGGGAAGCTTTGCTAAATAAAGAAATAATAACTAGGAGGAAACAAAATGGTGGTGGAATAGGTGGACCTGTCCTGAGCCTTTTCCAAGAGCAGACAGGAAGAACAACTAAACTGAATAACACCCACTCCAAATTGGCAAAATAGACACAGCTGTTGAGAATTCACAGCCTGGAAGAGCAGAGGATGCCTGGAGAATGGTAAATCAGGGATATGGGCTGAAGATAACTGTAAGATCTGCAAGCCTAGAGGGTCAGAAGGAAACTGCATGGCACCAGTGCAGCGTCCCTTATAACATCTGTCTGTAGAAAGGAGGTCTGCAGGACTTCTGGTGACAGGGGATTTTAGATTTATTTCTATAGCCACAAGAGACTGAGCCCAGAGTGGGCAGCCTGGATGACTGAACAAGCTGTGGCATGCCAGGGGTAGAGAGGCTTGCAGTGGTGCAACTCTTTGCCTTCTTTTTGGACTTTGATTTTACTCATTAAACTTAGTTATTAGGACATTTCAAATATAAACACACCCATGGCTGAGGTCCAGGTGAAGGTGGGGACTTGTGGATTCTGGGGAGAGGCTGGGAAGAGAAGAGGGTCAGGGACAGTTGGCTACAAGTCTGGTGCAGAGTCATACCTGACATGCCAGATGTAGGCAGCCATTTTCTCCTGAAGAGATAGCTCTTCCTTGCAGTCTCCAGGCAACCAATACAGCCATACCCAGACTACACCCTGAGTGGTACAAAGGATAGCAAAATTTGAATAGTCACTGAGAGTCCTCAGAAATTGACCTAAAGAGAGGCCATTCAGTCCCAGCAACAGGAAACTGAGAAGTTGCAGACAGTACAGAAGAGTGGGATCTTAAACCAGCTCTCATGGGGAATTAAAACTCAGTGGAAAGGACAATTCACTTTTTCATTTTTATCTTATTTTATTATTATTTTACTAGAGGCTCAGTGCACAAAAATTTGTGTAATAGGGAGGAGGAGGGTACGTCAGCCCGGCCTGTACCCTCTCCGTCTATGATCCCTCCAGAGATGTCCACCTGCTGAGTTAGGCCCGGACCCCAAGGGAATGGGCCAAAACTGGCAGTCAGACATCCCTCTTGCAGACCAGGAGCCCTCGGGGCATGTCCACTTGCCAGGGGGAGCAGGCCTAAGCTGCAGTCGGACATCCTTAGTGCTGCTGAGGAGTTGGGAGAGGCTCCTGCCACCACTGCTGTGCTGGCAGCCATCAGCCTGGCTTGCAGCTGAGTAGAGCTCCCCCTATGGGAGCACACTGACCACCAGGGGGCAGCTCCTGCATTGAGCATCTGGCCCCTAGTTGTCAGAATGTGTCACAGTGACCAGTCATTCCCAGTCATTCTACTGTTAGAGTCAATTTGCCTACTATCCTCTTATTATATAGGATTTTACTTTTTATTTTTTTATTTTATTTTTTTCATTTGCTGCTTTAGTTTCTCTTTTTGCATTATTTTTCATCATTCTAATTTTTGTATTTTATTCTATTTTTAATCAATTTTTTAAATTTATTGTTATTATTTTCTTCTCTTTCTCTTCTTATCCACTCATCCTCTTTCTACTTCCTCTATACTGAACTGGCATCCTTCCCATACTCATCCAAGTCATTAACCTTACTGTTTGTATATAAGTTTGGCCTCTGCAGATTCTGCCCCCAGCCTCTTTACTGGGTATTTGTTGTTTGTATGTTTTGGCTTATCTGTTTGTTTTCTGGTGTTTTCTCGCTATTTTCTTCTCTTTCTTTTCTCTCATACCATTTTTTCTTTCTTTGATATAATTTGTGTTCTCTTATCTCTCCCCTAATTTTATTTTCTCTGGTGGTAACTTATATTGGGGTTATCAGTGAGTGCATTCTTGTTTTGTTCCCTTTGTATCATACCTTTTTGAGTTGCATTTTGTCCTGTTTGGCCAATGTAGTAGAGAGTGAGCCACATAACCAGACACCTGAAGAGGAGACTCCATCCACAAATGGGTTAATTACACTCCAGACCCAACTAGAGGCATAAAAAAGGTGGCGGTGAGGGAGAGAGTGTGAGTGAGTGAGGGAGAAAAAGAGGATTGTGTGCATGTGTGGAATGTGTGTGTGTGTGTGTGTGTGTGTGTGTGTGGTGTGTGTGTGTGTGTGTGTGTGTGTGTGTCACAGTTAGATCCCGCATGACCATCAAGGGCAGGCTGACTAGGCTTGCCTAACCAGGCAGCCTCTGCTACCATAACAAACAGTCCTGGAGTTGACAGCCCTTTCACAGAGGACATAAAGGGGAGAGCTTCTGTGACTGGGAGCCCAGCCTTCCCTCCACCCAGGTTGCCCTCAGACAACACCCAGGATTCTACATGCACACCCGCCAGGGTCCTGATGCTTTGGCTGCAGCCCCATGGTCACTGAGACTCCAGTCACACTGGGAGTAGGCTACTGGGAGTTCCAAAGTGTGCTCCCCTCTGGCCAGCCCAACACTTTAGCTCAGGGTACCGTGATCCCATAAGCAGCAGCCACATGAACAGCCAACCACAATCTAAGGAGCAGCAGCCTCGTGAGCAGCCCGCCCGATTTCAAGTAGGGGCAGCCTTACTCAGCCTGCCCCCATAAAGGAGCAGCAGCCACACAAGCAATTTGTTCCCATCCCAGTAGCAACAGCCGCATGAGCATTCTGCCTCTGTCTGTGGAACAGAATCCTTGTGAGCAGAATCCTTGTGAACAGGCTCCATTTTGAGGAGCAGGAGCTGTGTAAGCAGCCCATTACAGTTCAAGGACCAGCAGCTGTGTGAGCACCTGATCAATGTCCCAGGAGCTGCAGCAGCATGAGCAGCCCACCCCCATTCTAGGGGCAGCAGCTGCATATGCAGCCTGCCTCCACCAGCCAGAGGAGCCATCACTTCTGTGAGCAGTGCCTGCCAGAGGAGCCACCACAAACTGAGAAGCAGCTGCTGTCATGATTGCCCAATTAGCAGCTGTCACCTGATGAGCCACTGCTGCCCAAGGAGCAGCCCCTGCATGACACAACACCTAGTCCTTCCAGTGTGAGCAAAAATGGGGAGACGAAAAAATCACAAAGAAAAGAAAAGAAGGAATCAGCAGAAAAGCTGCTAAGTGAAACAGAGGCATACAAAATGTCAAAAATAATGCAAAATGAGTGTCAGTTCACAAAACAGATGAAAGAAAAAAATCAACTTCTGTAAGAATCAAGAAGAAATAAAGAGTGATATAGCTGCAATAAAAAAACACCATGGAAAATTTCAACAGTAGACTAGGAGAAGTGGAGGACCAAATTAGTGAATTAGAAGATAGGGAAGCAGAACTTAACTGCAATTGGAAAAAAAATTAAAAGATAGGAACAGAGCCTAAGGGAGCTTGGGACAACATGAAACAAAGCAACATATGAATAATAGCAGTGCTAGAATGACAGGAAGAGGAACAAGGGTTAGAATCTATTTGAAGAAATAATGTCAAAAAACTTCCCTGATGTGTGGAAGAAAAAAGTCACACAAGCACGGAGCATCCCAAACACAATGAATCTAAAAAAACCCACATCAAAGCATGTCATAATTACAATGGCAAATGTTCAGGAAAAAAGAGAGAATATGAAAGGCTTCAAGAGAGAGACAAAAAGTTATGTACAAGGGACCTCCCATTAGATCATCAAATGATTTCTCAACAGAAATACATCAGGCCATAAAAGAATGGAAGGAAATTTACAAAATGATGCAAAGCAAGGGACTGAATCCAGGAATACTGTATCCAGCGAGGCTACCCTTCAAAACTGAAGGGGAAATTAGGAGCTTCATAGACAAAATAAAAATAAAAATAAAAAAATAAAAACGGGTAAAAAGGTTTATCACTACTAAGCAAGCAATTATAGAAATGCTAAAGGAACTGGTGTAAAAAGAAGAAATAAAAAGGGAAGAAGGAACACAGGCTCAAAAAAAAATAAAAATGGCTACAAACAAGTACATATCAATAAAAAATTTAAGTGTAAATGGACTAAATGCTCTAATCAAAAGACATTGAATGGGTGGATGGATAAAAATAACATGACTTATAAATATGCTGTCTATAAGAGACCCACTTCAAACAAGGGATTCATACAGACTGAAGTGAAGGGATGGAAAAGTGTATTTCAGGAAAAAGAAATTATAACAATGGAGGATATTAAAACAGCCATCAAAAACCTTCCAGCAAACAACAGCCCAGGAAAAAATAGCTTCACAGGGGAGTATTACCAAACATTCAAAGAAGAACTAAAACCTATTCTCCTTAGACAATTCCAAAAAATTTAAGAGGAAGGAACACTTCCAATCTCATTCTATGAAGCCAGCATTACCCTAATACAAAAAAAACAGATAAAGACAACACAATTAAAGAGAATTACAGGCCAAGATCCCTCATGAACATAGATACCAAAATCCTCAAAAAATTCAAGCAAATCGGATCCAGCATTACATCAGAAAGATCATAGACCATGAACAAGTAGAATTTATCCCGGGGATGAAAGGATGGTACAATAACTACAAATCAATAAACATGATATATCATATAAACATCTTGAGAAATAAAAATTACATAGTCATATCAATTGATGTAGAAAAAGCATTTGCCAAATCCCACACCTTTCTTGGTAAAAATCCTCAGCCAAATATGAATAGGGAGATCATATCTCAACATAACAAAAGCCTTATATGACATACCTCGAGCCATGCTCAATGGGAAAAACCTAAAACCATTTCAACTAAGAATAGGAATGAGACAGAAATGCCCAATTTCACTGCTGTTTGACATAGTACTGGAAATGCTAGCCATAGCATTTAGACAAGAAGAAGAAATAAAATGTATTTAAATTGGAAAAGAATTTGTAAAACTGTCTTCATTCATAGATGAACATGATATATACATAAAAACCCTAAAGACTCCATCAAAAATTTATTAGACTTAATAAATGAATTTAGCAATATAGCAGGATATAAAAAATTAATGCCAAGAAATCTATGGCATTTTGATACACCATCTAGGGGCCCAGTGCTCAAAATCCATGCACCAGGGGTGAGGGGAGATGCTCATCTCAACCTGTACCCTTTCACAATCCAGGACTGTTGGGTCCTAACTGCTTACCTGCCTGACTGCCTGATTGCCTCTAACCACTCTTCCTTCCAGCCTGATCAACCCCAACTGCACCCCCCTTTTCTGGCTTGAGCGTCCCTAACTGCCTGCCCCTGCTAGACTGATTGCGCCCAACTGGCTCCCCCTTCCACCCTGATAGTCCTCAAGCTCTGCCCCTCCCAACTGGCCCCCAACTGCCTCCTCCCCCACCCCCGCTGGCCTCCTCACTGCAAACTGCCTCCCTTCCGCTGGCCAGTTCACCAACAACTGCCTCCGTGCTCCCTGCTGACCTGCTCACCTAATCATCCGCTCCCAGTGCTAGCCTGTTAACCTCCAACTACCCCGCTGCCTGCTTGCTTGCCCCAACCTGTCCCCACCTGCCAGCCTGTTCATCCCCAACTGCTCTTACCACCAACCTGATCATCCCAAAATGCCCTCCCCTGTCAGCCTGATCACTACTAACTGCCTCTGCCTTGGCCACACCATCATGGCCTTGTCCAGAAGGACATCTGGAAGGTCTCCAAGAACATCTCCCGGTCTGATTAGCATATTACCTTTTTATTAGTATAGATAGAGAACTTACAGAAAGAGAGATTTAAAGTAATCCCATTTACCATTACACCAAAAAAATTAAGATCCATAGAAATAAACTTAACTAAGGAGGTAAAAGACCTGTATTCAGAAAACTACAGGACATTGAAAAAACAGATAGAGGAAGACATAAACAGATGGAAGGACATACCATGTTTATGGATTGGTAGAATCAACAACATTAAAATGTTCATACTGCCCAAAGCAATCTAAATATTCAACACACTCCCCATGTAAATAACAATGGCATTTTTCACGAATCTATAACAAACCCTCCAAAAATTCTATGAATTAAAAAGGTCCCAGATAATTGCAGTAATCCTGAGAAAGAACAACCAAGTAGGAAGGATTGCAATACCAGATATCAAGCTGTATTACAAAGCCACTGTTCTCAAAACTGTCTGGCATTGGCACATGAACAGACCTATATATCAATGGAATAGAATAGAGAACCCAGAAATCAACTCAAACCACTATGCTCAATTAATATTTGACAAAGGAGGCAAGAATATACAATGGAGTCAAAACAGTCTCTTCAATAAATAGTGTTGGGAAAATTGGACAGATACATGCAAAAACTGAAACTAGATCACCAACTTACATCATACACATAAATAAACTCAAAATGGATAAAGGGCTTAAATGTAAAATGAGATAGCATAAAAATATTAGAGGAATCCACATGCAGCAAAATCACAGACTTATGCTGAAGCAATGTCTATATCGATACAGCTTCTAGAACAATATAAACTAAAGAGAAAATAAACAAATGGGACTACATCAAAATAAAAAGCTTCTGTACACCGAAAGAATCCATCAACAAAACAATAAAAAAGCCTACTGCAACGAACATATTTGCTAATGTTATCACCGATAAGGGTTTAATCTCCAACATTTGCATGAAACTCATACAACTTAACAAAAGTAAGATAACTCAATCAAAAAATGGACAAAGGACTTAAATAGATATTTTTTAAAACAGGACATAAGAAATCCAAGAGACACATGAAAACATGCTCAAAGTTAATAATCATTCAAGAGATGCAAATCAAAATGACAGTGTGGTTAGCATCTCACATCTCATCAACAAATGAAAAATGCTGTTGATAATATGGAGGAAAAGGAACCCTCGTGCACTGCTGGTGGGAATGCAGGCTGGTGCAGCCACTGTGGAGAACAGTATGGTGTTTCCTCAAAAAACTAAAACTAAAACTCTCATTTGACCCTGTGATCCCACTCTAGGAATATATCCCAAGAAACTAGAAACACCAATCAGAGAGGATATATGCACCCCTGTGTTCATAGCAGCACATACAATGGAGTCAAGACAGTTTCTTTAATAAATGGTGTTGGGAAAATTGGACAGATACATGCAAAAACTGAAACTAGATCACCAACTTACACCATACACAAAAATAAACTCAAAGTAAATAAAGGACTTAAATGTAAGATGAGATAGCATAAAAATATTAGAGGAATCTAATATTTTACAATTGCTAGGATTTGGAAACAGCCTAAGTGCCTATTAGCAGATGAGTGGATTTAAAAAAAAAAAATGGTAGATCTACACAATGGCATACTACACTGCTGTGAAAAAGAAGGAATTCTTACCATTTGCAACAGCATGGATGGAGCTGGAGAACATTATGCTAAGTGGAATAAGCCAGTCAGAGAAAGATCAATATCACATGACCTCACTAATTTTGGAGTATCATGAACAACATAAACTGATGAACTAAAACAAATCCAGAGACATAGAAGCATCGATCAGACCATCAAACCTCAGAAGGAAGGTAAAGGAAGTTGGGGAAAGGGGGGATGAGTTCAAAGAAAGCTGTATGTGTACATATAAACCAAACCATGGACACAGACACCAGAGGCATGAGGCATGGGTGGGAGAATTGGGGGACAATATGGGTATAAGGACACATATGTATTACCTTAATAAAAAATAATAAATATTTTATTTATATATGCATTTTTATTTTTGTATGAGTAACAACATTTGTGAAAGTTGTAGAAAGGTTTGTGAAATTGTAGAAGGATTGTGAAGAGAAATCTTAAAGGAAATTATAGTTAATTTAAATAATAAATTTAATTGGATCAATGAATATAAAATAAGCTAATGCAGATTTATTTCATATTTTCTAGTTTGTTAAAAGGGAAAAAAAGACCTCCCCAGTTTGGCATGGTGGATAGAGCATCGGCCTACGGACTGAAGGGTCCCAGGTTTGATTTTGGTCAAGGTCACATGCCTGGGTTGCAGGCACGATCCCCAGTGTGTGGCATGCAGGAGGCGGCCGATCAATGATTCTCTCTCATCATTGTTTCTATCTCTCTCCTCCTCTTCCTTCCTCTCTAAAATCAATAAAAATTAAAAAAAATAGAAAAAAGTTTTTTCCTGTATTGCTAAGGAAGCAAAATTCAATAAATTAATAAAATAGATTTAAAAACATCCAGGAGTCTATAAATTTATGTATTTTTATAAAAGTACTGGCAAGTCAAATCAGGAAAAACATAAATTGATTATAGGACCAAATGTACCAAAAATATACAGGTTTTTTTTTTAACTTTTTTGAAAAGTATATGGAAATACATGTACTTTGCTCTTTTTAATCTTTTTTTTCATATTGGGAAACTTGTTTTTTTCTGAAAGCAATTTGGTAAATCATCTATTTTTTTCTCCCTATCTTATCCCCTCCAGGATTTGGTAATTCTTAATGAGTGAACCATGGCAATACATTTCTTTGCATCAATTCAATAAGACCAGTTTCTAATTGTGGTTTATTAACCAAGACTTTGACTGTAATATCATATCTGAGAAGGGCATGCCCAGATACTGGATAAGCTTTAAGGTATAAAAATTGACTTTGAAGCCAATGTGAACATCTTGAAGAAATAGCCTGATACCTTGCTTGATCATGTGGTTCATGATAGTCTTTCCAGGTAAGGAACAAAGGTTTCTTTCCTGAGAAATGGCAAGGAAGAAACCTCAAGACATTTTAGGAACAGCAAAAATATAAGGAATTCCACTAGAATCTACAGATATTGCAGGTAAACCTGATGGCAATTAGGTGGCCCAGCCTCTTTGCCCTGAGGAGATAATTAAGGCGCAACCATACAATTCTTGCAAACAATTTTTTAAAGGTTTATATGATCAATTTTTAGCTTATGGTGTTCATGCAAATGATCAGGCCAAATTGAAACTAGCCTTAATACAACAAGTCAATTGGTCTTACTAGTAATTTGGCTCCTGAACAAAAATAACTGTGAATTTAAGGGGGGAAATGTGTTTCAGTAGACTCTCTAACACTGAGATGAATATTAGACTTAATTCTATATTTTTCACTGGATCCTGCATTTACCTTTAGTTTTTACTCCAATAATACAAAAATTTATAACACACTTTGTCTCCACCAGGTTACAAGCCCACTGATACTCTGGGAATCCCATGTCTAGACACCATTGCCATCTCCTTCCATGCCCAGGTATCATTGTCCCTCTGACAGAGAGTAAGGATGTCTTGGCCTGAAAGAAATGTCATCCCTCCTCACCATGAAGT
>NW_006286676.1:34797-35357 GCF_000327345.1 Myotis davidii | reverse complement strand
TGTGGGGTTTTGTTTGTTTGTTTTCTTATTCAACCTAACTTTCTGGGTACCCAAACTTTCTTGTCTGCAGGAATTATTTTTAACTAGAGGCTCAGTGCACAAAAATTTGTGCACTCAGGGGAGTCCCTCACCCCAGCCTGTGCCCTCTCGCAGTCTGGGACCCCCCAGAAGATAACAACCTACTGGCTTAGGCCTGATCCTGGGTGGCAGAGGGCAGGCCCAATTCCTAGGTGCAGCCCCTGGTCCGGCTCAGAGCAGGGCTGATTGGGGAGTTGGGGCGCCGCCCCCTGTGATGCACAGAGCAGGGCAGGTTGGGAGGTTGTGATGCCACCCTCAGTCATGCTCAGGGTAGAGCCAATTGGGGGGGTTGGGGCACAGCCTCCTGTCACATTCAAGACAGGGTCGGTGGGTAGGTTGCGGTGCCAACCCCTGTCACACACAGAGCAGGGTCGATCAGGGGGTTGTGGCACTGCCCCCTGTCACTCACAGAGTAGGGCCGATAGGGGAGTTGGGGCACCAGCCCCATCACACAGAGAGCAGGGTGAATCAGGGGGTTGGGA
>NW_006286676.1:22207-34082 GCF_000327345.1 Myotis davidii | reverse complement strand
CGGGTGACTGAAGCTCTCAACTGCTCCTTTTTTTCTTTTTTTTTTTATTCTGGGCCAGGCTTAGCTCTGGCTCCAGCTCTGAGGCCTCTGCTGCTGAAAGCACGTATCTGATTTGTTTGGGTTCTATAATCGAAACAATGTATAACTCCAGCTCTGAGATCCTGGTGGGCGGAAAGCAGGTTTATGGAGTTTTGTTGAGTTTCTATATTTGTTACAATGTTTCAAATTGCAAGCTCAGAGTCCGGCAAGGCAGGCGGGGAACGTTGGAGTCCTCCATCACTGAAGTAAGCAAGCCTCACGTGCGCTTCCAGCTACCTGGCTGCCGGCCGCCATCTTGGCTGGCAGTTAATTTGCATATCTCCCTGATTAGCCAATGGGAGGGTAGTGATCATATGCTAATTACCATGTTTCTCTTTTATTAGATAGGATATGTCTCCTGTTGATTTTTGTAGTCTGTTACAAAAGTATAGATATACTTTCTATATAAGGTAATAGAAAATGCAGTGGGGACTGTTAGAGGAAGAAATAGAATATTGGGGACTATGTATTAGTTATAAAGAATAGTTATAAGAAATGTTAGTCATGCTTATTACCCAAGATTGCCTTCTTCTGAGTATAGAAAGGACATTCTAACCTGGCTGAGACTTATAAGGCCCAGGACCTGGGAGTTAAATTTGCCACTAGGAGTCAACCTTGTATCGTGGTCCATCCCCATTCAAGAACAGCCTACTTTTATGAAAAGATTAACAGCAGATGTTTGTGGATGACCTGCTGCTCTCCTGTAGTGCCACCAGTATTAGAATCAATGGTCATAGGTGATTAAGTCTGTCTCTGCATAATTGATTCAAATAATCATAGCCCAGACCCATTGGTTGTCAAGTTACAATTCCAGTTTGGTGTTGTAAATGTGTCAGTGTACTATTCACTTACTACACCATCATTCTGGAATCTCCTATTTCCCTATTGATTTTTAGGGAGAGTAGAAGGGAGAGGAAGAGCAAAGGAGAGAAACATGGACGTGAGAGAGACACATGAATTGGTTGCCTCTGACACATGTGCTGACCAGGGCTATTGATCAAGCCTGCAATTGAGATATGTGCCCTCAAATGAAATTGAACCTAGGACCTTCAGTCCATAGGGCCAATGCTCTAATCCATGAGCCAAATCAGCTAGGCCAATAAGGGGGTTTTAATGGCTAGTTGTTATACTAATACTAGAAGCCCCATGAATGAAAATTTATGTGCTGTGGGGGTAGGGAGGTGTACCTTCGCCTGGCCTGGGCCCTGTCATAATCTGGGAGCCCTCAGGGTATATCTGACTGACACCTTAGGCCAGCTCCCCAAGGAGTCTGGCCTCCCTATGTGGGAGGTGACGGAGTGGGCTGATCAAGTGATGGCACTGGCCAGCATGTGGCGGCCCCACCCTCCAGATCACCCCTCCACCACTGCTGATCACTGCTGCCTCCCTCTATTGCCATTCCCCCCCTCTGCTTGCTGGGACATGCCTTGGCTGGCCTGGTGCCACCTACTCACTGGCCCAACCCCTGCCAAGCAGTTGTTCCACTGTTTGGTTCATTTGAATATTATGCTTTTATTATATAGGATCAATACTCTCTAAAAATATATTTAAATGTTTTTTAATTTAATGTTACTATAATTTGACCAATGACAATAGGATATGTAGTAGCAACTCAATTCAATGTCTTTTATGACCTAATTAGGGATGCAAAATTACACAGGATTAAACTTTCATAAATTTAACAGTTCATTTACAGAGTTAGCTTAACAACGGTGCAGATTCCTGTATTTCCAAAGCCTTTCCAAAACAGGTAAAATTACCTTCTTTAATTTTAAACAAAATAATGTTTATGTTTACCTAAATTTGAATCCACAGCCTATTCATCTTCTAGCTAGATACATATGCTTTAGCCAGATGGCAAGAATAATATACAATTTCTGGAAGGACTAGGGTCAATATAAAGCAAGGTTACTTAAAAAAAAAAAAAAGAAACACCTTGACTAAAGTTGTGTTTACTAAAATATCTAGTTTCATGAATAGTTTCTCTTGACAAAACTTAAAAGAGAAATACAAATTCTCACCTTTTATAATCTCTACTGAATCCAGCTAGTTAGAGACCACAGACACTGAGGGATAAAATGTTTATTTTTTTCTGCCATTTGATTGCCAGACACTTATGGTATTCTACCTGCACACTCCTGAGATGTAGCAGTGTTCCAGCCAGTGAATTATCTTGTTGGCTTGCCAAAACTATGGAGGTTAACCAACTTAATTTATTTTTATTTTTAAAATGGGACTACATGAAAAATAAAAAGCTTCTGTGCAGCAAAAGAAACCATCAACAAAACAATGAGAAAACCCACTGCCTGGGAAAACATATTTTCCAATGTCATATCTGATAAGGGCCTAATCTCCAAAATTTATAGGGAACTCATACAACTTAACAAAAGGAAGATAAACAATCCAATCAAAAAATGGGCAAAGGACCTAAATCCTTCAGTCACCACCAGCGGCGCAGAGAGTGCCGCGTCATCATCGATGAACACACCTGTATTCTTCTTCCTCCTTCGAGTTCTTTTTGGGTTGGTATTTCTTCGAGAGGTTCCTGAAACAAAAATGCGGACACGTCACCTCCCATAGGGCTAAGCGAGAAGCCAGGGGTCACAGAGGACGCTAGTGCGTTTTTATTTGTAAGTTTAAAAAAAGTCACAAAACGCCCACAGCCGAAATCCACGAATTTCCTTCCAACCCCGACCGTGTGCGAAGCTCCTGCGATGAAGGACTGCACAGCCGAGTCTCGGCTCCCGGGGGGAGCGGAGAGAGCGGGGTGGCCGCCAGCGGGCCCCTTCCTGGCTGTGGACCGCCGACCTGACTTCACGGAGAGCACAGGCCACGTGTGTACACGCAGTGGCTTCCATGTAGCACTGAGCTGAGGGCGGTTTTTCTCACCAGGCCACCACGCCCTCAGGGTCATCTTCCATTGAGCATCACTGCTCTAAATTCCAGGAAGCACGTGCACTTTGTAATACTTTTAGCAATAAAAAAAATAAAAATAAAAAATAAAAAAGAGATTTTTTAAAAGTTGGTGCTAATAATCAAATTAAAAGAAGTAAATTAACATAGAAAATCAAAGTTTATAAATCATGCATATGAGCATAATATTTACATAAGCATAATATTTACAAAAACGGTGGGACAACATATGTGACATCTTTGGACAAAGGAAAAGAAAGAAAAAAGGTATTAGTTTTTATAAGTGATAAATAGTGATTTACAGGTAGTTGAAGCATAGCAGAACATATAAGCCAAAAAAATTCTTAATGGACAACTCAGATACCATAAGATTCAGTGTTATATAGTTAATAGCCCTCGCCTGAAGCTCTGTATTAACCATACTTAATTCAAAGTAAGCAAAGAAGTACATCTTAAAACTGCCTCTGTGGATTAGTTTCACTCTCTGAATTGCTGGAGCAGTAAAAGAAGGAGGTCAAACTTTCTGAGTTTTATCTATCTATATCCTAATAATAATAGAGAAACATGGTAATTGACCATACCTTCGCTATGCCTCTCATTGGTTAATCAGCATGATATGCAAATTAACCACCAAGAAAGATGCCGGCTAATTTGCATACTGCAGGCAGGGTGGGCCAGTGTGAGCCGTCATTCAGGCCCCTGTGTGCCGCCTAAGCCCCCAGCCAGGACCCCCTTGTGTGGCCCTGGGTGGCCAGGACCCCCGTGTGCGGCCCTGGGCAGTCAGGACCCCTGTGTGCAGTCCTGGGCAGTGGGGCTTGGCTGCACAATTGGCCTGAGGAAGCTCTATTCTTGTAGGGGCTGCTGGGGGGCCTGATCAGAGACACAAATATGCAGGCCTGGCACCCAGGAGCCCCAAGCCCCACAATCAGGGTTCTGGGGCTGCCGGGGGTATCAGAGACACAAACCTGCAGGCCTGGCACCCAGCAGACCCAAGCCCTGCCACCATGGTGCTGGGGCTGCTGGGGGCCAGATCAGAGGACAAACCTGCAGCGGGGCCCTGAACCCAGTAGCACCAAGCCCTGCCACCACAGCGGGCTGCTGGGGGCAGGATCAGAGACATACACCTGAAGTGGGGGGGGGCAGGCACCCAGTAGTACCAAAGCCCACCACCTCAGCACTGGGGCTTCTGAGGGCAGGATCAGAGACACAAACCCTGCACAGGATGGGTGCTCCATTCCAGGTGAAGTGCTTTCCTTAAAACCCAGTTCTCTCTGGGAGTCCGGCGTGGAGGGCGCTCTCCCTGGGAACCTATAAATCCGCCTCTGGGGCAAATGCACAGCAGCCACGCTTGGCGAGTCACAGAGAGGGTGACCTACCCATGTGGATGTGTACACTGGCAGAAGCCATGTGGCTGCCATAGTTGAAGTCATCCTTGATGTAGGAGTGGGGGCAGCGGGGATCAGAGTGGGCCAGGTTGGCAGTGGAACCCCAGATCCCCACCAAATGACTAGAGCACATGGTCCTCAGTCACTTCCTGAGCAGCAGTCAGCCCCGACTGGGATCAACCCAAAACTAAGTAGGTGCCCTGGCAGAATGGAACCCAAACCTCTGCTGTAGCAGAGGAGCTCCAACTCACAGCAGGTGCCAAGGCAGCTGGTGAGTACAGCAGTGGTGGCAGGAGCCTTCATGGCAGCATTAAGGAGCATCAAGGTGAGCAGTAGGAAGCAGCAAGCAGGTGGGTGGTAAGGAGGGAGGGGTCCTGGACTGCAAGAGGGCACAGGCCAGGCTAAGGGACCCCCATCCATCCCCAGTGCATGAATTTCATGCACTGGATCTCTAGTACTTTATATAAAAAGCCAGCAACCATAACACTGGAACAACTGGAACAACCAGTTGCTATGATGCCCACTTTGGCCAGGGAACCGGCCTGATCAGGGGGTGGGCCAGCCTGCCAAACTCCTGTGGCCCCTCCCCTAGGCTGGACCATCCCTGATGGCTCCTTCCACCCCAATGGGGAGTGGGGCCAGCTGCCAACCTCCCACAGCACATCCCCCTGCCCAGATCCACCCCAGATCAGCCCCCACACCTTGACCAGGGTCAGGGCTGAAACCAACTACCCATGGCTCCTCCCCCAGGCTGCTGGCCCCCAATTGACACCTCCCACCCAATTTTGGCTTGGGGGTGACTGGCCTACTACTCACAGCCCCTCCCCATGGATGGCCCGGCCCTGATCAGACCCAGATTGGGGTGGACCACCCAGCCAACCCCCCTCCATAACCTCCTCCCAACAGTCCCGGCCCAGATCTGCCCCAATTGGGGCCACACTTGCCAGACCTCACCTGTGAATGAATTTGTGCACTAGGCCTCTAGTCCTATATAATAAAAGTCCAGCGACTATAATGGCATAACAACAAGAATGACTGCTCAATCAATTGCTATGAGTTGCATTGGTCACCTCTCGGTCCCTCCCCACTGGCCTGCAGTCTCTGATTGCAAGATGGCAAAAGGGGATATAGGGTTGGTGGTGGCAGGATGGGACTGGGGACTGGAGAGCAGGCAAAATGGCCGAACTCTTGGTCCTTCCCCTGGTCTTCAGGCTCCAATCGCAGGATGGAAATAGGGAACCACAGGGAACTGGGGTGGATGGTGGCAAGGAGGGACTGGGGACTGGTGAGTGAGTAGAGCCAAAGGACAAGAACACCAGAATGACTGGTTGCTATGATGTGCACTGCCATGGCCAATCTCCCATGGCCCCTCCCATGGCCAACCTCCTGAGGCCTACCCCTCTCAATGAGACACCACCTGTGCACAAATTCAATGGGCCTCTGGTTTCTCAATAAACAGATAAAAATAAATAGACCCAAAGGGCAGCCTTAGGGTAGCAAAACATTGGTTCCATTCAGATACTATTTTGAGAATAATATTTAAATGTCTCTGTGTTCTTTCAGAAAGATCTGTGAAATTTAACATAAAATTAGAAATAATAGATCTTTCCATCTACTGTTAAAGTATATTAATCATCATGTTTTATTTTACTAAGCTCATCTTTTGTCTCCCTGCTGCATGTCATTGGTATCTCATTCTCAAGTCAGCCCTCTAATTCTTCAGGGTTACCTTTGATAGGAATTACTATGTCATAACATTTTTACTAATCTCTACATAAACCTTACAACTCACTAAGAAGCCTATAACTTTATTATTATTATCTAGAAGTGGTTATAATTTTATAAACATTTTGTAATGTGTTTATACTATACTTGGACTATTGTCTTTAAGTAATTGGGAAAGCTCTCTGCATTTCTGTATTAAAGACCTACAGTAGTTTTATCTGGGGGCTATCAGCCTGTGGAATCACAGATGTATAACTATCTGCTAAATATGGACTCAAACTAATAGAGACGCCATTATTATAATTATCTCACGTTCCCAGAATCTAGGTCACCGTGAATGCCAACTGTGCTGTGCTCCCCACTGGCTCCACATGCCCCTTCCCCTCCTGCCCACTGCTCTCTGTGGGTTTTTTACCTTCTTGACCCCATGTGAAGGTGCCCGGTATGGGTCCCCACCTGAGCCCTTCTTTCTCATGGTCTGACGCTTTGTCCCTACCTCTTCCCATGGGCCAGCTATTCCCCCTCCAATGGGCCAGGCCATTGGGCTCTGTGACCCCCCATCCCATGGGGCTGGGCTTCATGAGGATCAACTTCATGGCTTTTTATATGGAATTCTGAACCTGCCTAGGACCCTGCTCTACTCTCCTGGGGTCTCTACCTTCTTCCCTCAACCCACCAGACCCAGGGACCACAATGGCTGAACAAACCCAGGACCAGGTCACCTGGCCTTTCCCATTTCCCAGCTGCTAGGGAGGATAAATAGGGGCTTCCCCCTCACCACACCTGTGGCTGTTCCCACATACCCTTGAGTATCCCAGGAGAAAAGACAACAACACGGCAGAACTGCACTCCAGCTATTTGCTCTCTCCTGAAGAAGTCCCCTTGGCACTGTGCATGGGGTACTGGGGGTGGAGGGAGAAAAGAGAGGAAGCCCAAGCTCTCAGTTAGGGTAGAGCAAAGATTGCCTGTGCCAGCTGGTGGAAGATTCTGGCCCTCCTGGTGGGGTCCATATATGGTGAAGAGGGATGGACTTCCACCTTTGCACACCTTTCCCTTTCTGCCTCCCAGGTCCCCCAGGAAGGGAATCCCAGTGCTTTGGCACACAGCATGTGCTCAATAAACAGAGAGTGTGGTTATTCTTCCATGTCGATGAATATTGGTTTCCCTTTCCCTCAGGGTCCCCTATTCCCTCTGCTCGTGTCATTCCAGATCAGCAACAGAAAAACTCTGTTTAATTTAGTGCTACCATATTTTCTGAATCCTCCTATGAGTGGGCACTTTGGTGGGGGCAGAGAACAGAACTTTCCTTGGAAGCTAAATCGCACTCCAAACCTAGTGTTGATGGCTAGTATTTATTTGGATACTTACTGTGTGTCAGGCAAAGGTTAGTGCATTACATGAATGTGGCTCACACTATGACAGATAAGAAAGCTCAGGAGAGGTTAAGTGACAGGTCTAAAGTCACAGGGCTAAGAATGGTAGACCAAAGTCTGGCTAACCATGAGCTTTTATCTAAAAAGGGTACAATGACAGTGTACACCCAAAAAGCCACCTTTTTAGTCCTTAAATAGTCCTTGCAGTTGATGTGTCACCCTGAAGCAGGAGGAAAAGATTTCCAGGGGGTTGGCTGCCCTTCTTGGTACACTGGACTAGACAATTCCATTCATTTATTCAGAAAATATTCATCAAGAATCACTGTTGGTCCGTAATGGTGATGGGCTCAGTAGAGAGTGCATTGGCCTGTGGACTGAAGGGTCCCTAATTCAACTACGGTTAAGGACACATGCCCTGGTTGTGGGCTTGATCCCCAGTAGGGGGCATGCAGAAGCAGCTGATCAGTGATTCTCATCGTTGATGATTCTCTCTCTACCCCTCTCCCTCCTCTTTGAAAAAAAAAAATCATTGTTGTCATCCAATGCCAAGGAGACAGACTTGAACAAGTGTAGTTTCTATCCTTATGTAACTTAAAGTCTTACGGGAAAACAATGAGGGAAAAAGGTTCTGTGTAGGTGTAATATTTGTTAAAGCAGAGAGAGTCTTTGCTAGTGAAATGTGAAACCACTGCAATAGCACCAGAGCCTGGCTTAAGCTGGACCTGTGAACTGCTTTCATCTTCAGCAAAGTCTTGTTTAGAAGCAAAATCTCAATAAAAAGGATAAAATAACATTATCGCTATTTTATGAACCAGTAATAATATTTTTTTATAACAAGCATTTTAGTGCTCCCATTTTCTTGTACATTATCTTTTGGTTTTGTATTTCAAAGTGCTTATCACTAAAACCAAAAGGTGAGATTTTTATATTGCCACCTAACTAGTATTTGAGATACTTTTAACCTGTGACAATGAAACACCAAGCTTTATAGACTTAACTTCAATAACTCAATTTAATTAATTCATTAAGTAAATCTAACATAATGAACAATTTTAAATCTATAGATATAATTGAGAATTTCTGCAAATATTTTTGCTCATATAAAGCTCAATTTACCAACTTGCCTGGCTAATAAGAAGAGCTAATGGAAATAAGTACTAGAAGCTAAAACAATATTCTTGTGAGTTTAGAATTTTCCATAATGGTAATACCACAGAGGATTTTGTTTATTCTAGAGGACAGGCACACAAAATTCATGCACAGGAATGGTCCCTAGGCCTGGCCTGTAATCAAGGTCATCTTTTCCAGCTGGCTGCAGCTGGCCCCCACCACCATCACCCATCCTCGGTTCCCTGTTTGAAATCAGGTGATCAGTGCCTGAAGGTTGGGAGAAGAGACCCAGAGGTTGGCTGTTCCCGCCTGCTCATCGGCCCTGCCTCCACCACAGGTGGCCACCAGGCAATTGGAGCCTCCTGGCTGGAGAAAGGGACCAAAGGATGGTCAGTGCACCTCATAGTGACTGACCCAGCTATCATTCTGGTTGTTCTGCTGTTAAGATCAATTTGCACATTACTCTTTTACTATATAGGACAGAAGCCTAGTACACAGGTGGAAGCTGGCTTGCCTGCCCTAAAGAGGACCCCAGATTGTGGTGGGGGTCCCCGCTGGGTGTGGAGCCAGCCTGGGCTTGGGGTCATGGAGTGTTTGTAGGCCGGCCATGTCCCCAGTCACAGTGGGGGTCCCCCTGGTGGGTGGGGCTCTCTGTTGGGTGATGGGGCTGGCCTGGGCCAGGGGCCACAGGCATTTTGCAGGCCAGCCACACCCCCCACTTTGTCAGGAAAGACATCCAGAAGACGTCAGTCTATCCAGTCTAACTAGCATATTACTCTTTTATTAGTATAGATAAACTCAAGAAGTACAGTAAGCTGCCAGAGTGAGGAGGTGGTGATGCCAATGTTCTTTCTGGTGAGCCTTATGCTGTGTAAATAAGAAATCAGATAATTAAGGTCAGAGGCACACACCCTATGAAAACAGACTAAAAATACAAACATGAATGAACACAGAAAATTATACATTTTCTGAGTCTGTAAGACTGTCAGCTGAAAAGACTTCCAGATGTAAGTCTTTCTGAAATCAAAGTAAGCAATGGCTGTCTTAGTTTCTTCTTGTCTACAGTTTCCACATCATTGGTGATGAATTATATGCTTACGTAAATTCTGTGTGGCATATACAGACACAGTCATAGTAAAAATATTTACTTCTCAACAATTCCAAGTCAAATTATGAAAAAAAATAAAACACTAGTTTGGAAGTTTGAAGAAAACTAGAATATTTTAAGAACCAGTTAGTTTATAGGTACAAAAAACTTAAAGGCAATTAACAGAATTAGAGCGAATGTCTACAATAGGACAATATAATTTCCATTAAAAGACAATTTTACCCCTAGAATCACCATAATTTTTATCAGGGACTGCAATGAGTTCAGTTTTTTAATAATTATTTTTTTATCAATTTTAATATATTTTTTATTGAGTTCAGAGAGAGGAAGAGAGAAAGGGATAGAAACATCAATGATGAGAGAGAATCACTGATCGGCTGCCTCCTGCATGCCCCCTACTGGGGTTTGAGCCTGCAACCTGGGCATGTGCCCTTGACTGGAATTGAACCCAGAACCCTTCAGTTCACAGGCCAATGCTCCATCCACTGAGCAAAACCAGCCAGGGCAATGAGTTCAGTTTTAATTTGGCCTGATTATTTTCATAATCACACTGAGAACAGCAATAGATCATAAAGACTATTTTAAATCTGTTTTGAAGGATTCTAATCAGGAATCATCAGATTGAGTGTTTTGGTTTTTTTTTTTTTTTGGTGTGTTTTTTCTTGTTTTATTTTATTGTTTGAAGTATTGCATATGTCTTCTTTTTCCCGCATTGACCTCCTCCAGCCCCTGTCACCCCCAGCACATGCCCTCAACCCCCTAATGTCTGTGTCCATTGGTTATGCTTATTTGCATGCATACAAGTCCTTTGGTTGATCTCTTATCCCCCAACCTCCCCTGATTTCCTCTGAGTTTTGATAGTCACTCCATTGCTTCTTTGTCTCTGTATTTATTTGTGTTCATCAATTTATAATGTTCACTCCACAAATGAGTGAGATCATGTGATATTTATATTTCCCTGACTGGTTTATTTTGTTTAGCATAATGATTTTCAGGTCCATCCATAATGTTTCAAATGGTAAGAGTTCTTTCTTTTTACAGCAGCATAGTATTCCATTATGTAGATGTACTACAATTTTTCAACCCACTCATCTCCTGATGAGCATTTAGGTTGTTTCCAATTCTTAACTATTGTAAACTATGCTGCTATGAACATAGGGGTGCATATGTCATTTCTTATTGGTGATTCTGATTTCTTGGAATATATTCCTAGAAGTGGGATCACTGAGTCAATCCGAAGTTTCTATTTTTACTTATTTGAGGAAACTCCATACTGTTTTCCTTAGTGGCTGCACCAGTCATCATTCCCACCAGCAGTGCATGAGGATTCATACAATCATAGTAGGGTTCTTTAATATCAGCACTTGTCGTTTGTTGATTTGTTGATGATAGCCATTCTGACAGTTGTGAGAGGGTACCTCATTGTCATTTTGATTTGCATCTCTCAGATGATTAGTGACTTAGAGCATGTTTTCATATGTCTCTTGGTCTTCTTTATGTCAGGTTTTGAAAGGTGTCTCTTTAAGTCCTTTGCCCATTTTTTTTTTTTTGTTATTGGATTGTTTATCTTGTTTTTGTTAAAATGTAATCATTCCCTATAAATTTTGGAGATTAAACCCTAATTGGATATAACATTGGCAAATGTGTCCTCCCATGTAGTGGGCTTAATAAACTCAAAATGGATAAAGGACTTAAACATAAAATGTGAGAACATAAAAATCTTCGAAGACATGTGGGGATAAGGACACATATGTAGTAACTTAATCAATAAAGAAATTTAAAATAATATATATTAGACATATGCCATAGCAATATCGTTACTGATCCAGCTCCTAGGATAATAGAAACTAAGGAGAAAATAAACAAATGGGACTACATCAAAATAAAAAGCACAGCAGAAGAAACCATTAACAAAACACAAGATAGAGTTTTACTCAGGTCCTGAGTGGAGAAGCCAAGCTACACAGTTGTTATTAGGCTCTGCCTGCAATAACTGTAGGTTTGGGTAAATTACTCAAGTTTTTTTTTTTTAATTTTTTATTACAAAAGGTATTACATATGTGTCCATTTTTCCCCCCGCCCTAGACAGTACCCTAGCCTCCCCTATCCCCCAGTGTCTTATGTCCATTGGTTATGCTTATATGCATGCATACAAGTCCTTTGGTTGATCTCTTACCCCCCTA
>NW_006286676.1:6383-14733 GCF_000327345.1 Myotis davidii | reverse complement strand
AATTTCTCCAATTCGGGGTGGGTGTTATTAGTTTCAGCTGCTCACTCCATTTGCTCCGGGACACGACCTGGGATGCATCTGCCTATATCGCTGCCATCTTCTTTTCCCAAATTAAGTTTTTGAGGTTCTGCAATGTCATGGGGTTTCCTCTTTGTCATGTCACAGAAAAGCAACCTTTGTACCTTACCTGAAAAGACTGTCATAAACCGTGTGACTAAGTAAAGGTACCAAACTATTTCTCCAAATGGCTTTTTTAACTTCAAAATTCAATTTTAATTTTTTAAAAATATTTTTATTGATAGAGAGAGAGAGAAAGAGAAAGTGAGAAGAATATAAAGTTTTCTGATAATATTCAGAGTCCAGGCATTTATCTCTGAGCCATGATATGTTGGTTAATAAAACCACAATTGTGAAAACTGGTCTATGTGCCCTAATATAAAAAGAACATATTCTTTCTGGATTCATGCAAACAATTGTAATGCCACAACTTAATCATTAGAATTGCCAAATTCTGGAGGACTGGTAAAGAAAAAATATAAAGAAAAAAATGTTTGTTCCTTTAATGGTGTAAAGAAAAATCAAACTCCAACTATGTATTAGCAGCTAAAATATAAACAATTATCATGCTTAAGATTGACAAATATCGTTTATAATTCTGGAAACAGCCTCTTTGAAATTCTTTTTTAAAATAATATATGTATTATAAAGCAAAACACACTGTTCTGGGATGAAACAGCTGAAATAGGTTAAACTGACTTACTCACATAGCTAAGAATTTTCTTTTATGATAAAATTTTCCTTCCAGACGTTTGCATTTTAAAACTTGACCTATAAAGAGATTTTGTATGATAGGCATATGAATTTCAAAGTTACAGGCTTTATAAAACCAGTTATCTATAATCTATAATAATAAAAACATAATATGCAAATCAACCAAATGGCTGAACAGCAGAACGACTGTCCAGATGGCCTTCTGGACAACCTTCCAGATGAAGCTTCAGCAATGAGGACTGAGGCAGCTGCCGTGGCTGCAAAGGCCTACTCTTGCATGGATTTTGTGCATCAGTCCTCTAGTATATTTATATAAAGGGTATAAGGTTAAATTTCTGCCAATTGGTGAGTTTGAGCCTCAATATGGGTTTTTCAAGGCTCTGTGGATGAAGGCAGTATTGCCTATTGTCTTTGGAGAGAGAAAATGGTCTTTTTTGTACAAGAGAAAGAAATTGAGTAGCTGAGGAAGGCATGAGCTAAATCTTCAGTGTTAGTATCTCTGCATCGCATGACCGAAACCTAAAGTTGCATGTGGCTTCCTTGTTGACCATTGGCATCTTAAGGCCCATTCATGCCCATGTTGACTAGGATATTTTCCCCAGGGCTTGGCTTCTATCCTCTCCCAGAGAGGACACAGACATTCTTTCATATTTATGGAATTTTGTATTAATGGAATTTCAGATTCCATTAGCCCTAATCCTTCATGAAGCCTAATAAAGTTAGAAAATTTTCTAGGAGTGGAAGATCTTTGTTAAGTCATCCTGAAGATTAGCTGGGCTGGTCAGACAGAGATAGCTCTTCTGTGGGCAAATCCCATTGACCTTTCCTAGGGAGATTATAAAATGATAAATATCCATGAGTATAAGAGGGTGCAAAACCTAGCTGAAAATTATCATTTAGTCCATCTCTGTATTAGTTCACTCTTGTGAAGCTATTTCTAAAATAATTATTTCCCAATTAGGTTAATATAAACCTTCCCATTTCTGTTAGTACTTGCATATAAAGCTTTATGTCTATTGGAGCATAATGAAAGGTGGCATCTGGGAGTTTCTTATCCTGGAGATGGAACTTTCCATGTGTAGTGTATAGCCATGAAAATGTGGTTCTTTGTGTCATTCTTTATACCCCCATTTTGTCTCTTTGTGTTTGTTTTATGCATTTGGTAGATCTGCTATGACTTCTACTTTTGAACCCTGTGGCACAATCTCCTTGATCAGCAAACCTAAGTGTTTAAGGAGTATTTCTTATGTGGGTTATGTGAGTTCTCCTATTGTAATTGAGCCTTGATTACTGTTAGCTCATTCATGGATGGTTCAACCCTCAAGTTGTCTGACTGTAATTGACTTTGACCACAGTGTACAAGTTTCTATTCAAGTGCTGATCACATAAAGTGCTATTTACCTCAGGAGGTTCTGGTGCCTATCAAGATATTTTTTGTATATGCTGCTTTTCAAGCTAATTGGATCCTGCTCTAATGTTTTCTGAAGTTGGCACTAGGAATATTTGTTCTGTAGCCTTTTGGGAGGGATGCTGTGTCAGATCAACTCCACATATTATTTGTGACTGGCCTAGACAATCTGTTTAGATCTATGAAGCAATTTAGTTTGTGGTTCCCTCTACTGGGCCTGGGTATTCATGAGGAAAACCAAGCTGTGCATCAAGGCCAGCCCAAGGGGGCAATTCAGCAAAATGACCCAAATGCTTTAATATCTTCTTATTTTGCCTCTGCCTGCCAGTGCCTATTAGGCTCATTCACTCTGGTAATACCAGATTTTCTTGAGGTAGGTTTTCAGTAGGTCACCACGTATGAACAAGTGGTGTTCACCATATTGATAGAAGTTCAAACACAGTGCAGGTTTGAGTTTCAGGCAACTCAGTATCTATCCTAGAGTATACCAAGTTTATGTGCCACCCACCAGATTCCTGAAGACCTTTGTGGTGAGGCAGGGTTTCAGGAGTCATAAGGGTGAGACCAGCATAGTTTATAACACTAAAGAAACCAAGATTTGTTCATGGGAAGCCTATGTACTCATTCAGTTATGCAAGGAGGAAATGATCCCTATCTGAGAGCCATAAAATTCAGGCAGTATGAGTGGTTGTTGACTCTAAACAATATTTTTTTTCATTGGCTCTTCAACAGGGTGCCTGTGTTTCAAGCAGATTCCTTTATTTCCCTGGAAGAAGAATATCCTCTGATTTTCACAGTGTTATGCTATGTGGGTACCTCTTTCTAGCTATGATACTCTGGTTTGAGAAGTGTGGCATAGGGTTCATACCACACATTTTTCAGTTGAGATAACTTTCTGGAATCTTAGCTGCTGCCCATGATTTTAAATAATTGCCTTTCTTATCAGTCTTGATGTAATCTCTTCTATAAATCCTTCATTATAAGACTTGTTCACTGTCTAGGGCGGGGAAAAAAATGGACACATATGTAATACCCTTTGTAATAAAAAATAAAATTAAAAAAAAAATAAGACTTGTTCAGCTAGTCTTCATTTGGTTATTTACATTGATTGATCTATATTTTAATTGTAATTTCAGTTTGGCCCTAGAAATAGCTGAGTGAAACTTTCACCTACTCTGCTGCCATGTTAGTTCTCCTCTCCTTTTTTTCTACTTTATTTGTATTTTCATTTTAATATTTATTATTTTCTTTGATATGTTAGCTTTGGGTTCAGTTTGCTCTTATGCTATTTCAAAAAAATGTTAAGCTATTGTTCTTTTTAAGTGACTATAATAATGATCTTCTGATAATGATCATTGTTTTTGCTTTATCTTAAAATATGTGTAATTTTTCTTCCCATGTATTGATTTTTTAAGTGTGTTTTGTTAATTTTTATAATTTTTGTTATAATTTTCAGTCATTCCAAATTCTAAAATTTTTAGTTTTTTGGTCCAACATATGAAAACTGATAAAAAAATAAAGTAAAAATTAAATAAAATAAAAGATTAAAGACTTCTTAAATGTATATGAAATGAAATCACAAACTACTGACCCCAAGTTAAAGAGAATAACAAATACTAAAAATTTAGAGGAGAACCAAATGGCAGCATAAGTAAATGCCTGTACTTGTTGCCTCCCACAATCAAAATTACAACTAAAATACAGAACAACCGTCATTGAGAACTGCTGGCAACCTGGCTGAATGGAAGTACTACAACTAGAGAAGTAAAGAAGAAAGCACACTGAGACTGGCAGGAAGTGCAGAGGCACGGAATGGGCTGGTCCAGCACTTGGGTGTGATGCTTTCTTAATCAGGAGAGAGATCACCTCTGCGGAGGCCACCTGGAGGAGTGAGGGTACCAAGCCCCACACCAGCCCACCAGCCCAGGCCTCCAGAGAGGGGAAAGAGGTCACTATAGGCAGTAAGAACTATGGACTATGAATACCAGTTTGGATTGGGGCTGAGTGACTTGCCCAGCTACCCCTCTTAAGAAGCCGGCCCCACAAATTGAATTTAAAAGCTCCCTCTTCCTTTGAGCTCCAGTGCCAGGCAAGGCTAAGGGCGACCTAGAAACATACAGGGAGAAACAGCACCATCTGGCATTAGGGAAGGAACTCAGGGGCAGCTTTCTTCCAGACAGAGGTGCCCACAGCAATCATTATTCCCATGCTGAGACCTCTCTGGTGCAGGGCTGACTGGCAGCCATTTCTATTTGCTCCACTCTGGAGATTCACTGAGACTCTGCCACACCAAGTTACAACACCATCAAGTTGTGTGCAGTGGCTTTTGCATATGAATTGTGTTTCCTTTCTCAGGCTAAAATTCCAACAAACGAGCTGCAGCTGGGTCAAGGAGCCACAAACCTATCAATAAATGCCCAAGGCCTGGCACCAGCACCAGCCTGCCTTGCTTCACAGCTGGGCCTAATCTGGGCACTTCCAAACCTGACACAAGGATGAGGATCTTCAGATCTCTCTGTACCGCCTGCTGGATGGCCCCATGCAATGGCTGACTTTGCACTTCCCTGGAGACCCAAGAGCCAATGTATCCAGTGGTCAGTGTGAGACCATACCATATTATAACTCTTCACATTCATAAGCAACACACTCAAGGGGCAGACTCAGTGAACACCAAAGTCCCACTGAAGTAAGCCCTACTCCATACGGGTGTCTCCTGCATAGCAGCCTACCCACTGTAGCTGCATCTGGTCCTCACAGCCAATTGGCCTGGAGGTCAATTTCTCCCAGTGATATCAACAGCAATCAAGGTTCAACTACAACAAGACTATGCACACAGCCCACAAAGTGGTGCACCAAGAGTGTTCACCTCAGGTGATTGGAGAGGCTAAGCTAGTGGGTCCTATAGGACACCTACCACACAAGGCCACTCTATCAACCCAAGGAGATTTAGCAACTACCCAATACATAGAAACAAACACAGGGAAGCAGTCAAAATTCAGAAACAAATAAACAGGTCACAAACGAAAGAAATGGAAGAAAGCAAAATACTGGAGATAGAGCTCAAAACCACAGTTTTAATGTTACTTAAGAATCTTCTAGAAACCTTTGAGAAACTTACTGAGACTTTCAAGGATCTTAATGAGAATGCCAAAAGAATGGAAAAGGTTCAGTCAGAAATTATGCATACACTGACTGAAATAAAGAATAATATACAGGGATTCAACATAGACTAGAGGATCTGAGAATCAAATCAATGATTTTAAATATGAGAAGCAAAAAGAAAACTAGAAGAGCAAAAAGAAAAGAGAATCCAAAAATATGAAGATAATTTAAGGAGCCTCTGGGACAACATCAAGCATACCAACATCCACATTATGGAGTTGCCAGAAGAGAGAGAACAAGATATGGAAAACCCATTTGAAGAAATAATGACAGAAAAATTCCCCTACCTGGTAAAAGAAATAGACTTACAAGTCCAGGAAGCACAGAGAACCCCAAACAAGAGCAATCCAAAGGGGACCACACCAAGACATGTTATAATTAAAATGCCGAGGGCAAAAGACAAAGAGAGAACCATACAAGCATCAATAGAAAAAAAGTTAGTTACCTACAAGGGAGTGCCCAGACACTGTCAGCTGATTTCTCAACAGAAACTCTGCCGGCCAGAAGGGAGTGACAAGAAATATTCAAAGTGATGAATAGCAAGGACCGACAAGATTACTCTGCCCAGCAAACCTATCATTTAGAATTGAAGGTCAAAAAAAGAGCTTCAAAGATAAGAAAAAGCAAAAGGAGTTCATCACCACCAAACCAGTATTATATAAAATGCTGAAGGGTATTCTTTAAGAAGAGGAAGAAAAACAAAAACATAAGGATAAAAAATATTAACAACAAAGTGACGATGAATACAGTTCTCTATCAACAATTGAATCTAAAAATTAAATGAATAAAAATCTGATGAACAGAATAAATTGGTGAATGGGATAGAATCGGCAACATGAAAATAGAACAGACTGATCATTCTCAGAGGTAAGGGGGGTTCAGGGTGTGGGAAGAGTTTAGACAAAGATCTTACATGCATTACCTATGGACACAGATAATAGGGTGGGAAGGGTTTGGGATAGGGTGGGAACTGGGTGGAGGAAAGTTATGGGTGAGGGGGGAGGGACATCTATAATAATCTTAACAATAAAGATAATAATAATAAAAATACTGAAAATTTAATTTACTGTAACAGAAACCTCCATTGAAACCAGTTGCAAGGTTTTTTTTTTTTTTTTAAAAAAAAAAAACACAACCCTATAATATAATTGACAAATTGCTGAGGCTGTTTGAACAATTCTTTGAATTTAAAAATATCCAGATGGAAATGAGTCATATTGAGGCTCCCAAATTTTTTGAGTTTTACTTCCAGAATTTTCACCTGATTTTCACAGTAATATAAGAGAATACCTTTCAGAGGGTGAGGGAGGGTAGGGAAACAATTTTGATATAGGCCATACTGTCTTTATTTTTTCTTAATATCTAACTTCAAAAGAAGGTATATATTCTGAATCTATTCAATGGAGATTTTTATAGAGACTAATTGACCTAAAAGAATTGAGGTACTCAATTCTAACATTTTCTTTTTTTTCTCTCTCTCTCTTGACAGAAGAAAATGCATGACGGCAGCCCACTTGAGCTTTCCTGTCACTCAAAAAGTTGGAAAAAAAATCACTTGGAAAACTCACGTTTTAGAAGCACAAGCATAGCTTACTTCTCATTTTCACACTTAGACTGCTCTGTTAATTACAACAGAAAAATTGCAGAGAAAATAACCCGAATGCTGGGTTTTTTAAGTTAAAATTGATAATTTAGCCCAGCTAACTAAGAAAAATGAAAGATGTGACACAAATTAGTAATATCAAAAATTAAAGAAAGGCCCTAGCCAGTTTTGCTCAGTGGCTAGAGCATGAGCCTGTGGAATGAAAGGTCCCAGGTTTGATTCCAGTCAAGGGAACATGCCTGTGTTGCTGGCTCCATTCCCCAGTGGGGGGCATGCAGGAGGCACCCAATCACTGATTTTTCTCTCATAATTGATGTTTCTATCTCTCTTGCCCTCTCCCTGCCTCCCTGAAATCAATAAAAATATATTTTTAAAAACTTAAAGAGGGAACATAACTGTGGTTTTTATGGACAGAAAAAA
Organism: Myotis davidii; assembly: GCF_000327345.1. NCBI lineage: Eukaryota > Metazoa > Chordata > Mammalia > Chiroptera > Vespertilionidae > Myotis > Myotis davidii. The sequence goes on along the minus strand of NW_006286676.1, from coordinate 7,369 downwards.
AAATATTGGAATACTATAAACAAGTCTTTTTCCTTCAATTTGATGATCTGGGTAAAATAGACCAGCATCCTGAAAGACACAATATACAAAATTTAGAAAAGAATAAAGTCTGAATAGGCCTATATCTATTAGAAAATTAATCACTAATTAATAATCATTCAGACAAAAAGAAGCAGGTCCAGATGCACTTGCTGGTAAAGTTTGCCAAATCTTAAAAAAAAGAAATTATACCAATTTTCAGCAGTCTTTTTCAGAAGGTAGAAAGAGAATGCTTTTTATTGCCTGCATTACTCTAATAACAAAATAAGATAAATACATTATAATAAAAATTGAAGACCAATATCTCTTATAAACATAGTTGCAATAATTATCATGAAAATACTGGGAAATCTAGGAGAGTAATTATCAATGGGGACATATTATTCCTGATATCACTCCAACTCACTGAAAGATGAAAAACTTATCTTATGAAAAGCCTAACATTGGGTTTTAGGCTGAAGTGCCTCTCTGTAATACAGATACTAAAACAAACCACATGAGATAGGTGATAAGCAGAGAAACTGTACTTTGATTTGTACCCTCAATAGTCTCACACAGGACTCACCTTGAGAGACTAACACTGCAATTTTTCCAGTAGTAAAAAGACCCAAAGGTTAACATTCAGTGCCTGGCTTATTTCACTTAGCATAATGCTCTCCAGTTCCATCCATGCCGTTGCAAATGGTAAGAGTTCCTTCCTTTTTAGAGCAGCATAGTATTCCATCGTGTAGATGTACCACAGTTTTCTAATCCATTCATCTACTGATGGGCACTTAGGCTGGTTCCAGATCTTAGCTATGGTGAATTGTTCTGCTATGAACATAGGGGTGCATATATCCTTCCTGATTGGTGTTTCTGGTTTCTTGGGATATATTCCTAGAAGTGGGATCACAGGGTCAAATGGGAGTTCCATTTTCAGTTTTTTGAGGAAACTCCATACTGTCTGC
>NW_006286676.1:4222-6264 GCF_000327345.1 Myotis davidii | reverse complement strand
AAAAAAAAAAAAAATTCAGTGCCTGAAGTGAAGGGTCATTTTTTAAAGGCTCACTCAGATTTTGCCTTATAATAATCATGGGGAATTTAAGCATCTTGAATGAGTGATTCTGGCTAAGGATGCCCATAAAACTCAGGAGGATTGAATTCTGCTAGTTAGGAACCCCAAAAATATGCTATGCAGTCCTTGGAGCCAGTGCTGCCCCTAGATGAAAACTGTTTATATCATTCTTGCAGATCATATGGTTTTCAGGTTTGCCTGACCAAAAACCTTGGCTGGATAACTAGAATGTTGTTTAACCCACAAGTACTCAAGTGGAGAGTCTAAATGGCTGTGCTGCCCATTTTTAGAGCCAGGAAAATGCTTTTGTTTGAACATGAAATTTGGCATGAGGTTCTGCCTCAGTTACAATCTTGACTAAATTAGTTGGCCTTGGAGCCTACTTTGACATTTTACACAGGCAGAAAAGTTAATCTATAGATTTACCCACTACTGAATACATCACACATACCTGCATAACCAGGGAACCTAACTAGAATTTATAGATATTTAATATGTTTAATTCATTCTTCAACCCCAGTTATCCCAGCAGTTAATATATAACTTGGCCAAGACCCTGCCAGTCTGCAGTCATGAAGTAACCTGTGTGACCAGAAATCTTGATGCATATTTCTGCCTAAGTGGCTCTCCAAACCAACACCCTGCTGACCCCACAGAGGTATTGGAACTAATTTGTAGCCCCACCCATTGCTGAATATAGCCTTCAAAATGCCCAAACAAAAGACATTAATAGAGAACCTGAGAGGTATATCCCATTCTACAGCCCTGATTTCAATGACATTTGAGCAGAGAGAACAACCAGTGACACTTTTAATAGTCAAAAAGAAGCCAGTGGCCTCATGAAACCAAAATATTTTATGTGGAATCTTGCATGGCTATTATTTTCAAACTAGAGACCCGGTGGACAAAAATTTGTGCACTCGGGGAAGTCCCAAAGCCTGGCCTATGCCCCCTTGCAGTCTGGGACCCCTCGGAGGATGTCCACCTGATCATATAGGCCCGCTCCATGGGGGATCGGGCCCAAGCAGGCAGTCAGACATTCCACTGGCAGCCCAGCAGCCCTCTGGGGATGTCCACTTGACAGCAGGGAGCAGGCCTAAGCTGAAGTTGGACATCCTTAGCGCTGCTGAGGAGGCGGGAGAGGCTCCCACCACCACCACTGTACTGGCAGTCATCAGCCTGGCTTGTGGATGAGCAGAGCTCCCCCTGTGGGAGCACACTGACCACCAGGGGACAGTTCCTGCATTGAGCTTCTGCCTCCTGGTGGTCAGTGTGTGTCATAGTGACCAGTCATTCCAGTCATCTGCCTCATTCTGGAATTCTGATTGCTTGGCTTTTTATATCTATAGAATATGAGTGAAATCATATGATTCTTGACCTTTGTTGTCTGACTTGTTCCTCTTGGCATGATAGTATCAAGATTCACTCATATTGTGACAAAGGGCATTATTTCATCTTTCCTTATGACTAGTAGTCTATTGCATCTATGTACCACATCTTTATCCAGTCATCCATGGAAGGACACCTTGGTTATTTCAATTTCTTGGTCACCATGAATAATCCTACAGTGAACATTGGGATACATATATTTTTACAAATAAATGTTTTCAAATTTTGTGTGTAGGCACCCAGAAAAGGGATTGCTGGGTCACGTGGCAACTATTCTTAAGTTTTTGAAGAATCACCATATCGTTTTCCTTAGTGGCTGTACCAATTTACATTCCTACCAGGTTCCTTTTTCTGCACAATCTCTCCAACACTTATGGATCTTGGTCTTAGAGTTGAATTTATAAATTTGATCTCAAAGACAAGGGAATCAAAAGCAAAAATAAATTAATGGGACTATATGAAATCAAAAATCTCCTGCCCAGCCAAAGAAACCATCAATAAAACAAAAAGGCAACCGGCCAAATGGGAGAAGATGTTTTCAAACACTTCTGATAAGGGATTGATATCTAAAATATATGAAAACACGTACAACT
>NW_006286676.1:579-2806 GCF_000327345.1 Myotis davidii | reverse complement strand
CCCCCCTGTGTGGGGGTCCCCACGGGGGTGCCGGGCCAGTCTGGGTGAGGGGCTGAGGGCCATTTTCTGGCTGGCTGGCGACTGAAGCTCCCAGCCTCTCCTTTTTTTTTTCTTTTTTTCCTGAGATTTATTGACCTTCTATAATTAAAACTTTGCAGCCTCAGAGCCAGCCAGGGCAGGTGGGAGGGAAGCTTTGCTTCCGCCATTGCCAGAGACAACTCACTCCTGCTCACTCCAGCTTTGTGGCCACAGCTGGCTGAAAGCAGGTATCTGGGGTTTATTTACCTTCTATAATTGAAACTTTGTTGCTTTGAGTGGAGCACAAAGGCAGCTGCAGCAGTAGGGAAGCTTGGCTTCCTCCATCATTGGGGAAACCAAGCCTCCTGCTCGCTCCAGCTCCATGGCTGGCAGCCATCATATTAGTTGGGTTAATTTGCATATAGTCGCTCTGACTGGATGGTGGGTGTGGCTTAAGGTATAGCAAAAGTATGATCAGTTTGCATGTTTGTCTTTTATTATGTAGACAATAAGCTCTGCTGACCTTGGTCTCTGTCCTATTGCGCTTCTGGAGCATGGAAATTCATTCATAGTCATGCTTATTTGTGAATATAACCAGACTAGGGGCCTGATACACAAAATTCATGAAAGATTAGGCCTTCCTTCTCCCAGTTGCTGGCACCAGATTCCCTCTGGCACCTGGGACCCCGGCTTCCCTCTGACTGCTGGCAGGCACCCAAGACTGGACTTTCCTCACAACCCCAGCTTCATCCAAAAGGATATCTGATCTAATTAGCATATTATGCTTTTATTATATAGACTAGAGGCCCACTGCACACAAATTTGTGCACTTGAGGGCATCCCTCAGGCTGGCCTGTGCCCTCTCACAGTCTGGGACCCCATCGGGGAATGACCACCTGCTGGCTTAGTGACTAGTCATTCCCAGTTGTTCTGCTGTTATTACCCATTTTATTATATAGGAGTGCCTGGCCAGCTTGGGTGAGGGGCTGATGGCTGCTTGCAGGCTGGCCACAGCCCCTTCAGGGTAGGGGGTCCTCTTGGGGTGCCTGGCTAGCCTGGGTTAGGGGCTGAGGGCTGTTTTCTGGCTGGCCACAGCCCCATCAGGGTGGGGGTCCTGCTGGGGTGCCTGGCCAGTCTGTGTGAGGGGCTGATGGCCATTTTCCAGATGGCTCAGCCACCAGCATGGACCTCACCCCATGAGGGTTAGGCCAGCCTGAGTGAGGGGCTGATGGCTGATTTCAGGCTGGCCACAACCCCCAGTCACCCAAGCTCCCAGTGGAGGTGGGCTGGAAGCAGGTATCTGGAATTTATTTGTCTTCTCTAATTGAAACTTTGTTGCCATGAGTGGAATCACAGCTGGCTCAGGGCCTGCAGGAAGCTTGGCTTTCTTCATCGCCGGGGCAAGCAAGCTTCCTGCTTGCTCCCGCTCCGTGGCTGCCAGCTGCCTTCTTGGTTAGGTTAATTTGCACATAGTCACTCTGCTTGGCTGGTGGGTGTGGCTTAGCATGTAGTGAAGGTATGGTCAATTGGCATCTTTGTCTTTTATTAGTGTAGATTATCTAAAATGTTCTGGCCATCAAGAAATTCTGACCATTTATTCCAAGTAGCTGTGGCATCCATCCTACAGTTGTGTTTAAAAGGAGAAGCAAGTCAGCAGTCCTTTATATTTGTGAACAGCCAGGACTCCACCAACATCAGATATTGGGCAGAAGCTTTGCCCATACTTGAATCAAAAAGATAAACCTTGCTGACATGTTCTGATTTCAAATTGAATGAACTAGTGAAGGATGTCTCTGTTAGAATAACTGATAAAATTTGGTAAGGTGACTGCTTACTCAGATATAAATACCAATATAAAAATTTCAAGAATTGGGAGGAGAAAATGGCGGAGGTATAAATGGACGTGTCCTGTCCCTTGTCCTGGAGCAGCTGAAACAGGTAACATACAGCCCAAATAGGCAGAGGATATTCAGCTGAGAGACTATCTGCAGCTGGGAAAGACCGAGAACTCCCAGAAAAAAAAGGACGGTTGGAGACTGCGGCTGAAACCTCTCCCAGTGTGCCAGCTCAGCAGTGGAGACTGCGCCATCTTAAGTGGCTATTACCGGGATCCAGAGATCAGCTACTAACCTGGAAACAAGGGATCTCAAGCAGTGTGACTGCGTGAACTCAGACGAGCACTGCTTCTTCTCACGGGAAGCATGACAGA
>NW_006286676.1:0-288 GCF_000327345.1 Myotis davidii | reverse complement strand
CCTGACTGGGGGCTGCAACTAGGGAATGGGCCTGCCCTCTGCCACCCAGGAGCAGGCCTAAGCCAGCAGGTCATTGTCTCCCCCAGGGGTCCCAGACCACGGGTGCCTGGGCAGCCTAGGTGAGGGGATGATGGCTGTTTGCAGCTGGTCACACACCCTTCAGGGAGGGGGTCCCCACTGGGGTGCCTGGCCAGTCTGGGTGAGGGGCTGAGGGCTGTTTTCAGGCTCACGCGTGACTGAAACTCCCAACTGCTACTTTTTTTTCTTTTTTTTAATTCTGGGCCAGCT
>NW_006286675.1:8330117-8335601 GCF_000327345.1 Myotis davidii | reverse complement strand
ACCCACAGGTTGAGGACCGCTGCTCTAGAGCCAGACTGTCAGGGTTCAAATGCTGGCTCCGCCCCTCTCAAGTTGCATGACCTTGGGCAAGTTACTCAAACTCAGTTTTCCTCAGTTTCTTCATTTGGAAATGGGGATAATAATCAGATTGTGTGGAGATGAAGTTAGTTAATGCTTGTAAAGTGCTTAAAACTGCTTTGGAACATATTAAGTGCTATATCAGTGTTTGTTGAATTTTAGATATTTATTTGTTTAACACAGATATTAGTTATTATGGTTAGCTATTATCTAACATTGTTGAAATAAATCACACTTTCTAGAATTACCTTACCTACCCTCAACCATGCTCCTCTCCTATCTATAAATCTACAAACACACTGCACCTATTATTTGCTCATATTATTCCCACAATCTGGAATGCCAGTTCCAACTGATTGACTGAGGAATGCTAACTGACTTTCAAGGTCCAGTTCAAAGACCTCTTCCTCCCCCAGGGGGCCCGCTCTCTCCTGTTAGCTTCCCCCTCACTGACAGCTAGTCTAACCCTTTTCTACTCTGCCTGTGTCCCCTCTTCCCCCAGACCAGCAGGCAAAGTAGGAATTCAAATTTGTCTGGATAAATGGGTAAATGGAATCCATTTATGGAAAGGCAGAGGAAGCAAAACTTGTAGCATATTTCAATTAGTATCTAGCCCTAGCTGGTTTGGCTCAGTGGATAGAGCGTCAGCCTGTGAACCAAAGGGTCCTAGGTTCCACTTACAAATTGAAGCATAGTGATTAATCACAAAAACAATATGTAATTATATATGTGTTTTCCGATGGTCTTAGGTGATCCCTGTGAAAGGGTCGTTCGACTCCCAAAGGGGTCACGCCCCACAGGTTGAGAACCGCTGATCTAGAGCCTTTCATCAAGCTTCTTATTATAGATGGCATAGTTGTAGCTATGACATTCCAAAATTCCTATGACTGGCTACATAACAATTACAGTTACCTCATATACATGGAGGGAGAGGTATAAAATCCACATTAAGGACTACAGGCCAGAAAGTCCTGAGAATAAATCCAGCTTTGATGACAACTGCAAAAAGGGGCCCCTGGCAAATAATTTAGTTTGTTTTTGTGTTATTAATTTTAAAAATATTTTTATTTTTTTATTTGGGAAACAGAGAGATCGATCAATTTGTTGTTCCACTTATTTATGCATTCATTGGTTGCTTTTTATATGTGCCCAGACTAGAGATTAAACCCAAAACTTTGGCATATCTGGATGATGCTCTAACCAACTGAACTACCCAGTTGTTACAGAAGACTGGAGAAGAACCAAGCAAAGCTTAGAAAGATGGAGTTACACTTTATTATTATTATTATTATTATTACGCATGGGCCGAGAGAAAACTGTATTTCAAATTCTGGGCCCCAACATGGAGGAATTTTCCCTATTTATATCTTTTTACCTTCCTTGTCTCCCAAATAAGGGTTTTTTCCAGTCCCCTTTGCAAGTTCTTAAGTGCCCTATGTGCTGGGGCTTTGAGACCTTGACCAAAGGCTTGGCCTGACGCCAGCACTGATAACTTCATCTGGGGAAGTTTTATGGCCTCTCTGAAATGGGAGTAGTCTTATTTTCCTTATTATTTAAGCAAGCAAGCATTTACAGAAGCCAAAACAGCAGGGTTTAAATTTCAAACAGCAGTTTTTATATAAGATGGATGCTTCATAGTCAGGGCTATTAATTTTTATCTTACCTTCTGCATTAAGGGCATAAGAATGCTACTAGCTTCTCATTACCATTGAAGCACTTGAATGATAATCAATTGAATACCAAGTGTCTCTTATGTGCACAGTCACACTCAGCACCCTGGGGGACCCAAGAACACTACAATGCTCCTGCCCTCAAGTTCCTTTGGGTCTTAAGGAAATGCGGAGGCTGTGTACAGCCCTCCTAATGGTGCATGGTATATAGTAAGCTCTCAACAAATGTTCATACGCTTTGCCATTCCCCCTCTGAATCTGGTTTCTGCCCAGGGCTGGAATCCACAATTCCAGGACTAATAGAACATTTCTGAAATGGATTCCTTCCAGCCTTCACTAGCCTGTCAATGAGAACAAGGACCAGATCTTGTTTGTGCTCTATTCCTAGTGTCCAGAACTATGCCTGGCAAATGAAATGTCCTCAATAACCCTTCCAAGGAAACATTCTATTTTGGGGTTACCCTCATTGTTTGAGAAGTGAGCCAATTCCACCTCCTATCACTTGCATTCACTGGTTCGTCTCTTGCCTAATCTCAGCAGTTTTCAATACATATAAGCTTCCTTTTTGCCTCCTTCTCTTGCCCTTCTGTCATCATTGCCCTCATGAACATCATAAGAGACTAGTTAAAGTCCTTGCTGAAATCCAGACACTACTAGCTGTACCTTCAGTGTTCTTCTAAGCATTAGCCAAATAATTAAAAACTCACCATGTGGCTGAGGAAATCCATCATAAAACATGAAACAAAGATGATTCGAAGCCTTTAAATGTGGTGAGGGATTGTAGTCAGGAGTAAATTCAGGAGTTCAGAAAAGGTACCTATCCTTACGTATGAAAGAGATTTTTTTGCAGTTCTTGGGCTGAACAATTTATTCATTCATCTTAAGACCTAGATGAAGCACAGTCCTTCCTTCCCCTCAGAGTTCAGCCTCTAAAGGAGGAGACAGATAAATAGTGAGTGAAATAATAAAACAAGACAGAAGGTGGTGCTATGAAGAAAAAAAGCAGGACGCCTTGAGGGAGAGCAATGAGGTGGGGTGGGTAGGGGACAAAGGTCAGCTTTAGAGAGAGTTGGGGTCTGGAAGCCTCTCTGAGGAGCCATCGAGAAGCTGCCAGTCAGGAAGAACATTCCAGGCTGAAGGAACACCAAGGTCTGCAATCCTTGGAGGAAGATTTGGCAATGAGGAGCAGAAGGGGTGGGGAAGAGAGTAAGAAAAAGCAGGGGTGGAAAGGAGTTTGCACGTGGGTTGGATAGATATTAGAAGCAATGGAGTATAAGGAAAAAACAAACATAAATTCCAATGCAAGATTTGCTTTTATGAAAAATACTCAATAATAGTGTTCAAGCAAACTTCTAGCTCAAAATCTTGTTATTCCAAATACTTGAGCATCACTCTAAACATATATATGCAAATACGTTCTCAAATATGTGAAGTGTATATGTTCTCAAAAGGATTTGAAGCAACTTCTAGAAATATACAGGAAATAAATGGGTGAAGTGATTGTGGGGAGGTCAGAAGTGAAAGCAAACAGGAGGAGGAAAATAAAGTCAACTATTCGTATTGGCTTATCAAAGTGCATATTATGCACGTTAATACAGTTTTAAACAATAACTGTATCTGGGCTGCATATTTGATTCTGAACTTCCAGGAAGGAAACAATAGGAAAACATAAACAATTATGAAATTTCGTGTCCCTGTGATCAAAACAAAGTAGTTTTTAAGAGAAATGTAGCTTCCTGGTGTAAGATCTGGAGAAATGTTCCTTTATTAAGTCACTCTATGACATACTGGTAAAAGTCCTCAGCAATATCCCTACAATAATTACAGCAGCAAGCTTCCTGGGGCCATCTCTTAAACTAACTTTAATGCATAAATCCAAAGTGAAACTCAATAAAAGCAATTCTACAAGGGTCCAGAGGCAAGCCAGCTACAGAGTTTATTCTAGCAGCTGTAAATCAGAAATAACACTTAGAATGTCTAGAGAAATGGATGCATTATGTATCCTTCAAGTAATCCTCCATGAATAGTGCTTCTTTCCTTTGAGCTTTTGAAATTAATAAATTAGTTTTTAAAAATTACTTTCCAGATAACTTTATAGTTTATGTGCTGTATAAGTCTTTTGTCAGTAAATCAGTTAAATGTTGGAAGACATCTACCACATACAATATCTGAATGTAAGAAGAGCTGATCTCAAGCCATGCTTTCTGACAATAATCATACAGAAAAATTCAGACCCTGTTGAGTCGTAATAACACCATATTCTCAGCAGAGAGACAAATAATCATCTTTCCCTTGTTTTAAAAAAAATTGTTGCCCAGCCAGCGTGACTCAGGGGTTGAGCATCGACCTATGAACCACGAGGTCAGGGTTTGATTCCCGGTCAGGGCACATGCCCAGGTTGTGGGCTCAATCCCCAGTGTGGAGCGTGCAGGAGGCAACTGATCCATGATTCTTTCTCATCATTAATGTTTCTCTCTTTCTCCCTCTCCCTTCCTCTTTGAAATCAATAAAAAAATATATATATTTTTTAAATTGTCATGCACTATGTTCACATAAGAGTGATTTTAGTCCATTAAAAAGCACATTTTGTGCCCTGGCCTGGAAGCTCAGTTTGTTGGAGTGTCGTCCTGATATGCCAAGGTTGCACCCCAGTCACTGCACATAGAAGAATCAACCAATGAATGCATAAGTGGAACAACAAATAGATGTCTCTCTCTCTGTCTCTGTCTCTTTCTCTCTTTCTCCCCATTCCTCTCTCTTTCAAATAAATCTATCAATATTTTCAAAAAGTAGCATGTATATTATTATAGCAAATGCTAATTTAATATTTTGAGAACTATATTTCAATGTAACTGACTTCCATTGTATGTTAGCTTTGTATGTAAAAACATTCTAAACAAGTACTTTATAAACTTCACCTGACTGCCAAAAGGATCCATGGTACAAAAAAGGAATACCTGTGGTTTTGACATATAGCTCCACACCCCATGTATTTTTCCTTACTCACCCTCCTCAATGAGGACTACAGTGGTGACAAGCATTCAGACTCATTGACATGCCATCCTCTAAGTAAGCATGATACTAGTAGATGATTAATAATTTGGGCACTGGAATCAGGTTGCCCAGCTCCACCACTTATTAGCTGTGTGACCCAGGCAAGTTACTTAACCTCTCTGTGTTTTATATCTATAAAATGAGAAGTACAATTGTTCCTTCCCCATAGGGTAATTGTGAAGCATAGATGAGTTAGTCCATTAAATCTTTTAGAGTTTGGCACCTATTAAGCTCTCAGAAGATGTTAGCTGCTTTTTCAAGTGCCTGTCACAGCTATTTTGTTTTTCTTCATAGTATTTACAGGAAGGGGAGAGGAGCAGAGAAAAGAGTAGGCTGGCTATTTCTTTTTTTAATAGAAGTGATCCTGCTTTTAGGGGAGAAGGCACCAGTCTTTCTTTTCTTTATTTTATTTTATATTTTTTTCTATCACCATTTATTCCTCCTCTACCCTCTTCCACCTCCACTCACCTCCTTACCCCCCTAGATTGGCTATTTCTCAATTCATATCCTACACATATTCCTTTTATGCTGCACACAATGTATATCCTTTATTAAAGCACATGGAATAGAATCATCCAAAAGGGGGTGGTAAGACGTCCACCGCACCCACTTCCCCCAAGACTAACCATTCATGCCCCACCTCAAGAGTTGGGACCACCAGTTCAGGTATTAAAAGTAGTGG
>NW_006286675.1:8327804-8329697 GCF_000327345.1 Myotis davidii | reverse complement strand
GGGGAGGGCAGGGGGAAGCACAGGAAGGAAACACTTGATAGTTCTTCTTTGAAAAGTTTGCGACTTAATTTTATGTTTTATGTTGTAACTCTCCACTGAATCTTTTAGGATACTTCAGTGGCAGTACAAAGGCTCCCCACCCTTCGTTTACAAAGCAGGGATTCCATTTAAATAACATTTGTCTTTCATAATTCATGCCCATTTCTAAAATCTTTAAGAGGTGAGGCTTGACTCTTTAACTGAGGAGAGGATATTAAATATAAATGGAAGTAAATTTATTCATTCATTGAACAATTATTAAATTCCTGCTCTGTGACAGGCCCTGCTCTAAATGTAGATGAATTCATGGTGACAAAGTCCTTGCTGTCATTGAGCTTACATTCTAGTGTGGAAGAGAAACTGAACTAAAAAGTATCAGCAGTAATTGATACTTCATAGACCATTAAAATAAATTGATGTTCTATACATAAGAAACAGGTGATTACTTTAGATTAGGTGATTCTCTCTCAGAAGGTGACAAGTAAATAGATTTGAATGACAAAGGAAACCAGCCTTTTTCTTTTTAAAATCTTTTTATTTTTGTTGTTGTTGTTAATCATCACTAGAGGATATTTTTTCCATTGACTTTTTTAGAGAGAGTGGAAGGGAGGAATGGGGACTGGAGGAGAGGAGGAGGAAGAGGAGAGAGAGAGAGAGAGATGTGAGAGAGACACATTGATTGGTTGCCTCCCACAGGCACCCCAACCCAGGCGGGGATGGAACCTGTGACCCAGGTACGGTGCCCTTGACTGGAAATTGAACCCCAGGCTCTTCAGTGTGCGGGGCAATGCTCTAATCCAGTGGTTCTCCACCTTCCTAATGCTGCGATCCTTTAATACAGTTCCTCATGTTGTGGTGACCCCCAATTTCATTGTTACAAATTGAATATAATTAAAGCATAGTGATTAATCACAAAAACAATATGTAATTATATGTGTGTTTTCCGATGGTCTTAAGTGACCCCTGTGGTAGGATCGTTCGACCCCCAAAGGGGTCTCGACCCACATGTTGAGAACCACTGCTAATCCAATCCCTACCTTGCTTTATCCCACCTTCATGTAATCTTCCTTAGTTCCCTCCTTAATTCCAAATGCATAAGAAACTGCAAAGTGTTGTTCTGAGAAGCATTTTTCTCAGTCTGTTGAGATCTTGCCTTCAGGTATATCCTGTTTTGCTCAAGTAAATTTTTACAAAATTCTCTACAGATTTGGACATTCTTATGTGACAAATGCCAGTGGGAGAAGGAAAAGGAGAAATAGCTGCCAGCTATGTTCTATTTGATTTCAAATGATAGCAGCACCAGCATGCACTTTCTCCTGGAAGTCTGTTTCTCTTGTTTATACATGTATCTTCATATGCCCATTGCCAGACAGATAAGATATGCTAAGAGAGTTCAGATTCTTGATACCTGGAAGTTTAAAAGCTGCTCTTTTGGGATCTTAAGAAACATCACACCCTTCTTCTTCTTCTTCTTCTTCTTCTTCTTCTTCTCCTCCTCCTCCTCCTCCTCCTCCTTCTTCTTCTTGCTTATAAACAATAAAAATGTATTTCTCACATTCCTAGAGGCAGGAAATCTGCTGAGTGCCAGCATGGTTGGGTGAGGGTCCTCTTACAGATCTAGTGTTAGGGGCAGAATAGAATAGCTACAATTTTAAGAAATATGAATCATGCTCTGTTAACCGTGATTTTTCTGTTCTGATTAGAAAAAGCATACTCTAACCTGGCTGAGAGTTGTATGCCCTGGGACATGGGAGCTAACATTGGAATGCAGTCCAATCTCCTTTCCCGAGAACTGCCTACCATTATGGAAAGATTTACAACCTCGTGGCTGAAACAATCTAGTCCCAGAGGCAC
>NW_006286675.1:8325796-8327593 GCF_000327345.1 Myotis davidii | reverse complement strand
ACAGAGCAGATTTTGGTGGATGACCTGCGGCTCTCCCATACTGCCAGCATTATTGGAATACACGCTCATATATGATTCAATCCTGTCTCTGCTTAATTGGCTCAAGCAGTGACAGGAAGCCCAGACCCCTTGGTTGTCTGATTACATCATCTGGTGACTCTGATGGGACACAAGTGGGGAGTCCTCTTGTGTCCTGGACTGCCTGGACTGGGGTTCCCTGGAGCTGAGGCATGGACTCTTTAACCACTGATGCTGTCCCATCTCCTTTCCCGAGAACTGCCTACCATTATGGAAAGATTTACAACCTCGTGGCTGAAACAATCTAGTCCCAGAGGCACCCCCAGCATGTCCTTTGCAACCCCCAGCCCCTATGGCCTATAATCTGGTGGGGTGGGGGTGGGGGTAGAGCAGAGGTGCCCACCCTCTGCAACCTTCCCAGCCTGCATTGCCTGTAACCTATAAAAATTATACCATGCCTACTTTCCTATGCCTGTAATTCTTACTTTCCCAAGTAATCTTTGTCCTTCTATCCAATATAAGCAACTGGCTTATGGGGAGGGACAGAGCAGATTTTTGTGGATGACCTGCGGCTCTCCCATACTGCCAGCATTATTGGAATACACGCTCATATATGATTCAATCCTGTCTCTGCTTAATTGGCTCAAGCAGTGACAGGAAGCCCAGACCCCTTGGTTGTCTGATTACATCATCTGGTGACTCTGATGGGACACAAGTGGGGAGTCCTCTTGCTGCCTGGACTGGGGTTCCCTGGAGCTGAGGCATGGACTCTTTAACCACTGCCAGGAATTTTCCTGTTTTAAGTCCCAGCCACAGCTTCAGCAATCTCTGTCATCTCACCTAAAACCTAAGTTGAGAGTTCTGTAACTCTGTAAAGGGGGAAGTCAGTTGTCAGTTACCACCCTCCACCCCACTCCACCCCCAGTCTGGTGAGCTGATCAGCTTCTGGTTGCAAGCGGCCTCTCAAGGTCCTTCCCTTGGCCCCACACCTGAGCCTGATCTGCTTAGAGTTGAGAGAACACTGTCTGGCTGTGCACGGTAAGGTCTGGCTGTGCATGGTAAGCCACAAATGGTTGTGTGTCTGTTGTGTGCACTTGTAAATATTGTACATTAGGGTGTTCTTTTTGCCTGGTGTAACTTTGCCTATAATATGCTTAAATTGTTCAAGGATGGGTGCTGGTGACTCACTCCAAAAAGACACTCCATTGGAATGGATCTTGTGGTGTTGAGTATTTGGCTGAAACAATCTAATCCCAGAGGCACCCACCCTCTGCGACCCCACCCTGCACACTGCATTGCCTGTAACCTGTAACCATTATACCTTGCCCATTTTCCCATGCCTGTAATTCTTACTTTCCCATGTAATCTTTGCTTTTCTACCCATATAAGCAGCTGGCTTATAGGGAGGGGCAGAACAGATTTTTGTGGATGACCTGCTGCTCTCCCACACTGTCGGCATTATTGGAATAAAGCTCATATATGATTCAACCCATCTCTGCTTAATTGGCTCAAGCAGTGACAGGCAGCTCAGACCCCTTGGTTTCTGGTTATACTGGGACATAGCCTTGTATCCTCACATGGTAGAAGGTCTTCCTCTTCTTATTGGGACTCTTCTGATCGATCAGAGCCTACTAAGCACTGACCATTCAAGAACCTTCTATAATAATAAAAGTGCAATATGTTAATTAGACCAGACGTCCTTCTGACGACCTACCGGATGAAGCCAGAGCTGTGAGGGAAGCCCGGGTCCTGGGTGCCTGCCGGCGGCCGGAGGGAAAG
>NW_006286675.1:8307188-8324925 GCF_000327345.1 Myotis davidii | reverse complement strand
TTTTTCTGTTCTGATTAGAAAAAGCATACTCTAACCTGGCTGAGAGTTGTATGCCCTGGGACATGGGAGCTAACATTGGAATGCAGTCCAATCTCCTTTCCCGAGAACTGCCTACCATTATGGAAAGATTTACAACCTCGTGGCTGAAACAATCTAGTCCCAGAGGCACCCCCAGCATGTCCTTTGCAACCCCCAGCCCCTATGGCCTATAATCTGGTGGGGTGGGGGTGGGGGTAGAGCAGAGGTGCCCACCCTCTGCAACCTTCCCAGCCTGCATTGCCTGTAACCTATAAAAATTATACCATGCCTACTTTCCTATGCCTGTAATTCTTACTTTCCCAAGTAATCTTTGTCCTTCTATCCAATATAAGCAATTGGCTTATGGGGAGGGACAGAGCAGATTTTTGTGGATGACCTGCGGCTCTCCCATACTGCCAGCATTATTGGAATACACGCTCATATATGATTCAATCCTGTCTCTGCTTAATTGGCTCAAGCAGTGACAGGAAGCCCAGACCCCTTGGTTGTCTGATTACATCATCTGGTGACTCTGATGGGACACAAGTGGGGAGTCCTCTTGCTGCCTGGACTGGGGTTCCCTGGAGCTGAGGCATGGACTCTTTAACCACTGCCAGGAATTTTCCTGTTTTAAGTCCCAGCCACAGCTTCAGCAATCTCTGTCATCTCACCTAAAACCTAAGTTGAGAGTTCTGTAACTCTGTAAAGGGGGAAGTCAGTTGTCAGTTACCACCCTCCACCCCACTCCACCCCCAGTCTGGTGAGCTGATCAGCTTCTGGTTGCAAGCGGCCTCTCAAGGTCCTTCCCTTGGCCCCACACCTGAGCCTGATCTGCTTAGAGTTGAGAGAACACTGTCTGGCTGTGCACGGTAAGGTCTGGCTGTGCATGGTAAGCCACAAATGGTTGTGTGTCTGTTGTGTGCACTTGTAAATATTGTACATTAGGGTGTTCTTTTTGCCTGGTGTAACTTTGCCTATAATATGCTTAAATTGTTCAAGGATGGGTGCTGGTGACTCACTCCAAAAAGACACTCCATTGGAATGGATCTTGTGGTGTTGAGTATTTGGCTGAAACAATCTAATCCCAGAGGCACCCACCCTCTGCGACCCCACCCTGCACACTGCATTGCCTGTAACCTGTAACCATTATACCTTGCCCATTTTCCCATGCCTGTAATTCTTACTTTCCCATGTAATCTTTGCTTTTCTACCCATATAAGCAGCTGGCTTATAGGGAGGGGCAGAACAGATTTTTGTGGATGACCTGCTGCTCTCCCACACTGTCGGCATTATTGGAATAAAGCTCATATATGATTCAACCCATCTCTGCTTAATTGGCTCAAGCAGTGACAGGCAGCTCAGACCCCTTGGTTTCTGGTTATACTGGGACATAGCCTTGTATCCTCACATGGTAGAAGGTCTTCCTCTTCTTATTGGGACTCTTCTGATCGATCAGAGCCTACTAAGCACTGACCATTCAAGAACCTTCTATAATAATAAAAGTGCAATATGTTAATTAGACCAGACGTCCTTCTGGGCGACCTTCTGGACGAAACCAGGGCTAGGAGAGAAGCCTGGGTCCCAGGTGCCAGAGGGAAGTCAGTGCCATCAGCCGGGGGTAGGAAGGCCTACTCTTGCATGTACTTCGTGCATCAGGCCTCTAGTCTATACTAATAATAGAGGAATATGCAAATTGGTCAGGACGCCTTCACGCAATGACCAAACAGCAGGCTGCATGGGGCAAACAGGCCGGCGGGCGGGGCGGGGGGGCAGTGAAGGGCAACCAGGATGGCATGGGGGGGTAATGAGGGGCGACCAGGCTGGCGGGGGAGGGGGCAGTTGTGGGTGACCAGGCAGGCAGGGAGGCAGTTGTGGGCAACCAGGTCAGCAGGGGGGCAGTGAGGGGCGAGCAGACCAGTAGGGGAGGGCAGTGAGGGGCTACCAGGCTGGAAGGGGGACAGTTAGAGGAGACCAGGCAGTCAGACATACCCCAAAGGATTCATGCACTGGGCCTCTAGTAAGAAAATAATGAAGGTGGAACTGCAATAAGGAACTCATTCAAGCAAGAGTCCTCTATTGTTGGCAGGGGGGCAAAATATTTCTCCTAAGAAAAATTTAAGAAAAATACAAGTAAGTCAAAGTTAATCTTCCCCCAAGATACAGTGTTCTCTCAAAGCCTCTTCCTTCTTTTCTGAAGGTACACTCTGTTCTGGAGCAGAGCTAGGATACCAGCCCCAAGATAAATGGGGTTTCCCCTCTCCTTTTAATCTTATGAAAGAGCTGCCAATTCTCGAAATTCCTCCTTTGATGAGAAGATAAAGTAGAACAATGCTGTGAAACTAAGGGAATTCCTAAGGGACATTCTTCTAGGGTGTGGAAAGCCTGATTGGAAGTATGTGTGACTGGAAGGGGTTGAAAAGTTAGGAATAGGAAGGGTGGTTGGACTAGAGTTGGTAGCCAGTTGCTTCTAAACTTTTCACAGAATAACAACTCTATCCAGTCTCATCTCCTTGGAGGTGTAGGCACATTTATTATAGCAATTAGACAACTTCATCCACTTCAAATCCTCAAATCCTCCCAACACCCCCTCTCGAGCCCCCCTCAAAAAAGAAAAAATAGATTTCTCTCCCATTATGTGTTGGAGATATGCTTCTACTTACAGACTTCTCACAAATTCAGGGGTGAAAAAAAGTATTTTTAATCAGAATTGCAGCTCAAATCACTGTACCACATTTGATTGTGAGTACCTGGAAGAAGCCAACCCCCTTCTCTTGCTGTTTAAGGGAAATCTCTTGTAAAATGCTACGGATTGGAGTTAGTACCCAATTTGAATCGTGTTCCCAGCCTCATCATCTGTAAATGTGGATAATTTTCCTACCTGCTTGACATGGTTATGTAATTTTTTTAACCTAACATTTGAGGACAAACCGCTTTAGACGCATGCTCTCATTCAGCGACCATGAGAAAGGTATTATGGAGATTGTATGTGAAGATAGTTTGTGTCGTAGAAAAGAAACGACTGGCTGGGACTTCCTGGGCTTTTTACCGGGCTGTTGTGAGGGTTAAATGAGCGCTTCTGGAGGCGCTTTCTACAGCCACCTGATGGGTCCCTAACCTCACACCCCACAGCACCCGCTCCGCCGGGAGGAGGGAGGAATCGGTAAATGCTGGCCGGAGTGAAGGGTTTTTGTATCTCGTCTGTTCCTTCCAGTCTTCCAATCACAAACGAATCTCGGCGCGGCCTGGGGCGGAGACCGCGAATGTGGGAGCCGCAGCCCGGACGGGGGCGAGCGCGGAGTCCCCTAGAGGCCACGGAAACGACGGAGCACGTCAGCGGTTGGCGGGGCTTTGGAGGCCCTGCCGGAGTCCACGGAGACCCCACTCCCCTCGTCTGGGGCTGAGGTGCGAGGCGCCCAGCGCTCGCTCGACATTCCCGGGTGGAAAGCCAGACCCTGGCACCCACCATCCCAGCTGGCACCTCGCAGGACGCGCCCAAGCCCCGCCCCAATGCCTCAGGTAGGCCGTCCGACCAGCCAATCCGCAAGCAGCCTGGGCGCGGAAGGCGGTGCTTCCCAGACCGGAAGTGACGTTTATGCTTGGCTGGCCGCGGAGTCCGCCGAAGCTTTCCGCGGCCGCTGAGGCAGCTGAGCGGAAAATGGCTCGGACAGTGGCGGCGGCTGCGGCTCGGGTTGTGGTGGAAACGGAGGCTCAGGCAGCGGGAGGTGAGGAGCCGCGGGTGCGGCGGAGGCTGGTCCCAGGAACCCAGCTCCGCAAGGGCGGCGAGGGACCCCGGGGATTCCGGGATGGAAGGGTCCCTGCCGCGGCCGCCAATCCCGCGGGTGCCCGACTCTGACCCTCCATCCCGTCCTCTTGGCGCTGCCCCAGCTCGACTCACCTCCCTCCGGGCCTGGCTTCCACCCAGGCCATTGCCGACTGCCCCGCCGGAGGTGCGAGGGGCCTGCGCCCCTACCAGGCCCTCTGACCGGGAACTGGGGCAGGGGGCTGGGAGTCCGTTCAGCCCCGAAGGGGGAGGCAAGGCCACCCCCTTGTCCCTGGGGACCGGGCTGGCGTCTCTCTGGCCGGTGGTTTTCTTGACGAAACGTGAAGTGGTTGGGTCTGGCGAGTGTGTATTTCCCTTCTCGCTTTACGTTCCCTCCCCTCACCCTCTTTTCACCTTGTTGTCCCTCCCACCTCGGGCTTTGGGGGCTAATGATCCCTTTTTTTTCACCCCACTTCCCCGCGGTTGCCTTTTTTTTTGCCGCGAATCCACTTGCTTGGGGGAAGACTGTTTATTTTAGTGTGTATCGAGCGCATCATCTTACTGGGAGGGCGGTCAGATGAACTTCCTGAGTGGCGGAGGAACAATAAATAATTGAAGAGAAAAGCAGCCCATACTTATTTTCCTCACTTTTAAGTGGTTTGGCTCCAAGGACGAGCTTCTCGAGCTGCGGAATGCTTTTCGGGAGCGGGGAGGAGAGTTTGAGAGGGGAAACGAGGAAGGAGAAACGCGAAGTGAGGAGAGTCTGGCGATAAAGGACGTGGAAGACTCTGTAGTAGTTCTTTCCCTGTAAGTCTCCTGATAGAAGTTGAGGTTGTAATTATATTTTTATTTTTAACCGTGGGTGTTGAGTGTAAGGAAAGAGGCCTCCTTTCTCTTTGAACACGATTACCTATTAAAGAGATAGCCTGAAATCTTTCCAGGTGGTGGCAGGCAGTTGGGAAGATTTTTTTTTTTTTTAACTTATTGGGCGCATCGAAGCCATAGGTGAGAAGAGATTCAGACAAAAGAAAGCTATTAGGAGAGCGGCGGAGGCCGTTGAAGGCGGGGAAGACCGCACGCCAGGAGGCCCGGGAACACCGGTTCCAGGACAGACTTTGTACCTTTGCCTCCTTGGCTGGTGGCCGAGCCTCCCGAGGAGCCTGAGCAGCGCTGCCGCGGTTGGGGTGGGCGCCCCTGTTCCCGGTGGCAGATCAGACCGAAGCGCCTTGGTTGAGGTCATCGAGTACCGACCGAAAGGCATGAGGACTGGATGAAAATAGAAATTTTATGATTTAGCTCAAACTTCATTCAGACGTGATTTTTTTATGTCGGTGCAAAGCCGCATACAGAGCTTCCACAAGTTATTTTTGCCTAGATTAACAGATTCTAAAGCAATTTTCTTTTTTTCTGATGAAAATCTCTGTTGCTATTTGTTTGCATGTGGCTAACCATTTTTCTTGGCAAGCAATATGTTTTAATGTTTTCACCCGTAAGTTTCACAGTTTGTGTGTTTTTGTTTTTTTTTCTGTTTTATAGAATACGGAAGTTGGCATGCTTGCATTTAGGAATTTTAAAAACTATTATGTAATTAGTTGTATATTAACATGTGATTGTTTCTCCTTCAGCCATGAATGGTTCCAAAATTTTAAATTAAGTGAAGATGGCTGCATCAGTTCCCATATCTAGGAATCTTTCCTTCATCTTGCACAATATTCTTACTTAGTAAGCTCATTCAGTAAGCGAACTTATCCCTAATGAGGGTGTTGGATTTCCCAAGAGCTCAGACTTCTTATCAGAGCATCAGACCAAACTTTTCATTTGCCACATTCTAAAAAGAATTTAAGGCAGGTAAATGATAAAGGTGAATGTGTTCGTGCCGTGCATTTATATAGTACATGATTTGATTTGTTAGTTGCACCCCAGTAGGGCTAAAACTTTACCCTCTGAAAGATCTTATTGTTTTCACGGGCCCAGTAAGGGTGCCTGGCACTCCAGTGGTTCCAGGGATAGAAAAATGAATGAGACAGTGCTTGTTCTAAAGTTCTCGAGTTTAAACACTCAATAGGTAGGTGCACATGGTTAGTAGCTACCATATTGGACAGTGCAGATCTAAAGTATAAAAATTTTGCTTTTCTATCTTAGATTCCTGCTTGAAAAGGAAAATGTGAAAGTCATTTCTAATTTCTAATCGTTTTTATAGTATTCATCCATAATGCTCTTTTTATTGAAATTATGGTCATATTTGGCAATGATATTGCTGTGGAGTGTCTTTCAGGTTGTTCATAGGGTTATGGTTGGAACTAGAAGAAACTGTTGACCTTATCTCTGTGGTGGAGTCACATTTTTGATGTCTTTATTTTGTGCCTTTATATTTTGTATCTATTCTTTACAACATGTGATGGATCCAAAGCACAATGGGAGAGTACACATGGACATTTTAGGCAGTTAAGCAGATTTATGTAATTTAACCCCTTCCCCGGCAGAAACCTGTATACTCGTTTTCACAAAATGTTCTTTTTCAGTCGTCGACGAGTATACTAAGAAAATATGGTAAAAAAATATGGTTTATAGGAAGGCAAGTTACAAACTGTTTTCATAACCAGCATCAAAAATACTATATAGAACCAAAATAAAAAAATTAGTCTGAAAAAGAAACGTTTTTAACAAACAAATTGTTGGGGAAGGGGTTAAAATGACCTTTTAGCCCAGCTAGTGTGTCACAGTGGTTGAGCCATGAACCAGGAGGTCACTGGGTTTGATTCCCAATCAAGGCCCATTCCTAGATTGCAGGCTCCATCCCCAGTAGGGGGCTTAAAGGAGACAGCTAATAGATGTTTCTCTCTCATGGATGTTTCTATCTCTCTATCCCTCTCCCTTCATCTCTCTCTTTAAAATCAATTAAAAAACACCCACATATTTTTAAAAAAACCAAACTACCTTCTATATGTCTTAAAATTTTAAGTTCAGCTATTTGTTTATAAAAGGGTGTGGGGTTTTTAAACATTCTTGATTTTAACTGATTTGAAGGTTTAGCAGCAAGTATTTATCTTTTAACCTTGAGAATGCATTTACGTAAGATACTATATAATTAGCATCCTTACTCTTAAGTATATGTCTTTGTTGTATTATAGTACAACAGTTCAAATTTATGTGAATAATGTACAATGTTGATATACATAATTTGCTAATCATTGAGTTTGGTTTAAAAAAAACAAACCACAAAACACCAGAGCCTTGTGTTAAACAAGTGCCTATGACTAACAGTGATAAAGTAAATAATACCTTTGCATTTGTATTGATTGCTGATTATAACTTAGCTGATGCTTTTCACCTTCACAGACTTTATTTTCTGTGAGTAAACAAGGCAAATCTTTTTTTTACAATTATTTTTTATTTTTATTGATTTCAGAGAGGAAAAGAGAGGGAGAGGGAGATAGAAACGTCGATGATGAGAGAGACTCATTAATTGGCTGTCTCTTGCACACCCTCTATTGGTGATCGAGCCTGCAACCTGGGCAGTGCCCTGACCAGGAGTTGAACCATGACTTCCTGGTTCATAGGTCGACACTCAACCACTGAGCTACACCGGCTGGGCTTTTTTCTCATTTTCTTAAAGAGGAAAATGAGGCCCAGTGAGGTTGTGACTGTTTAGCATAATACATTAGAGGCACTGTTTGAACATTGTCTTACAATGCTAAGCCTAGTATTTTTCCAGTGCATCTCTTCATATAGTACTTCATTGTTTTGATGCATAGCACTTACCAGATTTTGGAATATGTACTACTATAAAATAATGGGTACTTTCTACCTTTTGAGAGTTTATATTCCACTTAGGAAAAGACCAACTGCAAGTAGTTATAAAAACTTGTTAATGGGAAATAAAAGCTGTAAAGAGATAGTATAGGTACTTTTTAAAAAGATGAGAGTTAACGAGGCAAGATTTTTGAATAAAGAACTTAGATCTTTTTTTAAAATATATTTTTATTGATTTCAGAGAGGAAGGGAGAGAGATAAAAACATCAATGATGAGCCCTAACCAGTTTGGCTCAGTGGATAGAGCATCGGCCTGCGGACTGAAGGGTCCTAGGTTTGATTCTGGTCAAAGGCGGGTACCTTGGTTGCGGGCATGTCGGGCATGTCCCCAGTGGGGGGTGTGCAGGAGGCAGCTGATCAATGTTTCTCTCTCATCGATGTTTCTAACTATCCCTCTCCCTTCCTATCTGTAAAAAAATCAATAAAATATGTTTTTAAGAAAAACATAAATGATGGGAAAAAATCATTGATTAGCTGCCTTGAGCCTGCAATCCAGGCACGTGCACTGACCAGGAATGGAACTGTGACCCCCTGATTTTTAAGTCGAGGCTCAACCACTGAGCCATGCTTGTTCTGGCAAGAATTTAGGTCCTACAGGGTTGGTGTAGGAAAAGGTGATGAGGTGTCAAGGACAGAGTTATTTTAGTGCACAGAGAACAATTTTAGGGGAAATTTAGATAAGAGAAAATAAATAAGGAAAGGTTTGCAAGCTTTATTTGAAAAGATAAGGACAGGACATAGGTGAAGTAAGAGATGAGAATAAATAGACATCTGCTATAAAGAATTTAGAGGCCAATGGCAAAATTTTATATTATCTGGATGATAAGGGAAATCTTAGCACAGGCTATGAACTCGTGGCTTGAGTAGTATGGAAGACATGGTTAAGAGGACTGAAAGAGAGGTCAGTGACTATAAATGAGCAGCAGAGTAATACTTTTTCCTATTGTGAAACGAGTAGGGATTTGATAAGGAATTTGATTATGAGAAAGGAATAGCTGAGTTAAGAAAATTGGTTTATATTTTGCAGTACTGAAGCAGGCTCTTTAAAAAAAAGTGTTTTCCTATAAAAACAGAAATTGGCAGTTTGCCTTCAGAAAATAACAGAAGAAGCAGGAAGAGGTTAAGTATTGTTATAGTTCTGCTGTGGAATGAGAGGAAAAAGCAAAGACAAAAATCCTTTCAAGATAAAACGGTGCAGAAGATGAGAGGAAACAATAGAAATCAGTGCAGGTACTTACCTTCTGGTGAGGTGGGGGGAAAAACATGGATGTTGATGGGAGAGATAGGTAGACTTAGGAAAATACCTGTCTAATTAGGGGACAGTAAAACACTTTTTAAAATGTTCTATTTGAAGTTTTGGTAATTATGTGAAGCCTGTATTTTCCCCCCAAGATAAGCACTAAAGGAGATCTAATTCTATCAACAAAACCATATTGCTATGAGTTGCCATAGCCACATTGATCTATTAAGTTACTTTATATGTGTTTCTCATGTAATTTATAACTGTTCTGACTCCTCTTTTTAGTTTAGTGTGTGTATTTTTGTTTTAGATCATAGTGCTGAGTTGGGAAAAGGTGCTCTTTGGCTCCGGGTTTCATAGCCTGTTTTTATTTGACTAAACCTCATGATGACACTTATCAGACTGGAATTCTGCCTGTATTGCAATGCATGACATGACAACATAACTGTTTACATTCTTAAAAAATCATTTATTGAGATATAATTTACTTATAATAAAATTCAACCATTCTAGGTGTACAGCTCTATACATTGTGATAAATAGCAACATTGTGTAACTACTACCACCACAATTAAGATACTGGATATTTCCATTACTCCAAAAAGTGTCCTTATGACTCTTTGTAATCAGTCCCTTCCACTCACCCTCCGGTCTCTGGCAACAACTAATTTTTGTTCTTGTTATTCCTATAATTTTGCTTTTCCGCAATGTCATATAAATTGGCATCATACAGTATACATACAGCCTTTTGAGTCTGGCTTCTTTCACTTAGCATAATAATTTTGAGATTCAATAGCTGTCTTAAAAATTTAAATTTTTAGAACAGTTTTAGATAACAGAAAAATTAAAATAGTACAGTGATCTGGTTTCCCCTATTTTTTTATGTTTGTAAACTATTGATGTTTGCTAATTGTCAAAGTTATGATTCTAGAATTAAGTTTTTTGAAGATGGAAAATTGTGTGAAGGTTTCTGTCAAGATGACTTTTTAAAATTCTGTAACATAAAATTTGTTATTTTAACCATTTTTTTAAAGGTATTGATTTGAGAGAGAGAGAGGAAGGGAGACAGAGAAACGTCAGTTTTTGTTGTTCCATTTTTTTATGCATTCATTGGTTGATTCTTGTATATACCCTAAACAGGGATCAAACCCACAACGTTGGCATGTTGGGACAACGCTCTAACCAACTGACCTCTCTGGTCAGGTTTTAACCATTTTTAAGTGTACTCAGTGACATTAATTATATTTATGCAACTTTCACCACTGTCTATTTCCAAAAAATTTTCACCGCACACAGAAACTCTGTAACCATTTAGCTATAACTACCCATTCCCCCTTTTTCCAGCTCTTAGTAACTGCTAATGTACTGTCTCTATGAATTTACCCGTTCTAGATATTTCATATAGGTAGAATCATGAAATGTTTGTCCTTTTGTGTCTGGCTTATTTAACTTTGTATAATGTTTTTGTACATGTTGTACATGTTTCAAAATGTTATTCTCTCTCTCTTTTTTTAATCCTCACTTGGCTTTTTTTAAATTGACTTTCAAAGAGAGAGAGAAAAAATATTCATATGAGAGAGAAGCATTGATCAGTTACCTCTCATATGCGCCCCAACTGAGGATCAATCTTGTAACTTAGGTATGAGCCCTGACCAGGAATTGAACCTGCAACCTTTTGGTGTATGTGATGATGCTCCAGCCAACTGAGCCACCTGGCCAGGGCAGATCTTTATTTCTTTTAATGGTCAAATAAATATTCCATTGTATGTAATATACCACATTTTGTATATCCTTTTCTTGATGGATACTTGAGTTGTAGGCACCTTTTAGCTATTGTGAATAATGCTGTTGTTCATTTGTGTACAGGTATATAATACCTGTTTTTTTGTTGTTTTTGATTTTTTATGAGTTTATTTGAGTTAAATTGATGACATATGCTGGGGAGCAAGATCTCAAATGCTCTCTATAAGTCCCTGTTTTTTAATTCTTTTGGGTGTATATTTAGGAGTGGTCATATGGTAATTCTGTTTAATTTTTTGAGGAAATGTAAAAGTGTTTTCCAAAATGACTGTACTATTTTACATTCCCATCAGCAAAGTATGATGTTCAAATTTCTCTACATCCTTGTCAACACTTGTTATTTTCTTTCGTCTTTGTATTTTAAATTATAGCCATTCTATAAGGTGTGAAGTGCTTTCTGGTGGTTTTGATTTGCATTTTACTAATGAATAATGATGTTGAGCATCTTTTCATATGTTTATTGGCAGTAAGCTGCGGTTTATAATGATAGGACCAATAATTGCACTGATGTTATAATTATTACTATTTTTGTTAATCCTTTTACCTAAGGATATTTTTTCCATTGACTTTTTAGAGAGAGTAGAAGGGAGGGAAGCAGGGTTGGAGGCCGGGGGCGGGGGGGGAGAGAGAGAGAGAGAGATCAATTTGTTGCATCCTGCCTGCGCACACCCCAACCAGGCTCGAGCAGGGTCTGGGACCAAACCTGCCACCCTTCAGACCCTTCAGTGCTCGCTCTATCCACTGAGAAATACCGGCCAGGGCTTGACAGATGTATTTTTTAATTCTGTTATGTACTGGGCATTATATATATAATTTTATTTAACCACACAACACTATGACATGTGATCTGTGTTTACAGCTGTGAAAACTAAGACAAAGGCAGATAAAGTAGCTTGCATAAGATTACACAGAGGGAGGTGTGATATTTGAGCTTGGGTCCATCATTTCTCCTCTTATCACTGTTCTACGAAACTAGCAATTTCATGCAATTGGTGTCATGTGAAATCAAGATTTTGTTAGCCATAGAAATTAATGGAGTTTGGGGGCAAAATTCCAGTGTTCATATCAGTTTTTCATTATTATTATTATTCCCTATTTGGGGGTTCTCATTTGCTACTCAGTTTTATTTTTCCCTATCTTAATTCAAGTTGGAATGGAAGCACATACCATAGGACTTAGCACAAAAGGTTTCTGTTACTTGTCATGTTGGAATTGGGTGATGTTAGAGTGTATTTAATTATTCATGTTAAATGAATGAACAATAAAGTAGTCCAAAGTTCAGCAATTATCTCCACAAAGCAGTACTACTGTTGGGATGCTGAGTTAGAATGAAAACTACTTTGTCAGTAAAAAGTCTTTCAACAGGAACTTCTTGCTGTGACTGTATCTCCCTCCCAAACATATACAGTTGTACACATGTGTAGATATAGAAAGTTATTCTGGATGAATGCCCTGGTTATGAATCTTTTATGTGTGGAATGTTGCTTCTAAGGGTTGAAGGTAGTAAGTATAATGACTATCAATGCTAATTCGACAACAGTGTAGCTATTGATTTTTGTCAAAATGGGAGAATCAAGCCCTTTATTAATTGTTTGTAGTACTTGGGCAAAGCATAATTTTATGTGTGGTATTGAGATTAAAGAATGCAGGAGCCCTAGCCGGGTTGGCTCAGTGGATAGAGCGTCAGCCTGCAGACTGAAGGGTCCCGGGTTCGATTCCGGCCAAGGGCACATGCCTGGATTTCAGGCTCAGTCCCCCCAGTGATCAATGATTCTCTCTCTCATTGATGTTTCTATCTCTCTCTCCTTCTCCCTTCCTCTCTGAAATCAATAAATATATTTAAAAAAAAAAAAAAAAAGAATGCAGGAGCCAGGCTAAGCTCATCCATTTTTCTTGTGAAGAAACTGGGGAGCCTCTTCTTATGTCCAGCTTGTGGCTCCAATTTTTTCCTAATAGAGAAAATCCTGCTATTGCATACTTGTCACTTTTGTTTTAAAATAGTAAAGCTTGCCAGTGATGAAATATTTGAAAGTCTATTAAAGTTTAGATAATGAGAAGTAAATATACTTTCCACCATTGGCTTTTCCCCACTGCCAGTCATCCATTGTTTTCTTACCTTTATCACCTCAGTCTCCTAAGGTATCTCTTCCTTTGCAAGTGCTTTCATCTGTGCTTCTGATTCTGTTATTCACCAAACCCAGAATCTGAACTAGTATTTATCTTCTAGCTCTTGTACCTTTTAGTCTTTGTTCCCTGAATCCTTCTCTTCAACCTACCATATGTTGAAGTCCTTTCCCACTTTCTTTATTTAAAACTAGAGGTCTGTTGCACGAAGAGATTTGTGCAATAGGCCTTCCCTTCTCCTGGCTGCCGGCACAGGTTTTCCTCTGGCACCTGGGACCCAGGCCTTCGCTCCAGCTGGAGCCGCCTTCAGTCTTCCGTCTTCGCGGCTCCAGCTCGCTTTCAGTCTTCCCTCCACCACTTGGAGCTTATGTATGCAAATTAGCTGCCATCTTTGTTGGCGGTTAATTTGCATATTGTGCTGATTAGCCAGTGGGGGGCGTAGTGAAGGTATGGTCAATTACCATGTTTGTCTATTATTAGATAGGATATTTTTATTGATTTCAGAGTGGAAGGGAGAGGGAGAGAGATATAGAAGCATCAATGATAAGAGAGAGTCATCGATCAGCAGCCTCCTCCACACTCCACACTGGGGATCAAGCCTGTAACCTGGGTATGTGCCCTGACTGGGAATTGAACCATGACCTCTTGGTTCATAGGTGGACACTCAACCACTGAGCCACACCAGCCAGGCATTTCCCACTTTAAATAGCCATTCCTGACACCTCTTCCACTCTACCTGTCTCTCCTAGTCCTCTTAAGGATAATGTGCCCTTGTTATTTGTAATTCCTTACTATTTTTCATTTTTCCACACTTGTATAAACTGCTCTCTTTGAAAATCACTAATGATTGTTGGGGGGCGTGGGGAATGAAGAGTGACTGCTAATAAATTTCTTCAGAGGTGATAGAAATGTTTTGAAATTTGGTTGTGGTGATGATTCACAACTCTGAATATACTATAAACAACTGAATTGCATACTTTAAATGAGTGAATTATATAAGTGAATTATATCCCAATAAAACTAAATAATCACAAATGTGCACTTAGATCTAAATATTTTTCAGTCCTCATCCTATGTCACCTCCCTGTAGTTTCTGACAATACTGATTGCTTTCTTCTTAGGATGCTCTGTTCCCTCATTTCTCTGATACCAGTCTTCATACCTATCAGTTATTGTTCTCTGATCTTTAGTTTCCTCATGATTTCTTCCTTATCTCTTTCTCTCCCTTCATTCTACACATTCTCCCAAGGTAGTCTCAACTACTTTCATGTCATCATAGCCAAATTGCTCTGTTGAGCCCAAGGCCCAGTATTTCTTGTCAAGCAGCAGACTTGAACTGTATTTCCCACAAGTATTTCAAAATAGTGTTTTGGTCTGACTAAAAAGGACAATGTGTCTCTGAAAACCAATTCTGAGAATATTCACAATGATTTTCTTCTCTCAAAGAAAGAAATTAATGGTTTATTATTTGACATAGGTAAGATGACGCCCAAATACTTTAAATGAAAACGAATGCAACAAGAGTAGATTAAAAATATTGTAGGTTAAAATACTTTAAGTATGATATTTTTGTGTGCTTTAAGTATCTTACAGATTACCAAAGATACTCTACAGTGAATAGTTGCTTCCTAATCTGGTCTATATTAGAGTTAATTTCATTTATTGATTTAATAAACATCTGAATGAAAGCTTGCTTATTTCAGGACTGTTCTAGGTGCTTGAGTTATAGAAGTGAACCCAACAGATAAATCCCAGCTTCATGAAATTTACAGTCTATAGGGGAAAGCTAGACAATAAAATCTTATATAATAAAGAGCTAATATGCAAATAGCCGTCATGCCCTCACACCATCACACTGTAACTGCTCAGATACTCAACACTGGGGAGAGAGGAATGGGGACCAGCCAGGCACAGATGAGCTCGTGGAGGGAAGCCTGGGTCCCGGGTGCCTGCAACCAGCCAGAGGAAGAAATCCTGGGTCCCGGGTTTGTGGCGAGGCAGAGGTGATTAGGGGCGATCAGGCCAGCAGGGGAGCAGTTAGGGGTGACCAGGCAGGCAGGCAGAGGTGATTAGGGGCAATCAGGCAGGCAGGCAGAGGGGTTAGGGACAGGCAGGCAAACGGTTAGGAACCAGTGGTCCCAGATTGTGAGAGGCAGTTGGATATCTCCCGAGGGGTCCCAGATTGGAGAGGGTGCAGGCCAGGATGAGGGACCCTCCCCCACTCCCATGCATGAATTTCGTGCACTGGGACTCTTATAAATAAGTAAAATATATAGTATACTGGATGGTACTAAATCTAAGGAGAATATAAGTAAAGTGCTTGGCAGTGAAGTTAGAGAAAGTTATGGTTTTAACTAGGTTGTTAGTGAGGACTTGACTCAGAAGTCACCTTCTCAACGAAAACTTGAAGAAAGTTAGAGAGTGATCCATTCAGCTATCCAGGGGAAGATAAGTCAGAGGGAATAGAAGAGCAAAAGCTCTAAATGAGATGCATAATGAGGAACAAGGAGGCTGATGGGACAATAGCAGAGAGGAGAGTTAACAAGAGAGAAGTAATAGGTGGACCAGATATTAGAGTGTCTGATGGACTATTATGAAAATTTTACCTTTTCTCTGAGCAAAGATAGGAGCTGTTAAAAGTTCTGGGCAAAGGGCTGCATAAAAAGATCTAGGTGTTTCAGAATTACTCTGGTTACTGTGTTGAGAATAGTCTACAAGTGGGAGATAGAGGGATGGCAGAGACGGACTATGAGGCTATTTCAATCATCCAGGCAACAGATCATGGTTGGTTTAAGAAGGTAACTGGAATATAATGAAGGAATGCTCAGATTTAGAAATATTTCAAGGTAGAGCCTATGTTTTTTAAAACAAACACGAGAACATTTTTTAAAATTTACTTTTTAATAAGTTTAAATCCTTGAGGAGTACAGCATTACACAGATTCTGTGTCCAGTGGCCTGAGCAGGAAGGTTCTTCAGAATGTAGAATGTAGCGTGAACCATGCCACTATTTCCATGAGCATGAGTTATCTTCCCCAGATTACTCTGGTTTGGTTTGGTTTGTCACGAGGAGTCACCGTGTTGTTCTTTGCTTTATACACATAAACACATCTCTTGCCTAGATAGAATTCAGTTTCATTTCAAACATAAGTACTTTCAGTTTTAAGAAGAGCAGTGTGCTCCCTCAGGTTCCAGAGACCACACTTATAGCTAGCAAAAATCGCCTTGGACCACAGTCTTCTAGACCTATTTGTTGTCGTAGAAGTCCATTCCCGGCAGGCCTCCCCAGGCTCCCAGATGGCGGGGGAAAAGGAGCCTCTAAGATTTTATGAACATATCCATCACTGTCTGATAGAGCCACCACCAAACATTGCTGCCTTCCTAACAAACTGTAATTGAATTTGTATTTTCTAATTTAATTCAAATAAGAAGTAAGATAGATTTACTGGATATACATAGGATGGTGAGAGTGTACAATCATCTCTTACTGATAGGAATATCTTATTATTCATTTTTAAATGTTTTACTTGTGTTTTAAAATGCAATGAATATTTTTACATAAATTGATATTATTATGTGCAATGCCCATTAAGTAATTCACACATGGTGAAAATTTGAGAAACCGTATTTTATAGCTTGTTTTCTTTTACAGTCTTACTTATCCTTCTCTCCATCTCTTAATGAGTAAGGGCGGTGTCCTTAATTTAGCCTCTAGATTGGCAAATGAAAAGGGACAGTAAAGCTCTTAATTGTATTTTTATATGGTATCACTAAGAAGTTGAACTTGTGTTTACATGATTTGCCACATGTAGGTTAAAAATACCCATGTTAGCCCTAACCTGTTTGGCTCACTGGATAGAGCGTCGGCCTGCAGACTGAAGGGTCCCAGGTTTGATTCCAGTCAAGGGCATGTACCTTGGTTGCGGGCAAATCCCCAATAGGGAGTGTGCAGGAGGCAGCTGATTGATGTTTCTCTCTCATCGATGTTTCTAACTCTCTATCCCTCTCCCTTCCTCTCTGTATAAAAAAATCAATAAAATATTTAATTAAAAAAATACCCATGTTCTACTTATAATATAGGTGTTCTTTGTTATTTTTCACATTTCATAATATAGATATGAAAAAGTGGTATTTAAAATATGTGGGAGTGGTTTTATTGTGAAACTATAGAGGCCCGGTGCGTGAAATTTGTCCACTCACGGGGGTCCCTCAGTCCAGCCTTGGGGGAGCGGGCCTAAACTGCCAGTCGGACATTCTTATTGCTGCCTTGGAGGCGGGAGAGGCTCCCACCACTGCCACTCCGCTCACCAGCTGTGAGCCTGATTTCTGGCTGAGCGGTGCCCCCCCTGTGGAAGTGCACTGACCCCCAGGGGGCAGCTCCTGCATTGAGTACCTGCCCCCTGGGGGTCAGTGCACATCATAGCGACTGGTCATTCCTCTGTCAGGCAGAAACCGGTTCTCCAACATCCCCTGAGGGGTCCTGGATTGCGAAAGGGAGCATTCCAGGCCAACGGACCCCACCGGTGCACGATAGGGGCTGGGGAGGAACGCAGGAGGTTGGCCAGCTGGGGAGGGACTGCAGGAGGGCTCCAGGGCGTGTCCAACCTGTCTTGCTCAGTTCCGATTGGCTAGACCCAGCAGCAAGTTAACCTGTTGTTTGGAGCGCCTGCTCCCTGGTGGTCAGTACATGTCATAGCATGCAGTTGAGTAGCCTTAGCATATCATTAGCATATTACACTTTGATTGGTTGAACAGCTGACCAGATGACCAGACACTTAGCATATTAGGGTTTTATTATAAACTAGAGACCCGGTGCACAAAAATTTGTGCACTAGGGGGGTCCCTCAGCCCGGCCTATGCCCTCTTGCAGTCTGGGACTCCTCAGAGGATGACCACCTGCTGGCTTAGGTCCACTCCCTGGGGGATTGGGCCCAAGCTGGCAGTCAGACATCACTCTGGCAGCCCCAGAGGCCGCGGGGGAGG
>NW_006286675.1:8289043-8307066 GCF_000327345.1 Myotis davidii | reverse complement strand
TTGGGTGCCTGGCCAGCCTGGATGAGGGGCTGATGGCTGTTTGCAGCTGGTCACACCCCCTTCAGGGTGGGGGTCCCCACTGGGGTGCCTGGCCAGTCTGGGTGAGGGGTGAGGGCCATTTTCAGGCTGGCCAAGGCCCCCAGTGATGGAAGCTCCCAGCCTCTTTTTTTCTTTTTTATTCTGGGATTTATTTACCTTCTATAATTGAAACTTTGTAGCCTTGAATGGAGCTCGGAGCCAGCCAGGGCGGGCGGGAACCTTGGCTTCCTCCGTTGCCAGGGGCAACCCAAGCGTCCTGCTCACTCCAGGTCCGTGGCCACAGCCAGCTGAAAGCAGGTATCAGGGGTTTATTTATCTTCTATAATTGAAACTTTGTTGCTTTGAGTGGACAAACTTTGTTTGTCCCTAGTGCACAAACTTTGTTTGCTCAGAGCCGATCACGGCAGGCGGGAAGCTTAGCTTCCTCCATCACTGAGGCAACCAAGCCTCCTGCTTGCTCCAGCTCTGTGGCTGCCGGCCGCTATCTTGGTTGGGTTAATTTGCATATAGTCGCTCTGATTGGCTGGTGGGCATGGCTTAAGGCATAGCAAAAGTATGGTCAATTTGCATGTTTGTCTTTTATTAGTGTAGATAACACACAGAAAAGTACATAAAGCATATATGATTATCAAACACATACTTCTAAAGTAAACACTTATATAATCAGTAGATAGGTTAGGAACTAGAACGTTGCTGATATTCCAGAAGTCCCCAGGGCACTTCTTCCTGATCATCAACCTCTCTCCCTCCCTCTATGAGTAATCACTATGTTAACTTTTGATAATCCTTTCTTTTCCTTCACAGTTTTACCCTTATATAAGCACAAGAGGCCTGGTGCATGGATCCATAGACTGGTGGGGTCCCTTGGCCTGGCTTGTGCCCTCTCGCAATCTGGGATCCCTTGGGGGATGTGGGACTGCTGGTTTTGGCCCGATTCCTGCAGGCCAGGCTGGTTTCAGCCCAATCCTCATAGACCAGGCCGAGAGACCCCACCAGTGCACGAATCTGTGCACTGGGCCTCCAGTATACATGTAAGATCTTTCGTTGATATCTTCCCGACCTACTCCCTTCCCCTTTCCCTCTGAGATTCATCAGTCTGTTCCATGTTTCCATGCCTGTGTGTTGTCTGCTTTTTTCTCTTTGTTGAAATCACACAGATAGAAAACGCACTGATTTTAAGTATACCGGCTCAATACATTTTGTATTTTCCCACGTGTCCAGCTATATTGAGGTATAGGACTTTTCCAGCATGTAGTTAACTCCTTCATGCCCCCCAGTAAAGTGGCTACTTTTCAAATATAATTTAGTTTTTTTATGTTTTTGAACTTTATATGAATGGAATCATATGTATATTTGTCTCTCCATTAGCATTGTCTCTAAGTTTAGTCTATTAAAATTTTTTAATTTGCTCATTGGCATTGCTATATATAATTTCATTAAATGAACTGTGATATAACAATAATAAAACAATTTATCTTTGTCCTAGCTGGTTTTGCTCAGAGGTTAGAACGTAAGCCCTCAAACTCAATTTCAGTCAGGGGCATGTAGCTTGGTTGCAGGCTTGATCCCCGGCCTGGTTACAGGAGGCAACCAATGGATATGTCTCTCTCACATTGATGTTTCTTTCTCTTTCTCCCCCCCTCTTGCACTCTGTAAAAATCAATGGGAAAAATATCCTCAGATGAGGATTAACAACAACAAATTGGTCTTTGTCCCCAGTTCCTGCAATGCAACTTCTAAAACCTTGGGAATTGCCCTGTCAGTGTGGCTCAGGGTTGAGCGTAGACTCATGAACCAAGAGGTCCCTGGTCCAATTTTGGGTCAGGGCACATGCTGGGGTTTCGGGCTCGATCCCCAGTAGGGCACATGCAGGAGGCAGCCGATTGATGTTGATGTTTCTCTCTCATCAATGTCTCTATCTCTCCATTCTTCTCCCTTTGTCTCTAAAGTATCAACCAAAACATGTTTTAAATAATTTAAAGCCCTGGGAATCACCAGAGTGATAAGAAGAGTCTTTTGTATGCTAATGAGATTTCTAGTGTTGGGGACCCCTAGATAGCTTCAGGATGGGGACTGGTCACCAGAAAGACCAAGATTTGATTAGAGGGCTGGAAGGGAGGGAGGGAGTAGGGAAGAGAGAGAGAGAGAGAGAAACATTGATGTGAGAGAGACACATCAATTGTTTGCCTCCTGCATGTGCATGGGAATTGAACCTGCAACTCAGGCACGTGCCCTTGACCAGGAATTGAACCCACAACCCTTTGGTGCACAGGCTGACACTCTAACCACTAAGTCAAACCTGTCAGGGCTCTTTTGCTCTTATTTCTCTTTCATAAGATGGATGCTTAGTTCATTAATTTTTCAGCCTTTCCACTTATGTGACATCATTAAAAATTACTATAAGATTTTCTTTACTGTTTTATGTATCTAATAAATTTTAGTTTGAATATTTTTCACTTTCTCTGTAAATTTGTTATCAATTTGGTTTATATTAGCTTTAGTGTAACTTTTAAATTGCTATTGCCTCAAGAGTAAACATCTTTATTGTGAACTGCTTTTTCAGACTCTTAAGCCCCTTTCCCATATGGTTGTTTTCCTTTATTAGCTCCTTGTTATGTATTAGTAAAGTTACCTCTTTCTCTGTGATATAAGTAGCAAATATTTTTTTTCTAGTTTATTGTCTT
This sequence comes from Myotis davidii, assembly GCF_000327345.1. Lineage (NCBI taxonomy): Eukaryota > Metazoa > Chordata > Mammalia > Chiroptera > Vespertilionidae > Myotis > Myotis davidii. Next base: position 8,304,343 of record NW_006286675.1, on the reverse strand, counting down.
TTCATTGACATTTTTATTGGTTATTTTATTTTACTTTTCAGCACCTAGAACAGTGCCTGGCTTATAGTATACACCCAATAAATATTTATTGAAGAAATTAATAAATTCATTGGTGCTTGTTTGCCATATTAGGGTAGCTTCCTTTCATCCTGAGGTTACATAGCATTCTGTTTTCTTTTGATTTTATTACCTTTAAATATTTAATCTTTTTGTAACTTATCCAATTCGGTCAATGTGGCTCAGTGGCATTGTCAACATATTTCTCTATAAAATGTTAAAATTTTTCTAAATGTTCGTTTTTAAAAAATATTTTATTGGTTTTAAAGAGAGAAAGAGGAAGGGAGAGAAATAGAAACATCAATGAGAAACATCACTGATTGGTTGCCTCCTGCGTGCCCGCTACTGGGGATCGAGCTCACAATCCGAGCATGTGTCCTGACTGGGAATTCAACCAGCGATCTTTGACACTCAACCACTGAGCAACACTGGCCAAGGCTGAGTATGTTCTTTTGTTTCAGAATTAGAACTTCTTTGTTAAAGGATTGATGTCTTAAGTTCTTGAGTCGTTGGTGCATTCATTCAAGAACTATAGTAGGTTTGAAAGTAGAGGATGAATAAAATAAGAATTCATGCCCTCAATGAAATTATAAATTTGCTGGTCATCTGGTGATAAAAAAAATTAACCAATAAATTGATACATGTTATAACTAACTAGCAGTATTAACTACTTAATGGTAGAATTAAAAGAAACAATAAAATTTATTAGTGCATATAGAAATAACCCCAGGATTAAGGAAGAAACTTGATATTTATAATGAATGAGGTATGTTTAGACACTTAATGATTCTAGATAACTGTTAACATTAAAATATATCATAGTGAATTAGAACTGCCTAAATTTGAGTCCTGATTTCACCACTAGCTGCTATGTACTTTGGCAGATAATATAACTTGTGCTTGTTTCATTTGTATACTTGAGATAATAATAGTAGCTACTTAATAGAATTTGTGAGGATTAAATTAGTTAATATAATGCTTAAAGCAATGTTTGACCTAAGGTATATTTACTACAATTTTTTTTTTAAATCCTCACCCGAGGATATTTTTCCATTGATTTTTTTTTTTTTTTTAAAGAAAGTGGAAGAGAGAGGGAAAGAAAGTGAGAAATATTGATGTGAGAGAAACATCGCTTGGTTGCCTCCTGCACAAGCCCTGACCAGGGACTGGGCCTGGGAGGAGCCTGCAACCAAGGTATGTGCCCTTGACTGAAATCAAACCTGGGACCCTTTGGTCCATACACCGTCGCTCTATCCACTTGAGCCAAATTGGCTAGGGTGCTACAATTTTAACATATTTTCCATAGTTATTATAGTCTTCATAAATTTATTTTTAATGGTGGCATAATACTCAATTCCAAGGAGGTACCATGATTTATTTTTTCTTTCATTGTAGATGAGATATATTTGTATTGTTGAACTTAAATCATTGTTTCTCCATTTTCTTAGTTTATTTCTTTTAATTTTAAGATGGGAGAGCATTTAGATGAGTAGCAGGGCTGGCTTGCTTTATTTTTTTCCTGAGATTTAAATTTAAATTCTAAATGAATGTCTATCGCAGAAGAAGCCAAGAGCTTTTAAACTAATTCTTTTGGGTCTGTAAATGGTATCCAAAAGTTTAACTGAATAGCTTAATTGCCTCTTTTGAAGAATTTAAAGTAGCTACGGCCTTGAGTTCATTACTGGGTTACTTTATGTTGGGAAATTTTTGGCAGATGGTATACAGTCATCATTCAAACACTACTTATATTGTCTTTCCCAGTTTGAATTAGGAGAATATTAGCATTGAAGTTTTCATTTTGAATTAGCATGCAGGGAATTATTTCCTGCTAAATGTTTGTCATCAGATGAAGTTTCATTTTTAAAAATTAATGGAGCATGTCAGTACAGCAGCCCCAGGAAAATAGCTGAAGCACAGGGTTACTTTTGGACAATTTTTAAAGTCCTTTTTACCATTTGAGTATTCACATGGAAAATTAAAGTATGGTAATTTAGCTGCTAATAGATCACTATCACTGAGTTGAATTTGCTTTAGCATATACTAACTTTAGCATACTATTTTGTATACTTTAGCATACTATTTTGGGTTGGTACCAGGAATTGAGCAAGCAAATTAATTGATAATGTGAAACACCACATTCATTATTAAAATGTATTTCAGGCTATTAATTTTATACCTTTGTTAGTAAATGAGCAATAACATTAATTTGAAATACTTGGAATAAGTATGTTCTCCATCGAATAAACTGTATCTCAAACTCACTTTAAAAAAATCCAGATCCCCTTTCAGAACAATGTCATATTATTATCAAATATGGGAGCCAGGAGAATACTTAAATAACAGTGTCATTATGTTTGTGGAAGATGAATCTTTATATCTTTGTAAATTGTTATTTTGTTCTTTCCATCTGATTTTGTGGGTGGTGAGGGGAAATAGGCAATGTGTTGTGTTCAGTAACAGGCTATTTACACTTAACTCATTTCTCCAGTAAAACCTACATACTCTTGTGAGATCTGAAATCCTTTTTTCAGGACTGTTCATTAGTCCTTATTCCCTCCTGTTAACACACATGTTCATTAAATTTAGTTCCATATTTATTAAGCAAGGTGGTTTTAAATGTTGTTGGGAAGAAAGACAGCAAAGTAGGCCTCTGCACTTAAGAAACATATTTTAGTCAGTTAGGTGGACATGCATGTTACAGATTCTGTGTTAATAAATATATTTTTGGTTATCATGGCAGAAAGTAATTTTAAAATGGCTTAAAGCAAAGAGTGGGTTTTATTGCTTCACATAAAAGACAAGACTGACCTTGAATATAATATGGGTTAGATCCAGATGCTTAATGTAGTATCCAGAATCTGTCTCATTTATCTTTGCTCTCTTCTGGCTTATATACACATTCTCAGATAGCATCTCCTCAAGTGGAGGCAAAGATAGTCAATACAGCAGTGTCAGGCTTACACCCTATCAGCTTAGCAACCTCAACGATGAGCTTCCTGTACACAGTTTCAGAAGTCCTGGGTTTCACTCTGATTGGCTTGTCTTGGGTTCTCTGGAGTGGTTGGGGAAGATGGGATGGGGTGAAAATACGGTCCAGCCCTATTCAAACTAGATGGAATAAAAGGGAGATAAGTAGTTTCCAAAAAGGAAATTATAGATACCACTACCAGAAGAAAGGATGCTGAGCAGGCAAAAGCAGCATTAAGTCTACAAAATAAAGATAAGAATTATTAGTTGAGTTAAAAAGATGAATTCTGATAGTAGCTGCATTAAGAAAAGCTTCAGACAAAAAGCTGTATTTGAACTGGGCCCTGAAGGACAAATAGATTTTTTCCAAGACAGAATGAGTAAAGAAAGGACCCATTTGAGAAGTTTGGCCCTGAAAGGAGAAAATGGAGATAGAAGCTACTGGAGTCTAAAGGAGAATGTTGAGAAGATTTCCCCTCAGTATGGAGAAAACTTGAACATTTTTATCGCAAAGGAGCAGAAAAGCAAGTGAAGGAGAAATTAATAATGCAAAGGAGGCAATCATTATAAAGAAGTAGGGGAATTTAGTGGGATTAAGGATATAAGCAAAGGGAGCAGCTTTAAAACGGAAAGGGGAACTGTTCATTCTCTGAATTGTAACGGGAAGGTAGTGTTGGTGACTGTCCTGGTTAAAACAGAAATTTATTGTTATTAAATAGGTAAGTAACTTCAGTTTTGTGTTCTAAAAGTAAAAATAAAAGGCTTATCAGTTTCTCTTACTGTGTAACAAACCATTGCAAAATGATATTGTGGGTTAGCAATTTGGCTTGAACTTACGCTGGGTGGTTTCTTTTGCTGGTCATGCTGTGGGTCACTCATGTGGGTGTGGTCATTTGGACTATGGATGAATGGTCTGAGAGGGTGACTTCACTCACATGTTTGGTGGTTGGTGCTAGTTATTGCCTGGGCCTCTCTTCCCTGCCTCTCATTCTTTATAAGTATTCACATGACAGTGGCTGCACTCAAAAAAGGCAGAGCTGAAGCACTGGCCTTTTATGACCCTGACTGAGAACTCCCACAGTGTCACTTCTTTCATATTATCTTGGTCAAAGAAAATCACAAAACCAGCTTAGATGAAGTAAAGAAGTAGACCCCCACCTCCTTATGGGAGGAGCAGTAAAGTCACATTACAAAGGGCAGTGTATACTGGAATGGGAGGAATTTGTGCCTATTCCCCCTGCACTCAGCATTTTATTTTGAAAATATTCAGTAATCTAGCCAAGTTGAAACAATTTCAAAGTGACTACCTGTACACCTACCACCTAGACCAGTGATGGTGAACCTTTTGAGCTCGGCGTGTCAGCATTTTGAAAAACCCTAACTTAACTCTGGTACCATGTCACATATAGAAATTTTTTGATATTTGCAACCATAGTAAAACAAAGACTTATATTTTTTATATTTATTTTATATATTTAACTGCCATTTAACAAAGAAAAATCAACCACAAAAATGAGTTCACGTGTCACCTCTGACACACGTGTCATAGGTTCACCATCACTGACCTAGACTTTACTGCTAACATTTTTCCTTACTTTTCTTATCACATATTCATCTGTTATCCCTCCATTAATCAATTCATCTTATTTTTTGATGCATTTTAAAGTAAATTGTAGATATTAGTACTTTCCTCTAATTACTTTGTGCATATTTAGCAAGAGTCAATATTTGTGTCCAGTTTTTTCTTTTTTAAAAAACAGTTTTATTGATTTCAGAGAGGAAGGGAGAGGGAGAGATAGAAACATCAATGATGAGAGAGAATCATTGATTGGCTGCCTCCTGCATGTTCCCTACTGGGGATCAAGCCCACAACCCAGGCATGTGCCCCTGTCTGGAATCGAACCCGGGACCCTTCAGTGTGCAGGCGGATGCTCTATCCAGTAAGCCAAACCAACTAGGGCCAGTTTTTTCTTTTGATAAAACATTTACATACAATGAAGTGTACAATTTTTAAGTGTACATTGTGCCTAGTTTGTGGTCTACCACAGAAGGGAAAAATTCGGAATAGCTTTTCAGTGAAATCCCTCAAATTCATCTAGCTTATATAATAAAAACCTAATAGGCTGTGTCCGACTGTTAGACCAGTCACTATGACACACACTGACCATTAGGGGACAGATGCTCTGATTGGTAGGTTAGCTTGCTGCTGGGGTCTGTGGGATCAGGACTGGGCGAGACAGGAGATGGGTCAGACACGCCCTGGAGCCCTCCCACGGTCGATCATACACCAGTGGGATCCCTCTGCCTGGCCTGCACCCTCTCGCAATCTGGGACCCTCAGGGGATGTCGGAGAGCTGGTTTTGGCCGGATCCCCACAGGCCAGGTCAAGGAACCCCACAGGGCCTCTAGTAGTTGTATAAAAGAATTGCAAAGGTTGTCGTCCTTGGATACCTCTTTTTTCATGTCCTCATCACTAACACTTTTTTTTTAAATTTAGTATTACCTCAACACTTAGGATTTTCACTTGTGTTATATTAATTTGAATTTGCTATGGGTGTTTTCCTATGTCCTTTCATTAAATATTTAGTAAATGTATACTGTAGACAAGCACTGTGCTAGAAAAAGGACATAAACAGGAGCTCTCTTGCTTTCTAAGTCTTCAAACTAGGTGTATCACATACTAGATTAGATCAATAATACAAACTAGGTGTATCTCATACTAGGTGCCATTTATTTAGTGCTTATACTCAAGGCCAATGGTTAAACATTTCGAGTTGCATTGTTTCATTTAATCCTTATAATTTAAGAAATATACTTTTTTCATTTTAGAAGTTAGGAAACTAAGGCATGAAAAAGTTTTCATTTCCCCAAGGTCCTACAGCCTCATATATCAAGGTGTTCTGACTCCAGAACCCACACTTAACACCTGTATTATACTGATTAGAAGCAGGAAATGTGCCCTCTGTTACACAGCAGATAACTAACCCTTTAATTGGTCCTATTACTTCACAGGGTAATCTTGATTTGAATTAAGTGTTTCTCTTAAACAGAGAAGTATAAATTAAAAATAAAACTGATCTATGAGAGTTTAATAAGCTGTCTTCTGAATATTTTAGCAATTAGAAAAAAATTTAGTATTATAACTGCTGATTTTAATTAAATATAATCAGAATAGAAGTGTGATCAAAACTATATGATAAGCTGAATAGTTTTTCATAAGATATTTGATAGACTATTAGTTTCTTAATTTTATTGACTAAGTATTGAGTACTTTTATTGCTAAGTGGCTTTTGAGTAGTTTAACAAATAGCAAAAGATTGAAACTCTTTTTGATTTGCTATTTGCATAACAGTAAATCCTGTTGGAACTCTTGCAAATTAGTGACTAGCATTTAAGCCATTTCATGTCAAGGATTCTGGCAGAACTGCCACTGGTTTATGGTAGCTATTGTGACAGCTGAAGTGAAAGCTTGTTGAGTTCATTTACTGTTATAGCTTTCCTGGGAATGGGGCAGTCAAGATATTTATGTCTAAATATCTTCCTTAACCTAACAGTGAGTGTATAAGAAATTTTAAGTGTTCTTTCACCCCTAACTTCACTTTATTTTATTTGGTAGTGTGTTTGTAAGTGGCTTTAAAAACTAACTAAATTATAGGTTAAAAATAAAATTTGTGTTTAAAAAATTTAATTGAGTATTATGTTTATTTTTGTGTATAGGTCTTGCTATTGGGAGCTACAAGAAAAAAAGATTAGAGGAAGGTTGGTCTGTTAAGTGGACATGGCTCAGATATCCAGCAGCAATGGATTTAAGCAATGTTCATCTTCACATCTGGACCCAACAAGAACAAAAGATGTGGACAAAGAAGAAGCGTTACAGATGGAAGCAGAGGCTTTAGCAAAACTGCAGAAAGGTAGACAAGTAACTGATAATCAGCGAGGCTTTGAGTTGTCAAGCAGCACCAGACAAAGAGCACAAGTTTATAACAAACAGGATTATGACCTCATGGTTTTTCCTGAATCAGATACCCAAAAAAGAGCAGTTGATATTGATGTAGAAAAGCTAACCCAAGCCGAACTGGAGAAACTATTGCTAGATGACAGTTTTGAGACAAGGAAAACACCTGCAATGCCAGTTACTCCTATTCTGAGCCCTTCGTTTTCAGCACAGCTGTATCTTAGACCTACTATTCAGAAAGGACAGTGGCCAACTGGTTTATCTGGGCCTTCCACTTATACTTTACCTTCTATTTATCAGTCAACTTATAGTAGTAAACAGACTGCATTCCAAAATGGCTTTAATCCAAGAATGCCTACTTTTCCATCCACAGAACCTATATATTTAAGTCTTCCAGGACAGTCCCCATATTTTTCATATCCTTTGACATCGGCCACACAGTTTCATCCACAAGGAAGCTTACCTATCTGTCGTCCAGTAGTCAGTCCTGACATGGCAAAGCTGTTTGACAAAATAGCTAGTACATCAGCATTTTTAAAAAATGGAAAAGCAAGGACTGATTTGGAAATAAATTCAAAAGCTACAATCAGCAATCTACAGGTATCTCCAAAGTCTGAAGATATCAGTAAATTTGACTGGTTAGACTTAGATCCTCTAAGTAAGCCTAAAGTGGACAGTGTGGAGGTATTAGACTCTGAAGAAGAGAAAAATGTTCCAGGTTTGCTAGCAGAGGATCCTTGGGATGCTGTTCTTCTTGAAGAGAGATCACTAGCAAGTTGTCACCTTGAAAGAAAGGTGAATGGAAAAGCTCTTTCTGGGGCAATGGTAACAAGAAGCCAATCTTTAAATATTCGAACAACTCAGGGCCAAATATCTCAGGTACAGTTTTGTGTTTTGTTTTGTTCTTTAATTAACTTCTCAACCTTAGTAGTAATACAAAATTCATATTTGTGTGCATAATTTATTAGGTAAAAATATTTTTCATTTTGAATCTTATTTTCTTGTTTTTAAGTGTGCTGTGACTCTTATATTGTATGATAAAGGATTAAATGTGTTTTGGTCAATTGAAAAATTGCTTGCTGTTACTGTTAGCTTTTTAAGGATTATAAATTGAAAGAACTTCCAATCAAGAATCTGGCTATCACTGATAGGCATTTAAAATAATTTTTATCTGTTTCTCCATGTCTTCTTATATGTGGCCCTACTTTTTCTTATCTCATTTTTCAAGGTAAACAAGGAATTGTGGTTTTAACTCAATTATAGAAATTCTCATTTTTTATATTGTTATATTTGAAGGGAGAGAGATAGAGAGTTAGAAACATCGATGAGAGAGAGACATTGATCAGCTGCCTCCTGCACATCTCCTACTGGGGATGTGCCCGCAACCCAGGTACATGCCCTTGACCGGAATTGAACCTGGGACCTTTCAGTCCACAGGCCAACGCTCTATCCACTGAGCAAAACCGGTTTTGGCTGTTTTATTGTTTTTAACCATGAATGAATGACAGGAAGGGAGGGAAGGAGGATAACCCCAGAGAGACAGGAGAAAAACCATTTAAAGGACTCTCTTTAATCACCTATATGGATAAAAGTAGGGAATGGAAATATAGTCTACTAGAGGCCCGGTGCACAACTTCGTTCGTGCACGGGGCAGGGAGTGAGCGGTCCCTCAGCCTGGCCTGCGCCCTTGGGGGCAGATGCCTGCACCCAAGGGGTCCTTAGTGCTGCGTTGGAGGTGGGAGAGGCTCCCACCACCGCCCTTCCATTCGCCAGCCATGAGCCCGGCTTCTGGCTGAGTGGTGCTCCCCCTGTGGGAGCGCACTGATCACAGGGGGCAGCTCCTGCATTGAGCATCTGCTCCCTGGTGGTCAGTGTGTGTCATAGCGACCAGTCGTTCCGCCGTTCGGTTGATTTGCATATTAGCCTTTTATTATATAGGAGTAGAGGCCCGATGCACAAAATTTGTTCACCTCTGCCTCAGCCCCCACCCGCTGCGGCTTGGTCCAGAAGGAAGGACATCCAGAAGATGTTAATTAGCATATTACCCTTTTATTATTGATTATTGATTATATGGTGTAGTTGTCAAGTTCATATAGTCTTAACTATTTGGAAAAATTAGTTAAGGGTGGCTGGGCAGGATGTCTTCCCTCAGAAGAGAGGCAGCAGGGTTTAGACTTTTCCTTTCCAAATATAGTATACCTAATTGCAGATTTGTATTTTGCTTTTATAATTATAATTTTTTAAAAAAATTTTACAGAGAGGAAGGGAGAGAGGGAGAGAGAGAGAAGTATCAATGAGAGAGAAACATTGTTTGGTTGCCTCCTGCATGTGCCCCAACCTGGAATCAAACCTGCAACCTGGGTATGTCCCCTGACCAGGAATCAAACCCACCACCCTCTGGTGTATAGGACTATGCTCTAACCAACTGAGTTACCCAGCCAGGGCCAACAGTATTCTAATAAAGATGAAATAGTGATATACTAAACTTTTCAATATGTTAATACGTTAAGCATGTTACTTTGTGCTACATTAAGTATCAAGCATTGTGTTACATTTTAATAGAGACAAGTGATAGCAGGTGCTGAAAGTTAAATATTTTATAGAAAACTTAAAAATTAAGCAAATCACCCTAACCAGTTTGGCTCAGTGGATGGAGCGTTGACCTGCGGACTGAAGGGTCCCAGGTTCGATTCCAGTCAAGGGCATGTGCCTTGGTTGTGGGCACATCCCCAGTAGGGGGTGTGCAGGAGGCAGCTAATCGATGTTTCTCACTCATCTATGTTTCTAACTCTCTATCCCTCTCCCTTCCTCTCTGTAAAAAATCAATAAGATTTATTTTTAAAAATTAAGCAAATCTTATTTGTTTATATATTTCTCTGTGAATTGAGAAATTCAATTTAGTAACTTAATTGTAAAATTTATTGTACCCGCCCTGACTGGTTTGGCTCAGTGGATAGAGCGTTGGCCTGTGGACTGAAGGGTCCCGGGTTCGATTCCGGTCAAGGGCATGTACCTTGGTTGCTGGCACATCACCAGTGTGGGGTGTGCAGGAGACAGCTGATCGATGTGTGTCTCTCATCGATGTTTCTGGCTCTCTATCCCTCTCCCTTCCTCTCTGTAAAAAAAAAAATCAATAAAATATATATATTTTTAAAAAATTTATTGTACCCAAAAGTAAAACAAGGAAAGAAAATTCAGGGGGGGGAGGTATAATAGGTAAATGCCAACAAAGGTATTTATAAAAGTAGCCAATAGGTTGTTAATGTACAATTACTGAAGGTCTTCAATCAGAAGTTTGGTCTGTACCTGTTAAAAATGCTGTAAAAGGTTTTCTATATTTAAAGAAAAGTTCTAAGCCCTTTTATTAACACAAGATTTTATCATTTTCTTTGTGTACAAGAAGATAAAGTTTGGTTTCATTTAGGCCAAAAAGGGGGAGGCAAACAGAACACTAGTAATGTTGGAAGTTTGTGGCACAAATATTAGATGGAGCTTTTAATTTTTCATACACTATTCATCTCTAACAGCTTTCCCCTGAGGTTTATATATTTTGTTGGGAAATAAGATTGTGAAGTCTGTTTTCTTTAGTTACTTTATGTACTTAATTATTCTTTTCAAAGCTGTTAGAATTTTATGCTTTGTGGTGAAAACTCAGAAGGGTGTTTTTCTTACTCAGCAAGCTTACTTCCTATTTCCTTTTAATGTCTTGTTTCGTTAATAATAGTCTAAATACTTTAGTTCAAATGTTTTATGAATAAAACCAAGATAAGAAATACTACTTAAAACTGTCTTATGGCAATTTAAATTTAAATCAGACTTTGAGTTAATAGCTATATATTTAGCTACTTTGAGCACATTTATATATTTGAGTAATGAATTAAATTATTTTCATAGAAGTGGTTCTGCAAAGTTCTGTGGATATTTACTCTTTCTAAAAGTTAATTATATTAGTGTTATAAACTTATATTCCCATTGTCTATTATTAATTTTAAAGGTGGAACAAAATTAGATGGAACACAATACTAAGCTTTAAATAAATATACATCAGAACTTGGTTACTCCTTATTGAATTTTTTTTAAGACTCCTTTTATTATCCTTTATTTATTTTTAGATATATTTTTATTTCAGAGAGGAAAGGAGAGGAAGAGAGACAGAAACATCAATGATAAAGAGAATCATTAACTGGCCACCCCCATTGGGAATTGAGTCCTGCCCGGGAATCAAACTGTGACCCCCTGGTTCATTCGTCCACACTCAACCAAACATGATTTTTATTATCTAGCTGATTGTAATACTCTATTTTGATAGGTTACTGAAGTCTTTTCTGTAAATTTAAAAAAAAAATTTCAATAAGGAAGCCCAGCTGGTGTGGCTCAGTGGTTGAGTGTGGACGAATCTAGTGACCACATTCACTGTCCATCCCTTTTGTTTCACTTGCAACAATTGACTACATCCTTTTTTTGAAACTTCTCTTCTGTTGCCCTAGTTAATCATACTTCCTATTTTTCATCCTATGATCTTTGACTCCTTTTCCTTTGTCTGTCTTCTAAACATAGGCATTTGCCTGAAGTTTTGTTTTTCGTTGTCTTTAATATTTGTTATCTGTTTTCTCTTGTTCCAATTCTGTATCTTTAGGCTCCAAGATACAGAATGTAAAAACTACTGGTTTAGACTTTTATAGTGATGTGACTCCATGGGTCTTTATGGTTGAGAGGCTGTGATGGTTAAGTTTATGTGTCTACTTGACTGTGCCACGGAGTGCTTAGGCATTTGGTCAGACCTTCTGAGTGTGTCTGTCAGGATGTTTCTGGATGAGATTAATATTTGAATCAGTAGATTGAATAAAGGCATATTGCCTTTTCTAATATCAGTGGGACTTGACCAATCAGTTGAAAGCCTTAATTAAACAAAAAGGCTGACCCTCCTGCCCATGAGGAACTCCTCCAGTCTGACTACCTTTGAGCTGTAACATGGATTTTTTTCCTGCCTTCAGACTCAAACTGAAACATCGGCTCTTACTGAGTCTTGAGCCTGACAGATTCAGACTAGAGCTATACCTTTGACTCTCTTGGGTATCCAGCTTGCCAACTGAGGTTCTCGAGTCTTGTCACTCTCTATAATTAACATGATTTAATTTCATATAACAAATCAACCAATCTGTGTGTGTGTGTGTGCGCGCGCGTGCGCGTATGCGTGTGCATGTGTAAGAGAGAGAGAGAGAGATGTCCCAGCTTCATTTTCAATGAGTGCAATCCTCAGCCTCGTAAAGAGACTGTCTCCTGTTGATGGAACTTGGACCCAAAACCCCTTTGGCTGGGATATTGCCCTCTCAGTGATCCTGATGTAGGCTGACAGCGGTTAGCAGACATAAATTTTCCCTGTAGGAAATTGCAGAAATTGGATGAATGATCCTCAAATCTAGATGTTTAGCTCTGGAATAGAATTTCTGGAATAAAATATTTCTAGATTATGATTAAAAATTTCCAAGCCTAATATATTTACTAGAAAACTTAGTATCTTCCACAACAGACGTTTCTTTGTTCCATATATTGGATAATAGCATTAGCAGTTATTTTCTTATTGATTATCATTTGTCTCTTTCATTCATTGAAAAATATTTGAGGCTATACATTGTGAGGTTTACAAATATTAATCATTTGCAAACCTCATCCTTAAAGAATTTGAGTTAGAAGAGGGAGACAGGCTGTGTATGCACATAAATTGCAGTACAAAATACAAAGCCTTGAGTGCCACATAAATGTGTGCAAGATCAATGGAGAAAAGAGATACTTTGATGCTTAGGTTGTTTGAGTAGAGTGGAGAAGGATTGGGGGCAAGAGCTTAGAGACTAGGTGTAAAATTAAAAAAAATTTTTTTTTAAAGAGTGGAGAACCCACCTGGTGTGACTTGGTAGGTGAGCATCAACCTACGAACAAGGACGTCATGGTTCAATTCTTGGTCAGGACACATGCCTGGGTTGCAATAGAGGGCATGCAGGAGACAGCTGATCAATGATTCTCTCTCATAATTGATGTTTCTATCTTTCTCTCCCTCTCCCTTTCTCTCTGAAATCAATAAAAATATATTTTTTTAAAAAAGAGTGAAGAAAAACAACAAAAAAAATGCTAATGTCTAAGACAAAATAATTGGCAGCCCAGCTATTTAACTTTCCAGAGCCTATTATTACCTTAATGTATGACTAGAGAGTTAGTTATTATAAACTATTTTTGTCACTGTCCATTGAAACTTATAACCTGCTTGAAAGGAAAGACCTAATTCATGAATGGCACTGTAAAAAATGCAACATTTGATTTTTGAAAAATCTAGAAATGTCACTAAGGAGATTCAAAATCTGTTAAGTAAAACATGCAAAACAGTTAAAGAAGGAAAGATGATTATTGGGTCAAGCAAAAATAGAGGTTTTTATAACATTGCTCCTGCAAAGGTCATATGTTGTTCTTCTCATTGCATTATTTTTTTTTAAGAGACTTGAGAGGTAGATTGGTATGGTAATTAAGTATGTGATTCAGAAGCAAGGCTACCTGGGTTGAAATCCTATCTCTGAATATATTACTTGTGTGACCTTATATAAGTTAATTAATTTCTCTGTACCTCATTTTTTTAAAATCTGTAAAATGGGGATAATAGTACCCACCTACGAGGACGGGTGGGCAGCCTTTTTGTGAGTGCATGCCAAAACCAACAAAATCTCTGACTCAAATTTCTTCTGCATGCCAACCCTAATTTTTTGAGAACATGTTACACCTACTTGATATCTCTTAAGGTGTACGTATGTGAAGAACCTTGAAGAAATAATAAAATTCATTCGAGCGACAAAAATCACAGTATATGATGATGAAACATACATTTATTTTTTAACGTATACATGTACACTGATAGTCCAACAGAAAACTTTATGACTGTTTGATATTATCAGTGGGACTTTTTTTTAAGATAACTTGTTATGTAAAATTATTTATCTAAGATGCACCTACACTGAATTTATCTGAAAAATAAAAAAGTCTATATTAAGAAAAAAAATTGTAAATGGAAGATTATAAGAGAGGGTTTCGCGTGCCAGCAAAAGTTACTGGCGAGCCATGTTTGGCACGCGTGCCAGGGGTTGCCCACCCCTGTACTAGGACTTCGTTAGAAATAAATAATGCATATATATCTACCAGTAAATTGCTTACAGCAAAGCCAGACATGTAATAAATGCTCAGTAATTGCTAAATATTTTTTCGATTGTGCTAAAATACAAGTAACAAAATTTACCCTCTTGGCCTCTTTTAAGATTACAGTTCAGTGGTATTAAATACATTTATATTGTTGTGCAGCCATTACCACCATTTATCCTTATAACTCTTTTTACCTTGTAAAACTGAAATTCTATACTCATTAAACAACTTCTCATTTTTCTTCCCCCAAACTCCTGGCAACCACCATTATATATTTTGTCTTTTCCATTTTTATTGTTAATCCTCACTCGAGTATATTTTTCCATTGATTTTTAGGGAGAGTGGAAGAGAGAGGGGAAAGACAGAGAGAAACAGTGATGTGAGAGAAACACATCAATTGGTTGCCTCCTGCATGAGCCCTGATCAGGGCCTGGGTTGGAGAGGAGCCTGCAACCAAGGTATGAGCCCTTGACTGGAATCAAACCTGAGACCCCTTTGGTCCACAGGCCAGTGCTCTTGCCACTGAGCCAAATCGGCTAGGGCCATTTTGTCTTTTTGATTTTTGAATACTCTTAAGTGCCTCATGTAAGTGGAGCCATACAGTATTTGTTTTTTATGACCAGCTTATTTAATTTAGCGTAATGTCCTCAAGGTCCGTCCATGTTGTAGCATATTGCAGAATTTATTTTTTAAGGCTAAATAATACTCTGTTGTAGGTATATATCTTTTTGCTTATCTGTTCATCTGTTGATGGCCACTTGGTTGCTTCTACATTTTAGCTATCCTAGCTAATAAAAAAGAAACATGGTAATTAGCCATACCTCCACTACCCTTCCCATTGGCTAATCAGGGCGATATGCAAATTAACTGCCAGCCAAGATGGCGGCCGGCAGCCAGGCAGCTTGAAGCGAACATGAGGCTTGCTTGCTTCAGTGACGGAGACTCCAACATTCCCCGCCTGCCTTACTGGCCTCTGAGCTTTCAGTTTAAGAAACAGTGTAACAAATATAGAAGCTAAACGAAACCCCAGAAACTAGCTTTCAGCCAGCTGGGATCTCAGACCTAGAGTTGATACAGAGTTTCGATTATAGAACCTAAACAACCCAGATACCTACTTTCAGCAGCTGAGGCCTCAGAGCTGG